>NW_016806193.1:626023-693984 GCF_001698545.2 Rhinopithecus bieti
AGGAAGGAAGGAAGGAAGGAAAGGAAGGAGAAAAGAAGGAAGGAAAGAAAGAGAAAGAAAGGACAAATCACCTGCTTTGCTTTGGTAATGAGCTTCCAGGTATGTGTTTATGAGACACTCAGGAGAAACATGGAGAACCTCAGGTCACCAAAGCACCCATGGTACATTTCTGGGTGAAGAAGACTGGATCGTTTGAGAATCAACTCTTACCGATATGGCAAAAACAAACAAACAAACAAACATCATTCTTCCCACAACCATAGAGCTAATTAGAATACTAACTTGGGAAGTCTAGAGACCGGGATCCTACTTCCAACTCTTAGTTTTTACAGGGCTTCCTCTCACTCATCTTCCAGGTCTTAGCTTAAATGTAATACTCGCCAGGTGTAACCTCCTGTCCAGAATAACTCCCCTCAAAATGTGTAACACAATTTGAGATTATTTTATTTGTATGTGGTTTTTGGTTGTGTCTCCCATATCTAGCATTAAGCCCCATGGTGGGTGGGAAACTCCTTATCCTTGTCTTTCATGTGACTGTTTAATTTTTTTGTTCTCCAACAGCTGGCACATAGCAAATCTGTCATTAAACATCCAATGAATGAGGCATGTTAGTCTTGATTTGGTAGATGTGGGAACTGAGGTTTAGAGAAGTGAAGTGATTTGCCCAGTGTCACACATCTAGGAAATAGGCTCAAGCTTAGGTCTGCCTCACCCCAGAACTGCTCTGCTTCCCCATGTAAGGAGGAATGATTGGGCGAGTAACTGGGAGGGGAATCAGTGGGAAGATTTCTGAAGTCCCTTCCCACTCTTTCAAGGCAACACCTAGAGAATCTCAGACCCCTGGAGATCCTCCAGTCCCCTCTCCTCACTGTGTCTTGATGTATTCCAATTATAGGACCAGGCCACTGGCTGATTTTCCCTGGAGGAGTTGATTTCACACTCCAAAATACAGAATCAAACATCCTTGTAATAAGTTATTCACTCAGAAGGATCTGACTCTTCCAGTGTTTTACAGACATCGTATGTTCAATCCTCACCAAACCCATGTTAATTTATTATCAGTCATATAGTATGGTTTCCCTTTAAGCAGTTGTCATGCTCAGGGTCAGGTTTCTGCCACAGCTGAGGGCAGAGGGGAGTGGGTGGACATGAGGCGGGGAGCTAGAAGAACACTTGAGAAACAGCATGTAAATGAGACATGGCTTTATTCAGCAGCTCTCTCATCAGTGGCTTCCTCACACCTTTATCTCAGCTGTCTGCTCTGGCTCTTCAGCTCCTCTCAGCAGCCGGCTCCCATGCACTGCTGCATGACCAGCCTGCAAGGCCAGCTGTAGGGTTAGCAGCTTAACTTTTCCTCCCTCTGGGCACCAGCAAGCTGAGCCGTGTCCTGGCTCCCCCTGGTCTGTCTGCCAGACAGTCATTCTCCCTTACATGGGTCAGTAGCTTCACTGTCTCTGGGCACCAGCACCTGCACAAGAGCCATGTTGAACCCAAGAGAACAGTGTCAGCAGGGCAGTTATGCCTTTTCCAGGCAATAGTGGCTTTGAACCAAGTATGAGCTTACACAAACAGATTATATAACAAGTGGAGTATGCACCTGTGCCTTAAACTCGCTGAGTCATGCAGGCCTGGATGTCTGCTTCGGCCTGTTCCTTGACCAAAGCACATCCATGTACCTTACACTCCACCCCCTAGGCTGAAGGAGACATAGGCCTTGGACGTACAGGTTATACATATAAGCTGTGGGCACACGGGCCCGATATCTACACATAGACTTGACACATGAGCCTGACATATAAGCTTCAGTGAGCTGTCCAGCTATTGGCATGGATTACCATAGGTGTCACCTCCTTGGTGATTACCATTCACACTGCCCTGAGTTCAACTCAATAGCTACTTTGCCTATGCCTGGTTTCAAACCATATGGTGTCAGTACTAGGCTGGACTGCAACAACAGTCCAGGCAGCAGTAGCACCTTGGCTAGACCCATCTGTATACCATACCCTATTAGGAATGGAAGGACACCCTTCCTAACAGTGAAGGCGCAGGGTCTAGGGATGCCTTAGGCCCCATGGCCTTATCTTGCATTAGGACTACAGATCCCAAGGCTTCTTGTAATTCTGCTGCTAAGGGACTTGTACTCAGTGTACTCCACTGTTCCAAGGAGGCAACCCACTTCACTAAACTGGATGTCTGTGCCATCCCAGTCTGGGAGGTTGTTACCCATGAATGCATCCAACCCGCTATAGGGTAAATCATCTACACAATGACTATAACCCACCCTGCCATGCTCTCACAAGGCTGAAGGGCAGCATATGCAGTTACTAACTGTGTTTTCAGTCTGGGGAAGGTGGGGGTCATTACCCATGAATGTACCCATCCTGCTATTACTAACTGCTTCTCTATTAAGGAATACTGGAGCTCAACTCTCTTCCACAGCTGTGACCAAAAGTCTGTTGGCATTCCGAGGCACTCCATGCACTGCTAAAAGCCCTAACTGAAACTATCTGTGGTCACATGTACATTAAGTTTAAATGGGCACCCCTGGCCAGAAAGGTTGCCTCAGTCTTATCATCCCAATCCCAGGCAAGTGAGGCATTGCCACTTCTAAATCTGCAAGAGAATCAGAGGTTAACATAACATCATCAATAAGATCATGACACATGGTAGGGCTATACATATAGCCCTGCAGCAACACTGTGATTCGCCCTCCCATGAAGGCAAACTATTCCTGGCTCTCTGGAGCAATGTCAATGGAGAGAAATGCATTGGTCAAGTCCACCACACAGTTGTACCATCCTAGTTCCATTGTCATGCAGTCCATCAAGTCTGTGATAGATGGCACAGCTGCCAAGCCATGTAAAATATCCACCCCCAGAACGTTTTCAGGTACGGGAGAGATACACAGTGCACAAATGGGGAGTCAAGCAGCTGATGCCAAGGTGCAAGGACACAGGTTTTGCTTTCACTGACCAGCTTTCATAGCTGTCTATGCAGCCTTGCCTGGAAACTTATCCAGGTGCAGGGACGAGTGGATTGCCAAGTTCACATGTGGCTCTGGTCATCCAGTGCCCCCCAAGCTGGGCATCTCAGCCAGTCTCTTATCAAATAGAAAAGGCTTTACAATTCCACCTGACTGCAGCAGGCAACCTGTGAACTGGAATGCTCAAGCAGGACCAGGTTGCACAGCAATGTCCTTCTCTCAAATGACTTTCACTAAGTCTGTACATGACTGCCGACATTACTTGCTTAACCCCCACAACTCAGCAGGGACACAGGCACCATAGGAAATGTGTTTCACTGTGGTAGGGAATCCCTGGGCTGACCCCTGGACTTGAACACCCAACAGCTGTTCAAGCTCGATTTTCTGGTGGATCACAGGGTAAGCCCACAACGGAGGTTCCTCCTCCTCCCTGCACTTGTCCTTCAGGGACTGGACGTGCACTTCCTACAGCACAGCCACAAATGCCCATCTGACTCTACTGGCATACTCTTTTTCTCAGTGCCGTGCACTTCCAGGTGCTTCAGCGCCTTCTCCACACTCACAGGAGACCTGTCCACTGCCTCCCATGTTTTCACTGGGGCTCATCCTCACAGCATGGCAGCCACCAGGTATCACAGCTCATGCTGTGGCCACAAAGTCAATTCAAGAGCCCTCAGGGACTGAAGACTCACTCACCTCATCTTGTCCTCGTTGCCGATTGCTAGGTCCATGACTACGCCAAGTGTCACGCTCAGGGTCAGGTTCCAGCCCCAGCTGAGGGCAGAGGGGAGTGGGTAGACATAGGGCAGGGAGTTGGAAGAACACTTGAGAGACAGCAGGTAAATGAGACGTGGCTTTATTCAGCAGCTCTCTCATCAGCAGCTTACTTACACCTTTACCTTGATTGTCTGCTCTGGCTCTGCGGCTTCTCCCAGCAGCTGTCTTCCATGCACAGCTGCATGGCCAGCCTGCAAGACCAGCTGTAGGATTAGTAGCTTAACTCTTTCTTTCTCTGGGCACGAGCAAACCGACCATCTGCCAGATGGTCATTCTCCCTTATAGGGATCAGTAGCTTCACTTTTTCTCTGGGTGCCTGCACCTGCACAAGAGCCATGTTGGGCCCAAGAGCACATCAGCAGGGCAGTTATATCTTTTCCAGACAATAGTGGCTTTGAGCCAAGTATGAGCTTACACAAACAGGGTATATAACTAGTGGAGTATGTGCCTGCACTCTAAACTTGCTGAGTCATGCAGGCCTGGATGTCTGCCTCAGCCTACTTGTTGACCAAAGTACATCCATGTACCTTACAGCAGTGAGGACTATGGGGAAGGGAGAAATGTAACCCAAAAGCCCATAGGTATCATATTTAACTCGATTACAATGTCTTGTGTTTTCAGAGCTCAAGAGAAGTGACAAGAAAAAATTATGGTGTATGTGGTTTCAATAGTCATGACACCTCCTTTCCATGTATCTAACATTTTGAACTAGTTGAATACATAATTATCATTCCTTCTTAAGTTTATTATATGATGGTATTAATAATACCTTACTGTATATAAAGCGGTTAATATAAGATGAAAGGCCAAGGTAGTTTCTTTATAGCTATTAAGCACTGAAATGGACATTTGTTTTTATATCCTTCAATTCCAATCTGCTACATTTTAATGTCTCAAGGATTTTTTGAACGAAGCATTTTGAAACAATTATGCTATTCTACCATATCTTTCTTATAGGAGTATTAAGCTCCATGCACACATGCCTCACAACATTGTTGCCACTAGGAAATACAACCATGTATGTTAAGTGGTGGACACAATACTTGGCCCATAGTAGGCACTTTAAAATGGCCACAATGCACAATCCTTTCTTACTTTTACCTGCACAATTGCCTATCACACACTTAGGACTCCTGGCCCCAGAGAAATGTAAATGTCACACAAATCTCTGTATGAATTGGAAGAGGGTAGCATGTAAATACATATTCCATCTCACTTAGTTTTCTCAGAAATTCAGAGAGACATAGGGGATGTCCCTGTTTTATGGATAAGGAAACTTGGAGACAGAAAGGGCTATCTCCATTGCCACAGCATGGGGCTTTGGACTCCATCATTCCATTCTTTCTTACCAAAGACGCTATCTTGATGTGGCACAAAGGGTTGCGACATCCAGTGTTGGCTGATGAAAACTAGAATTAAGCATTGAACCATTAAAATAACTTTCTCTTTATTTCTACTAATACGACTAATACTAATTGGTTACAGGAAGAGAGCATTTAGTCATGAGGAGTAAGCAAGTCCACACCAGGGGCCTAAAGATGGGATTCCTTTCAGCTTCAGCGTTCTGTGTCTCAACCCTAAATTGTGGAGTGAGCTGGAATAGCTTCTGAATGCTTCATCAAAGCCTGTGCAACAAAAGCTAACAAAGTTAAAAAGATCAGTTTTTCTGGACTGCTTGGATGTTGATTCACTGGGGCAGACAGCCAGACAGATTTAGCTAGGGATTAAGCGTAAATTTCCTATTTTATGGCCCGGAACATCTTATTAAGGAGCATCTGCTATTTACAGTAATATTCGTTAACATTTATTGAGAGCTTATGCAGTGCCAGGACCTGTTCTAAATGCTTTCCACATGTTAACACATTTCACTCTTACTACAATCCTTATATCTTTTGGTCAAGTTCTTTCCATTTTTAAAATACAGATTTTAAAAACTAGTCACTTAAAACTGCCACACACATGCGTGCACACACACACACACACACACACACGTGACTCACAAAATACTGCTTTGCCTGTGAAGGTTTCACAATGCCTTGTTATCATCAGTCAGTCTTTTCCTACTAAAGTTAAGTGGCCAATTAAGACAAAAAAATTCTGAGGCTTTTTTTCTACCCCTGATTAAGATTGAGGTGGCAGGTGTTATAGATAATATTCATTTCACCTTTTGAACTTTCTGGAAAGACCTGGTGATCTTGCCAGCTCCAGCAGCCTTCTTGGCCACAGCAACTGTCTGTGTCATACCACAAATAGCAAAATGACCCAGAAGAGTTACCCTCAATGCTATTTTTCAATGAGGAAATCAAGGCATGAGGAAATTAAGCAGCTTTCCCAAGGTCACATTCCAGAGCCCTTGACCCCAGTTGACTTCTGTGCAATAACTCCTCTCACTGTGCAAAACGATCTAGTGTTTCCAATAATGACCCCAAACTATTGTAAGAAGCTGGATTTCAAAGTTAAATTAAGATGGCGCAAGCCTGTAATCCCAGCACTTTGGGAGGCCGAGACGGGCGGATCACGAGGTCAGGAGATCAAGACCATCCTGGCTAACACGGTGAAACCCCGTCTCTACTAAAATACAAAACTAGCCAGGCGAGCTGGCGGGCGCCTGCAGTCCTAGCTACTCGGGAGGCTGAGGCAGGAGAATGGCGTAAACCCGGGAGGTGGAGCTTGCAGTGAGCTGAGATCTGGCCACTGCACTCCAGTCCGGGCGACAGAGCGAGACTCCGCCTCAAAAAAAAAAAAAGATACATTGGAATATTGCAGCATGTTAGTGTTAGGTGCATTTCATCGACTTCCTTTCGAAATGAGCAAGAAATTCTTTTGAGCTTAGCCAAATTATGAAATGAACTAGTTTAGCATTTGCTTATGTCCCCTCTTAGGCCATCCTGTCTTCCAAGTGTCTCTTCTTTCTGGGAGACTTCTCAGAGTCCCTGCTCCTAATTATTGGTGCCTGGTTCCCCACAGATTCACATTCTACACCAGGACAGACCATGACATTAACTGTTGAAACTTTTAATATTGACTTAGAAGCAGCAACCAACACAGAGATGTAACCACCAGTGAAAGTTGGAAGCTGAAATGTACTAAGATCTTGTGCTCTAAAATAGCACCTCTTAGAAACTCACCTACTCTTCCTCAAACTCTTAGCTCTAGAATTCTCTGACCATGACTTTGAAATACTGATATATATTATTCCAAAAGACAATCATATTTGTGGTAGAAAATACAGACAAACAAA
Source organism: Rhinopithecus bieti (assembly GCF_001698545.2). NCBI lineage: Eukaryota > Metazoa > Chordata > Mammalia > Primates > Cercopithecidae > Rhinopithecus > Rhinopithecus bieti. The sequence continues at coordinate 633,025 of NW_016806193.1, forward strand.
GAGAGCAGGATACATCCCCACATCTTCCTACCTGGAGACATCCATTATTAACCAATTGGTGCAGTGCTTTCCAGGCCTTTAACTAAGCAATTATGCCTGTGCCCTCTGAGGCATGACAGCTATTTACACACTCAAACACAGCTATTTTGGTTTGTCTTTATTTATTCTCCAAGCCACATTTCTCTCACTTGCCAGACAATTATTTTAGACACCACGTCCCCAGTCCTCACTCCATTCTACCTTCATCTTCCAGCTGAACCAAGTGCAATGCTCTTCTTCAGAAGGACCATAACTTCTCTCAAGCCAGATATTAAGCTGCTTTTGATATATCTCATTAGAGCAACATCATCCTAATAACTGCCTTCTGTTTGTTTATTTGTTCTCCACAGCTTTTTGCAATCTTTGCATTTGCAACATGTGGTGGCTATTCTGGAGGCCTGCGGCTGAGTGTGGACTGCGTCAACAAGACAGAAAGTAACCTCAGCATCGACATAGCGTTTGCCTACCCATTCAGGTAGGGAATGGTGGTTCATGCTTGCTAGCCTCACAGAGGGGTCTTTCTTTCTTCTGTGCTTTGTCTCAGAAAAGTGCAGTCTTCCAGGGACTTCTGGGTAAACAGAAAGGATTCTGCCTGCACCCACGGAATGCCCAAACACTGTGCCCACTCACCACCTAGTGTGGGCACTGGGAGGATTTATGAGCTGTGCCTTCAAGACAGAACTGACTCTGCTCCAAAAAAAAAAAAAAGAAAGAAAAAAGAAAAAAAAAACTTGCTACAAAGAGAAAGAGGGAGAGAAAAAGAAAGGGAAACTGGAGAAGTAATTTTAAAGTACGATCAAATAAATTCAAGAAATATTTTTAGCACTTTGCCTTTCTAATGCACATTTTGAATCAAGAATGACAGATTATTTCCCAAATACATTTGACTGCAGAAACTTTTTTTTCGCGGAGTATCCCAGAGTATCTGTATACTATGGAACACATCCTTAATATTTATATGTTAAGTATATATATGTGTGTGTGTGTATATATATTATATTATATATTATATATATAAAGTATATATATGTGTATATGTATACTTAATATATATTAAGCGAACTGTTCCTAGTCTAAGACAAAGATGACTCCGTTCATAGGTGATGAATCATCGTAGAAAGGTAGCATTGATACCAATATTCTTACTGGTTTTTAAGAGTAGAGCTGACAAAAGTTGCAAATACCTTGCTCAAGTAGATACTCTCCTAACTAGCTAATAAAAGAGTAAAAGAATAGAAAGCTCAGAAATATTAAGCACATAATCCCTGGAAATTTAGTAATAAGAGCTGTGCTGTGCTGGTGGAAGTGGACATGCAAGCGCTTGACTTCTGAAAGTTCTGGACCAACCTGTTGGCTTCTGGAGGAGAGTGGCCAAGACAACGCATGCTTTCAGATTAACATGCAGGATCTAGGACAAGAGATGAGAACTGCCAATGGCCGGACAGCAGGGCTGGGATGCTTGGTAACATTATACATGAAAACATAAGCTCGGCATGGCTTCTGCAGTGATTTCCCACTAAGAGATGTGGCAGGAGCAGGTAACTTAAAAGTCAGTCTCTCAAGGTTTAAAAGGCAGCAAGCCCCTAAACATTGAACTACCAGAGCCTAGGACTCTCAGTCTTTTCCTCAAACTGGAGGAGAGTAATCAAGAGACCTATCTGAACTAGAAACAAGCGCCTGAGCTGGTGTGGCAGGGGAGAGCAGGGTGATATCTAATTTCATAAAATCCCTGCTTAAGGATACAATGTGAGAAGACACTTCAATCACAGTTTCCAGCACTGGGCTTCTTTAATTTCTTCCCAAGACTACAAATTCAAATGACTGGCCCAGTGAAAGGCAACTAGAGAAATTAGATCAAAATGTATTGCCATCCATAGCAGCCCCCTCATTTAAAAGATTTTTACTTGGATTCTGAAACAAATATGGTTAATCATTATATTTTTTAGTAGCACAGCTTTTCTTTCAAACATTATCTCACTCAGAAGTTCCATGTATAAAATAGACATGAGTTACTGAGACAGTCGGAGCAGGAGAAGAAGGGAACTTAAAGCCCCTAGCCAGTCCTCCTCGGCCTTCTCCCTGCCACACACCTTGCTCACTCCCCACCGTACAGACCTGTAAGATCTCCTGGGAACCCTAGGTCTCCTAGAAACAATTCTAACACCACTGTTGTAGGATAAAGCAAGAAATTGTTTGCCACCCTGCTTACCACACCTTACATTTACTGTCTACTGTTAAGGAAGGATTAGCCAATCTCCTTTTATAGAATGTCTTGTAATTTGCCCCCATTAATGTTCATCTAGGAGATATACACACTGTTCCAAAACAGCTTAATTTACTAGGGTTGCAATTTCAATTTTACATTTGCATATTTTAACATGTACCATTATCCATGTACATATTCATAACCTGTACCATTATGAGGAAAATCTCAGTAATAAGCCAGGATTTATACAGATTATTATGAAGACATTTGTTTCAGAAGAAGTACGGTTAGCAAGATGTTGGTAATATAAATAATTAAAAAGTAAGAAGTAATGATATCCAACATTATAAAGCGTGGGGAGAAATGTAGATTCTCACATGTGGTTGGAAATAGTGTATATTGATAAAGCCTTTTTGGAGGACAATTGGAAGTAGGTATCAAAATTTAAATGTACATTCTATTTAATCCAGCAATACCATTTCTAGATATCTACCTTCAAAAATGTTCATATAAATACACAAGTACATGCATGTAATATGCATGTAATGATGTGCACTTCAGTGTTGTTAATAATTAAAGATTGAAACAAACTTGAATGTCCATCAGCAGGAAGCAGACTCAATGAATTATTTACGTATGTCCTATGCAGAAGTTTTAAAAGTGAATGTACGGATATGGAAAGATGTTTAAAATGTATTACTAAAGAGAAAGTAAGTAGCAGCATGTTAAGAAAAAAAACATAATGGTAAATGCAGAATATAATTTTAAACTTATGCACCTATATGTTTATATATATTTGTAAAATGTAAAGTCTGGAAGGATACAGACAAACCGTTAATAGGGATTACTTCTGGGGAGGGATGTGTGACTGGTATGCAGAGGTCATACATTTACTTTTCACTCTACATACTTGATATTATTTGAATTTATTGAAATACGCATATTATACCTTGGTAATTTTAAAAGCACTCTTTAAAAATGAGTCATCCTATGGCTTCCAGTGAGATGAAATGATAAGACACAGCTTCTGGAGAGAAATAACTTATAGGAACCCCATCTGAAATTCTAAAGGGATTGAAGTAGATGAAAAAACTCTATTTTCAAGGTGAATGGCAAGAAGCAGCTGTTGAGACAACTCAGCGATTTGAAGTAGCAGATTATGAAAGCATTGCTTATGCTTAAAAAAGTTATTTTCTTCTAAAATGTCACAAGCCGATGCCAATGATTTGATGATAATCTCAGAAATAAGATAAGAACATTCAGTAGCTTTTAACTATTCAGTGTATTGCAAAGACCAAAAGGACAATAAAGTCAAATCATTTGAACAAAAACAATTAGTTTGTAAATGATACATGAAAGGAAGCTACTTAACCAGTTATCAAACACATGTTTTAGGATGTAAGATGTCAGTGTTGAAAATTCTAGATAACTCACAAAATATTAATGTGCTGCTTCTAATAAATATGCCAAAGTGTATATCTCCTTTACAGCACCGTATGTATGTGTTCCTGATTCCTATCAGAAATAATTGACATCCAGCAATGTATCATTTTGTCATAGAAATAAAACATTCGTCACCTTATCTTCCTTATTATTTGTGATTAAAATGAACAACTACTACTTAATTGTTTTCTATCTGCAATAATATACTAAATTTGATATGAAATTTACTTGATAACTAGCAGGAGAGTAGTTCTACATTCCATATTTTTGGTACTTCCTTTATGCACAGAAGTGGAAAGTAGGGTGTCTCATTTTAAGGTACTTAATATATTTGTAGAAAGCCTACTCTAGGAATGCCAAGTAACATTTTAAACTTATACATGAATAAAAGATAGAGAAGGACAGAGTTGAGAGGTTAAGGGGCTACGGGAACAAAAATTTTCATGGCAGAGGTACTGGAGAAGGGTCAGAATGATGAATGAATGAACAGACATGTGAACATTTATTGCAAAGGCACAATGTGCCAAACACTGTGCTAGATACTTTGACATATATTAGATTACGTAGTCATTACACAGACTCTGTGAAGAAGGCTACTATTGTACTGTTTGAGGAGACTGGGCTGAGAAACATTTTGTTGACATCACACAGAAAATTAAATTTAAACTTTCAGATTTTTTAAATTTTATGATTTGAATAAAAACAAGAAGAAAGCAAAGTTCAGACTGTTTGGAGCATGGTGAATAGTACAAAAATTTATGATGGACAAAAGTGATAAAGTTAGAAAGGCCATTTTTTTCCCTGATTATAGGACACCTTGAATTCCTTATAATTCCTTGAATAGGAAGAAGAAGTTAAAGCTGACAAAAGGAAAATAACAAGGAAATCTATTTTGAAGTAGAGAGTACAAGTTAGAATTTGATCATGCAGAGTTTGAGATGCTTGTTGGAAGCACAGGGGAATTTTCTATCAGGAAGTTTCACGCTAAACCCTATGTAAGATGAGAGAGGTGAATACTGAAAATGAAGCTTTAAGAGTCATCATCATGAAGTCACATCTAGATGAAGAGAGGTCACCAAGAGAGACAGAATGGAAACTATGGAGGATGCCAGTGCTTGTAAAAAATGAATGAAAGGGGTCACTGAGAGAGACCAACAGGAGAAGACCAAATGGGAAAGAAGATGGATGAACCAGAAAGTTCAGGTTTTTCAGAAGGTAAGAAAACTTTACGCACACGTATCCCAGAACTTAAAGTAAAATAAATAAAAACAGAAATAAAATAAAATATAAAAAAAGAAAACTTTATGGATGCTACCATTCAGCAGCATTGAGTACCTCAAAGAAAGAAAGGAGTGAAAACCAAGAAAAGCCATCGAATATAGTTAATGGTGGTTATTAAAACTTTCATGGGACATTTCAGTTGGAGAGAAAGCATGCCGAGCTGTTCGGGAATGGAAAATAGAATTCAGTATATTTTCTCTCAGACCAATACAATGACAATTTTGAAGGACCCTAATTTGCTTATCTTAAGCCTTCAAGATATGATATTTGTGGAGAAAGAGACTAAGTTTTTTAATGACCTTCTAGTAGAGAAGGTGCTCACCTCTTGTTTCTTGGAAGTAACCAGCTCATTGAATGCCATGATGATAAATTTATGACCTTGGTTGAACAAATAACTAATAAAAAAGATTTTCAGTTTGTAAAAATCTTCCTTCATTTGAGAACAACTAAATATAGGGAATAACAGAAGATTTATAATAAAAAATAAAGTAGTTGTTATGTCACTTCCATGTCTTGAGACCTCATCAAGATAAAAATATTGTTTGCTGTCAATTTTAAGCATTATTTTAGATATGAGATTAGTAATCACAGTTCCAGATAATTAGCAAAATTGTCCTTCATCATGCCTCAGCTTTCTGAGTAGCTGGGATTACAGATGTGCACCATCATGCCTGGCTAATTTTTGTATTTTTAGTAGAGAGAGGGTTTCACCATTTTGGCCAGGCTGATCTCAAACTCCTGACCTCACGTGATCCACCTACCTTGGCCTCCCAAAGTGCTGGGATTACAGATGTGGGCCACCATGCTAAGCCACAAGTCCCTGTGACTGTTAAAGGGCTTTCTCTCACCACTGGAACCTGCTTGGTCTATAGGCAGGGCAGGCAAGAAATACTGGAGAGTAATGTCTCTTGGAGCAGCCTTTACCCAATGACAAATGTGAGTTGGAGGATAACAATCCCAACTTCCTCACCCCTCATGTGGCATAACACTAAGTCATGTACCATACCATTTCCCAGAGGCACCAGCAGGACGGATCCACCCACAGTGCAAACCTGATCAACACACCTTTCAACACCTCTTTTACCTTTTCTGTCTCACTTCTCCACTGTCTTATTGGTGTTTTCAGAGCTGAATCCTCTAAGGAGTTGCACTCAAATCTTGATCTCAGGGGCTGCTTCTTAGAAGTCCAACCTAAGACATTGGCATTGCATGAGAACATTACTATCTTTAAACAAGATAGATAGATGAGTAGCTAGATTGATCAATTGCTTGATTGATCAATCGATAGAGTAAATCCCTACTTCTTCTCACTCTAAATCGTATTATGCAGTAATACTCATTCAAAAACAAACAAACAAACAAACAAATAGTTTGGTTGGAAATCAGTCACTTCAGTTCACAACACTTCCCCTTGTCGTTTTCAGTTCAGGTCTCATACGAAGCCATGGTTGGTTTTCTCCATCCGTAGAATCTTAGTATATATGGTAGGTTTCTCCCAATTGGCGGTCATAGTAGGGTGTCCTTCAATGTCAGCTTCAGATTTTCTGAAAATCAGATGATGGCTGAGATTTTGGAGGTGCTGCATGGGGCCTCTGAAATGAAACCTGGTTAGGCATAGTTTGTATTTTAGATCAGCCCATCCCAAGTATATTCTCCAAATTTGGTGATAAACCTTACAACCTTCCTCCTCAAAGGTTTGGGTAAACTACAAAAACTAGTTATATTTATAAAGATTATGTCATAACCACTGCATCAAAATGTTAACATATTTATTTCTAGGTGGCAAGATTATGAGTGAATCAAATACTCTTTTCGCACTTGTGCCAACTGTTTTACACTGTTAAAGCTGAAGGAATATAGTGTAGCTTGGACTCTAGAGACAGACTACATAGGTTCAAATCCTCCACTCAGGTACTTATTAGCTGTATGATATTGAGAAAATTGCTTATCACTTCCGTTCCTTATCTGTGAAACAGAAACAATGTTACCTATTTCATAGTATTGTTATAAGTATTAAATAAGAACAATCATATATATATAATATATACTACTAAGTAAGTATTATATTATATATATACTTGCTTTAAAACAAAACGAACCCTGACATTCAATACATTGTCATATTATTTTTATTTCATTATCGAGTAAGGGCAATTAAAAATCAACTAGAGTGCTAGAAAAGATATTTATTTTGGTTAATTAGCAAAATTACCCTTGAGACAACAAATGGCCAGTTTATTATATTTTACTCAGAATGGGATCTTCCTCAACCCTGCCTCTGCCTATATAAAAACATTAAAGGGTGCACATATTTAACTGTCTCTTGATTAACTTGCTTTTAAATATTTAATGTTTATTTGGGTTGCCCTAGAATGTATTACTATTAGGCCTTTTTTAAAATTTAACTAATGGGGGAATGAAAACGCCCCCTCAAAGTGACAGAATGGAGAACTCTTAGTGGCACTAGCATAATCTTTGGGAGGTTGGCATCGGTGGAGTAGGATACTGAGGTTTAGTCTGATCTTTGCGATCTGTGAAATTCAGTTCAATGAGAGGTTCCACATTGAGGGAGAGGAAAGCCGGTGCTGCTCAGCTGGGTGCTGGCCGAATAAGCACCATTCCCCTGCTCATGACTCTAGCCACTTGCTCTGTCGTTCCCCCACCCCTGTTGGGAACACGGGGGCAGGTGCAAGTAGATGCCAAGAAAGCTGTGGAGTTTGGGCCATTATCTAGTATCGCTAGCTCTGCCAGGAAGAAAGCATTTTATCCCTAAGATGCATAACCAAGAGCAGTGATGAGAAACATTTTTTTTTTTTGTTTTTTTACCATGATAGCCAATTTGGGGAAAATAAAAGTGTGAAGGGCTGCAATTTTTTATATCTTGTGTTCAGGAAATGCTGCACTTGCAATTACATTTAAGTATTCATTTATTGTTTCTCATTACCAAAGGGTTTCACTCTTTGTGCCTAAAATTTCAGAAACTTTATAGCTACAGCATCTCATTCTAATGTTTTGCCTTAAAATAAATTTTGTGTATGATGAGACTTGGTGGTGCTACAGGGCAGAGACTTTGGGAGACGTAGAGGTGGTGTGGCCAAAGGGCTAATGGTGAATTTCTAACCAAATCCAAACTCTGTTGCCTAGTGGTTGGGCAAGACATAGCTCCCTAAATGGTAGTGAATTGTGCAGTGGAAGCGTCCTGGGCCCATAACTTTATTGGGCCTCAGTTTCCTTATTATAAAAAGGCAATAATACCTGTACCTTCCTTATAGTGTGGTTGTAACCATTCAATTAGATAATGTGAGTTAGTTGTGTAGTACAGAGTCTGGCACACATTGAATGTTCCCTGAGTTGCTATCATTGTTGTGGCTGTTATTATTAAGGGAGTCTAGTGAAAGAAATTGGCACCAGAATTCAGCTGTAGACCAAGTATGACAGTCCTGTTTGGAAGTTTCTGTAGTAAAGAGAGGAACTATCATTTGTAGGGAACGTCTTGGGGATCACAGAAAATGATCCAAATATGCACCATGGCTGTTGGCATGAAAGAGGTTAAATGAAAAAAGTTAGTGAATGACAAATTAGTCTACCCCATCTCCACCCCACTGTTCCCCTCTCAATCTGTATAATTGCAAGATTGGAACACTTTTGTTGCAATGCTTCCCCAAAAGGAGAGTGGTGGTGGGGAATTGGGTAGAATGTATATTTTAGTTTGAGTTTCTGCAAAAGCACATATTGAGACCAGGATTTGAGTGCGAGTAGTTTTCTTGGAAGGTGATCCTGGAAGCACCAGTAAGGAATGGGGACATGAGACAGGGAAGGGAAGAAAGCTAGATTAATTGGCAAGATACCACCTTTGGCAACCAGGGCATCTAAGATTTTTAGGAAACTGTGGGCAACATGCCCCAACAGTAAATCCATCTGGCAGGTGATGAGGCTGAGTAATTATACCCCCACTCCTGTTGGTCACTGGCCAAAAGCTGCTCCTGTGGGTGTTAATTCCCTGGGACTGCATGCAGACCTAGCATGTGCCTACAGCTGAAGAAAGTCTTCTTGCAAATTCATGGATGCTGACATTAGAAAGCCATCATTGTATACAGAAATGGGGAGAACAAGAGAGATACAGGTGGGCAACCAACAGCTTCTAATTGAAGGATAAGGAGATCCTTCAATCATTCTTTCTAGATCTGTGAATGACCCCATCCTGTATAATTTAATTATTCTCATTAATTCTTTATTAAGCACCTGCAGTGTATAAGGCCGTGAATTACATAGGCACTTGGTATGCATTTGTTGGTGAAGTAGACATGACTATTTCCCTCACAAAATTTACAATTAGTTGGAGATGGGAGAAAGACAAAGAAGTGAGAAATATAAATAAATACATATATATGCATATATGCATGTACATAATTTTACAAATGTAATTTCTATGAAGAAAATGAACATTGTGCAGAGAAGTAAAATAAGTATTGGTGGGAGTGGAGAGGACCAAATAATACATACTCAGAGGGAACATCACTTAGAATGTTCTAAGCAAAGAGAAAAGCATGGGCATGGCCTTTAGAGAGAAAAGACTGGAATCTGGGGGAATAAAGAGAGACTCCTAAGTGGAGAGGGGAGTGACATGAGACAGCAAAGAGACAGGGATGCAATCCCAGTAGGTATCAGGTAATGGTAAAAGTCTTGAGAGGAAATTAGGAAGATTAAGGAATAAAGAGAGAAGCTGTACTATTTTAGATTAGCTGATTGGGGGAAAACCTTGCTGGTGAAATGAAATTTGAGTGCAGACCTGAAAGAATTAGGAGAGGGAGAGCCTCAAAGATGTCTGAGGGGTATGTTCCAGGGAGGGCAAAGGACAAGAGCAGAGGCCTGAAACCTGAGTTTGGGGAGAGTTTGAGAACCAGCAAAGAAACCAGTTTTGCTGGATTGGAATGAGGAAGAGGAGAGGTGCAGGAGATGAAGTTGAAAAAGGAGGCAGAGACTGGATCCTGTAGGGTGTTGTGGGTTCATAGGAGGAAACTGGATTTGATGTTGAGTGAAATGGGAAGGCATTGGAAAGGAGACATACTTTGTAAAAGATCTTGCTTATGGCTAATAAAAGTAAATTCACTTAAGAGGTCATGGAGCAGGGGTGAAGTCAAGAAGGCCAGTAAGGAGGTGGCTGCAGCCATCCAAGAAAGAGATGGTGGTGGCTTGACCCAGCGTGGAGGCAGCAGAGAGGGAAGGCATGGTATGTAGCATGCCATGCATGGTTTTCCAGGCCCCACTTCCAACGGTAATGTGCATCTACAGCCCAGTCCTGTTCGTTAGTTTTTCCATCACTTTTCTCAGTGATGTTGGGTAGTGTGTCAGTCTAGGGACCAACTTTAATATTTTGTTTCTTGTTCCTGATTTTGGTTCATGGGCACCCCTTGGACCCACTAGGTTTTTTGTTTTTTGGGTTGTTTTGTTTTGTTTGAGATGGAGTCTCTCTTTGTCACCCAGGCTGAAGTGCAGTGGGACTATCTCAGCTCACTGCAACCTCTGCCTCCCTGGTTAAAGTGATTCTCCATGCCTCAGCCTCCCAAGTAGCTGAGATTATAGGCAGCCACCACCACACTCAGCTAATTTTTGTATTTTTAGTAGAGATGGGGTTTTCACCATGTTGGGAGGCTGGTCTTGAACTCCTGACCTCAGGTGATCCACCCACCTCAGCCTCCCAAAGTGCAGGGATTGCAGGTGGAGCCACTAGTTTTTCATCACTGTGTGAGTAGTCAAAACACAAGAAGACAACCCGCAGATTTGACTTGAATGATGAATCTGCACAATTCCATTGAGATGTGTTTGTGAACATATTTCTGAAGACCAGAAAGCAATAAGAAATTTATGAAGTAGATAATAATCCCACTTCATGGAATATGATTTTAAACAAGTCATTGCCCAAATCAGTCAGGGTCCATTCAGGAAAAGAGAGCTCATGCCAGGTGGTTCAATTACAAAAAGTTAATGTAGAGAATTAGGTACACAGGGTTTGGATGATTTGGAAAGGGTCCTTGAGGCAATCTGAAGATGAACGACGGAGGGAAGCCACCCCTAAGGGTAGAGCAAGGATTGACAAAGAAAAGCTGTTGAATAGAACTGGCTGGCCCCCCACCTGTTTGTATATGGCCCACAGGTGAAGAATGGCTTTTACACTTTTAAAGGCTTATGTGTATATGCTTATATATAATTTTTTTTTTTGAGGCAGTCTTGCTCTGTCACCCAGGCTGGAGGGCAGTGGTGTGATCTGGGCTCACTGCAACCTCCACCTCCTGGGTTCAAGTGATCCTCGTGCCTCAGCCTCCCGAGTAGTTGGGACTACAGGCACACACCACCATGCCAGCTATTTTTGTATTTTTAGTAGAGACATGGTTTCACCATGTTGGCCATGCTGTTCTCAAACTCCTGATCTCAAGTGATTCGCCTCCCTCGGCCTCCTAAAGTACTGGGATTACAGGCATGAGCCACCATGCCCGGCCTAAATGTTTATGCTTTAAATGCTACATAAGTACCTACAAAATACTATCTTCAGTTTTGCCTTTTGACTCATAAAGCCTAAAGTGTTTACTCTTGCCCCCCCACCTTTTTTTTTTTTTTTTTTTCCAAAATGTATTGACTCCTAGGCAAGAGGCACAATGAGAGGAAGTGGTCTTGTTAGAGCCCAGGGTGGAGCCCGTCTAGCAGAAGCTGAGAACATGGTGAGAGAAGGCGTCCAGTGGGTTCAGGAACCAAGGAAGGGATGCAGCTACTATAAGAGATGCTCACCAAAGCAACAAGAGAAAGGGGTGAAATTCCCTAGTTTTTCCCTTGCTCTAACCCTCCAGTCTCCCACCAGAGCTTCCCAATGACTGAATGTAACTGGAAGCCAGTTGGACAGGATCAGGCCCCAGACTGAGATCCAGAGCATGGGAGGAGTAGGGCATGGGATCAGAACAACCAGATGATGACAACCACAGAACCCCTTGCTGAACCTCAGTTTCCTACAAAATGACAAAGCTGGATTTAAGACTTCCTAAGAGAGAGTTAGACTGCTAATCTATGAAAATACAGAGGAACAGTAGAACTTGGCTTTGGCTGGGAACCCTGATAGTGCCCCAGCCACTGCTGCTCCGGCGAGAACAGAGGGAAATGTAAAGACTCAAAGCGTTAATTTACATAAGACTCTTTGAACCTCATAGGGCTTGCTCTGAAGCTTGTTCTATTTAGGTAAGATCTGAACAGGCTTTTAAAGACCAGGATTGGGACACTTACTGAAAATGATTGTAGGTTATGTAATCAAGGCTGTTGTTTCTGTTGAGCTCCCATAGGGAGGTGACAAGCAGCAGAGATTAAATCACTGTATGCTGAGTGGGCCTTTTATGTAGTTCTCAGTCTCACTGTGTGTAATTTTATAGAGCAGGCATGGGGGAGTGTGGTGGGAAGAACCTCATTACCAGGGAGAAGCTTTACACCCTAGAAGAACACAAACATTGCTGTTTTCAAAGTTATAAAATAAGTTCTCGTTTTCCTTACATCTGTTTTCTTTCCTAGAATAGGAAAGAGAAACAGAAAGAGACTGACTTTGAGTTGCCTAGAAAAGGACAAAAAACATCCAGCTGTAGTGACAGCCTCGGAATGGCAGAAGGAAACAGCCCACTCTTATCTGTATGTTATATCATGTGCCTTGAAAATGTGAGGTGCCTGCACCGTGGTCCCATTAACCTCCCTCTGTGCTTCCTTCTCTTCCGGAAAGAAATGTTAGGATATTCTTTGCGTCCCCTCAAGCAGGTGGCTGGAAGTCCCACGGTATACCTTATGGGGTCAAGCTGGTGTCAGTTGAGTGGTGGAGACCTGTGTTCCCTCTCCTTCCCCAACCCCAGCCCATCCCCGATAGAATGGCATTTTGTGAGCCATGAGAGGACTTAGATTCTCCAGGGCTGAGAGGTTCCAACAGAGAGGACTGGCAAGTATTCAAACTGACTCGCTAGTCAGATGCTCTGGCAGCCAGAGCGGAGACATGAAAGCATCAGGACTTGGGGCGTCATGAAGTGACAACTGGAAAACTAGGATTCACATTCTTAATTCCCCTTCCAGGATCCCACTGTGGGAATTCAGAAGCCCTGGATGTGATCAGAACTTTAGACTCTCTCGATGATAGGTTGAAAACTCCCCTACCTGCATGGTAACATGTAGAAAGCTCATTTAAAATGGAGATTCTAGCCAGGTGCGATAGCTCACACCTGTAATACAAGCACTTTGGGAGGCCGTGGCAGGTGGATCACTTGAGGTCAGGAGTTCAAGACTAGCCTGGCCAACATGGTGAAACCTCGTCTCTATTGAAAATACAAAAATTAGCCAGTCATGGTGAAGCACACCTGTAGTCCCAGCTACTTGGGAGGCTGAGGCAGGAGAATCACTTGAACCTGGGAGGCGGAGGTTGCAGTGAGCCGAGATAGCACCACTGCACTTCAGCCTAGGCAATAGTGCAAGACTCTGTCTCAAAAAAAAAAAAAAAAAAAAAAAAGAAAAGAAAAAAAATTTGAGATTCCAAGACCCTACCCCAGGGACACATTTAATCAGTATCTGGGTAAAGCCCAAGGATTGGCATCTTAAATAATCCCCAAGTGAGCCTAAGACCTGTGGAAATTGGAGAATTGCTGACCTAAAAGGAATCAGACAGAGCTTTGATTTGTAATAGCCTGATATTTTGTGTTTTAACATTGATTGATTTTTTTTATATTTGGGATTACACTTTGATTTCAGTAAACAATTACCTTATTTATTATACTTAATAAAAAAATTTAAGTACCATAAAAAAGCAAATAGATATTTCTATTTTTTGTTATTTTCGAATTTTCTTTTCTGACATATATTACTCTTAGAAAGAAAAACAATGAACTTGAAAAGAAAGCAAATGGTAATTTAAATGTGGTAGTGATAGGTGAACAGTAGCAATATCACCACCCCCCCAACAATGTGCTTTTGAGCATGTCCCCTTAAAAAAGGCTGAAGTGCTAGTTGCCTTCTCTACCTCAGCCAAGTACAAATGAAGGTAGAGATCAAAAAGTAGGGTGGATATGTTAATCCTTTGTATATATATGGCACAGATCATCATCATCGTTATCATTGATATCATTATTATCATCAAAAAAGGCCACTATTGATAATTTTACCATATACCAGTGGAAATCACATAACACATATTATACCAGTCGGTGCTAACAACACCTCTATGAGATAGCTACTCTAAACTCCACTTGACAGGTCAGCAAACTATGGCTCACTGGGGTTGAATGCCTTGCCCTAGGTTATATAGCTAGTAAGTGGCAAGGCCATACTTAGAATGTCTGGATCTGACTCACATCAAAGACCATGCCCTTCACCAACACACTGTAAAGGGCAGCAATGATGCCCTGGAGTTGACAAGTCCCCACAATTGCAGAGACTTCCTCCTCATTCCTACATTTATTGCCTATTCCTCATACCAGGCAAACCAGGAAGGTCAGAGGAATTCAGCGAATGGTTCTCAGAGACATTGTTTTCTTTGGGACTCAGAATTACTGGTATTAATTTTCCAGTTGATTTCCTGAGACCAGGAATAAACTGTGAAGGAAGAATGACTCTAGGCTGGAACTGAAATGATTGTTCTTTTTCCTTTTTGCAGCTGGCTAGAATTTGAAATAAATAAGTTGTTGCTGATACAGTTTGTAGAATTTCTTATTTTTCATTTTGAAATATTCTATGCCAAACTAGCAGCTGTCACTTAGAGACTGTTAAGGAGTCACACAAATGACAGGGTTTTCTAGGAATAAAGTTATTCCAAAGGGTTTAGTGCTGTAGCTGATTCTCATTTCCCTGACAAGGGGTAGATTGTGGAGGGAAGAAGGAGATGAGCTGAGAGGTCCCATATACTAATCAAAAAACTTGAACATCTTTGATTGCAATGAAGGATCTTTAGTTATCATCTCTTTAGGCTTAGTGCTGTGATCTAAGAAGTAAGTGTAAAGTGCAGAGAATCACTTTTCCTAAGTACAGAGCTGGGGCTTCTTCCAAGGTATGCTTGATTACCTTTTGGCATCTTTAGAAATTAGCTATGAATTATGCTCAACAATCTCTGTACATGTGTTTTATTTTAGTACATGCACCAGGGGGTTCACTTTCCACTATTCTTCCACCATCTTGCATTCCGTTGTCTAAAACAGTTAAATTTTCTGTTGTTTATAACCACATTTTAAAATATCCTTTTTTATCAGAAAAGTAGCACTTTTTTGTTTTGTTCTGTTCTAAAATCCTTTTAGCAAAACTATGGAGACAGTAAAAGATCAGTGGTTGCCAAAGGTTGGGGAGATGTGGGGTGTGGAAGGAATGAATAGTTGGAGCACAGAGGATTTTTTTAAGGCAGTGAAAGTACTCTGTATAATACTATAATGATGGATACATGTCATTATAAATTTCTCCAAGCCCACAGAACGTACAACATCAAGAGTAAGCCCAAATGTGAACTATGGACTTTGGATGATAACAGTATGTCACTATATGTTCGTTAATTGCAACAAATATACCTCCCTTGTGCAGAATGTCAATAACAGGGGAGACCGTGCCTGGGCAGGGGAGGGTTATATGGGAACTCTTTGTATCTTCCTCCTAATGTTTCTGTGAGCCTAAAACTGCTATTTTTAAAAAGTATTTATGTTTTTAAAATTCTATTGTATAGAAATGAATTAGAATATTAAAATCCTTCTTAATGTAACTTCTCAGAGACAATCTCCACAGAAGTTTTGACGTACATTATTTTAGGGCTTTTCTTTTAATGCATTCATTTTTATAATTTTGATGTAAATATTATTTTACAAGTCATTTTATTAAAAGAATAATTATAAATATATTTTCATGTCAACCTTTATGGATCTACCACCTGTTTTTTGGACCTCATAGCTATACTATAATTTCTTGCATGACTATATCATAATTTATGAAGCCAATTACCTATGTGGACAGTTAGGTTATTTTGGTTTTCCACTATCACAAACAATGGTACAATCAAAATAATTTTGTAAACTCATCTGTCAGGTAAATACCTGGGCCAAAATGAATACACACTTTAAATTTTTATAGATTTTGCCAAATTCCGCTCCAAAAGGCAATTTATATGCCTATCGGGAGGATATGAAAGTGCCTGTTTCTCCATTCTTCCTAATATGGAATACTATAAATGCATTTACTTAATTACTTTAGTGAGACTGAATGCTTTTTTATATAATTATTAGGCATTTTTATTCCCGGCAAAAAAAAATTTAAGAAGAATATGCTCACATTTCTTTATATTTAATTGCTGGCGTACCCACCTTATCTCTTGTCCGCCTGTCCCCGGTTGTTTTATTGTCGGTATTCCTCAATGCATACCTTTGATTTACTAATTGATGCAACTCACTTTCAGTATGGTACCAGGCACTATGCTTGGCAATGAAGGGAATTTAAAAATGAAAAGGGAATGGGCTTTCTTTTTATGGAGCTTCATTGTTTTTAAGAATAGATTGATATTGATCAAGTTAAGGCACAGAGACATTCCATGGCTCATCCATCACCCACTGCAAGTCCTTGGTTGTACAGGAGTTTGCATAAATATTCCTGAAATCCTTACCCAATATGACCATCACACAGAGTCACACTGCAGATAATTAGAATTAAGGTCTGTTCATCTTTACTAGTGACAAAGAAGTCTATGACAAATCGCCCAAATTAACAAATTAATATTTACACAGTGTGAGCGAACATTTTGAAAATTTGTATATTGAATTAATTTACATCATGGTGCTCATCTTAACAACCCTTATTAAATGTTGGCATTGAAAAGAGTTTGTTTCATAGTACTTACAAAGAAAACTCATTTTCTAGTCCCTGTTTCCTCACAGATACAACTTATGGTGAAAGAGTTTGTCTTTAGGTTTAATTTTAAACAGTTTATTCTTACTTATCTCTAGATTTAGTTTATGTCTTGCTAAAATGAGAAGGGACTGGTTCCTTCAATGTTCTTCTAAGTCATCACAATTATCAAGAGAGAGTAAATGCCACGGATAATACTCCATTATATGTGTTGTGGGGTGTTGTTGTTTTTTTTTCTCTCTCTCTTTTTTCTTGTCAGTGTGAGCCACCATCTTTGACACAAACTTTGCCGTTTCCAAATCTGAAATTACTACTCTGATTACCATGGTCTTTAGAGATGGAATTCAGTCCCTCTTCAGAGTGAATATTCTTTAAAGACTGATAAAGCTTAGTGTTTCCTTTATACAGATTTTTAAAAAGTAAAGCATAAATATTCCGTATGGGAGCAAACAGTGGCACAGAAGAAAATGAATGTAAATTCCTTATGTTGTGCAAGACTAAATGAAAATGTAATGTGAATTCCTCCCTAACTCAGGCTCATCACTGGGTGCCAGATGACTATGTGTTTCTGTAGTTTTAAAAATCACTTCAATTTTCAACCAAATGCCGCTAGCCAGATAAACAGTGTGTCTCTGGTGCTTTTATAATGCTTTTAGAAGAGAAATACAGGGAGTAAGAAAAAAGAGTACACTCAGCTCTTCTTTCAAAGTCTCACTGTACATCAGCAGAAATACTCAGAGATGTGTTGAACTTTTGAGCTCTCGTTCATTCACTCATTTGGTCAGTACATCTGTGTCAAGTGTGTAACCAGATGAGGATAGGGTACTTGCCCTCAGTAACAGAACTGGTCCATCTTTAGCCATGTTTGGGTTCTAAGGGCACCACCATCTTAGCTAATTGGATGGTAGGTGGGCACTAATTTATCAGCCAGTCAATAATTTATGAATGGTTGTTGACAAAAAGAGACTCGTTCATTCATTGAGCACATTTTTTGAATGCCTACACTGTGCCAGGAGCTGTTCTTGGTGCTGGGCATCCAGTGGAGAGCAACATTGATTGGGTCCTTCTCATGGAGCTTCATGTCGTAGTAGGAGGAAGGAAGGGAGAAAATAAACAAGCAAACGAGCAAGAGACCAAGATTGTGTCCGATTAAAATAGGTGCCATGACAAAAATTAAACAGAGTGATGTGATGAATAATTGGGGAAACGTAGGCAAAGAGATCCCTTTTATGAAGGAGACATTGAGAGGAGACCTGAATAGCAAGAAAGATGAACGATGCAAAGATCCGGAGAAGAAATTCTTACAGATGGAACAGAAGGAGCAAAGGCAGGAAGAGTGGTGTGCAAAACCACTATGGTGTGGTAAAGGAATAGAAGGAAGACTAGTGTGGCAAGAACACAGTGCGTAAGTGCAGACTGTGGTGCAGTGAGGCAGGGAGGGGCCAGTATCAGACATGGCCTCATGGGCCCCATAAGGCATGTGAATTTTTTTCTAGATGAAAAGGGCATCTTTTGCTTACAACTACAGAAGTAGGCCAGCCGTGGTGGCTCACACCTGTAAGCTGAGCACTTTGGAAGGCTGAAGCAGGAGGATCGCTTACACCCAGGAGTTCAAGACCAGCCTGGGCAACATAGTGGGACCTCATCTTAAAAAAAAAAAAAAAAAAAGAATAAAAAATTTAAAAAATAAAACTACAGAAGTGCCATGACCAGATTTACTTAATAATTATTTTACCTGCTATGTGAAAAAAAATGTTTTTTTTGGTGGAACGAGGAGACCAATTAAATGGTGGTTACAGATACTCTAGGCAACAGTTGATGGTGGCTTAATTCAAGTTTTAGTGGTTCAGAGAGAGAAAACTGGAATAATTTAGGATCTATTTAAAGGTATGATCCATAGAACTGGCTAATAGAAAGGATATATGGGTGAGAAGGTTAGGCAAAGAAGGAATGAAGTTTTGGGGTCCAAGAACTGAGAAGATGATGATGAGAGGTTCGTGGGATATCAGTTGTTTTATTTTGGACATGTAATTTGCGATATTTATTAGATGCATTAGTTTTCTTTCTTAATAAATGAGGAAATGAACTGCTGTACAAAGCTGCACCAGACCAACTCGATTTCTTATTTGGGGAATTTGCCCCAAAAAGCCAGAGAGTGTAGGAACAAAGGAGAGATAGTTTCATGTCATTGATGAGGTACAGTCAAGACCAAAGAGGCAATGAAGAACTCTATATAAGCCAAAATTATAAGGAAGTGGAAAACTCTGAATCAAGAAGGAGGCCACTTCCTTCAGAGGTGAAGGAAAGTATCAGAGGAACAAAGACACCTTGAGAAACCAGCAGGATGCATGTCCTGTGACAGAGGCGGGAGGTGAGTTACTCCTAGAGCTGCCTCTGTATTTCTTACTTTCTAGCTCTGTTCATATGTATCCTTCCAAAAATACCATCTTTTCTTGATGTAACCTAAATGGGTCTCTGTTTCTTTCTAATACACTAACCTATTTGAAATGAATACATAGGCACACTGAGGACTACCAAGATTAGTATGACAAAGTCATTGTCCTCAAGGAATTCACAGTTCAGTGAAGAAGAAAAGATAATCATACAAAAAAAAAAACTATTTTGTAAAGTCAAAATGGAAGGCTAAAGGTGTTAAAAGACTATTTGTTTGCCATTGGGATTAAATTTTTAAAAAATTAAACAGAAGCATACAACTTGCTCACTGAAATCTGCATTAAGTAATAGAAAGTGTAAGTGACAATTTCTAGCAGGAAATAGATGGTATATAAGTTAGAGTTTCCCAATTTGGAGCATGGTTTTTACCATACCTGCATACCACCTGGACTATTTACTTAATATTTTCGTTTGACTAAAAACTCACTTTTGTAATCGAAATGCATACTTTACCCCATCCTAAACAATAATACCCTTGAAACAATGTGAAAATAAAGAGCAGTCCTCTATGCCTCCGCAGTCATCTCAATCATCAAGGGTACATGTACTAGATTCTTGGAAACACTGACCTAGAGAAAAAAAGAGCTGAACTCAGGGTTACGAGATCTGACTTTGGACTTGCCTCCCTCACCGAGCAATTGTGGGATTCTGGGTGAGTCAGTCTCATTTTACCTCCACAACAAAATGAGTACAATATCAGCCCTGCCCACCTTACAGGGTGATTACAGATCAAACAAACCAAAGTGTATCAAAATGGTTGAAAAAGGAAAAAGTGTTCAATAAATGACAGTGCTTATTATGGATGCAGATGTGGACTATAATGATCATATACTGGCTTCCTAAAATGAGTGTCCCTTGGGAAAACGCTGGCATTTTTTTAAAACCAAAAAGAATGGTTTCTCCTCTAAGCTGTGTTCCCAGAATGATCCAGCTCTTATCTTCTCAAAACTTGTTTTCACTCGCACCATTTGATCACTGTTCATTCACACAATTTGATCACTGCTCATTCACTGCTTTTGTGGTATTTCCAATTATTTCTAGCAAGCAAGCCTCATCTTTCCAAGTATATTAAAAAGTCCCCAGAGAACTCATTCAAATGAGTTAACAATTATAAAATAAACTATACATTATAGTACATAGTGTGGTATAGACAAGGATTTAGTGCTATTTATGGACTGAGTCTTTGTACAAGTTATTAATTTCTCTGAATCTATTCTCTAATTTGGAAAAATGAAACTAATAATCCCTGTTTTGCAAGTTTTTTGTGACATTCAATGAAATAATGATAGTTAATTGCTTAATACAGTGCCTGGCCCATGGCAAGTTGTTAAAAAAAATTAGCCATTATTACTGCAACAGTGACGAGCATCACTATTCGCACTAGTGACATATCAGTATTAGGGGTCTAGAATTCTAAATATCATTACACTCACCTCATAGGGCTATTATGAGAACTAAATGAAGCTGGGAGTGGTGGCTCATGCCTGCTGTCTCCACACTTTTGGAGGCTGAGGTGGGCAGATTGCTTGATCTCAGAAGTTCGAGACCTGCCTGGGAAACATGGTGAAACCTCGTCTTTACAAAAAATATGAGAATTATCTGAGAGTGGTGGCATGCCCCTGTAGTCCTAGCTACTCGCGGGGCTGAGATGGGAGGATTGCTTGCACCTGGGAGGTTGAGGCTGCAGTAAGCTGAGTTTGTGTTACTGCTCTCCAGCCTGGGTGACAAAGAGCTACTCTTTCTCAAAAAAAAAAAAAAAAAAAAAAAAAAAGGAAAAAAAGAAAAGAAAAGAAAAAGGGAAAAAAGAATAGAAAAGAAAAGAAAAAGAAAAAAGAATAGAAAATAAAAGAAAATGAAAGTTATCACATGTAAACACTGTCTGGCACATGATAAGTGCTTAATAAATATGATGAGCCTTTGCTATCATCATCAGCTTTTGTTATCTCAGTGTCTACTATTGTAAGTCTTACTCTGGATAAAGTAGGGTATGATGAATGTAAGAATTTTGAGTTGTAGAAAATTCCGTATCTAATCATAATTGACTATCTATGTTGTTATCTATTTTTTGAAATACTGTAAGAATTTAACACAATGTTAGAAAGTAATAGATACCTAAAAGATACTACATAACGAAAAGGAGAGATTAGCATATGGTTTGATTTGAACAAGTAAAGCTTCTTATTGATAAAGAGCTAGACCTGTGCTATTATGCACTAGCTATATGCACTTGAAATGTGGCTGGTCTGAATGGAGGTATGCTGTAAGTGCAAAATACACATTACATTTCAAAGACTTAGTTGAAGAAAATAATATTTAAAATCTCAGTAATTATTCATGTTGATTACACATAGACACAAGTGATATTTTGGATATATTGGTATATACAGACATGTTATCAAAATTTATTTCACATGTTGCTTTTTATTTTTTAATGTTGCTACCAGAAAATTTAAAATTGCATATGTAGTTCCCATTAGTGGCTTGTACTCTAGTTCTGTTGGGCAGTGCTGATCTAGGACTTTTTTAAGACTTCATTTAGAGCAATTTTAGGCTCACAGCAAAATGGAGAGGAAAGTACAGAGATTTCTCATAACCTCCCCTTCCCCGCCACATGCATACCTTCCCCCTTTATCAGTGTCCCCCACCAGAGTAGTGCATTTGTTAAAATTGATCAGCCTACACTGACACATCATTATCATCCAAAGTCTACAGTTTAGCTTAGGGTTCACTCTTGTTGTATGTTCTACGGGTTTGAGTAAATGCATAATGACATATAATCACCACTATAGTACTATATGGAGTATTTTCACTGCCCTCAAAATCTGCTGTAATCTGCTTATTCACCACCCTCACCATCTCCAACCTCTGACAACCATTGATCCTTTTTCTGTCTCCATAGTTTTGCTTTTTCCAGAATGGCATATAGTTGAAATCATGCAGTATGTAGCACTTTCAGATTGGCTTATTTCCCTTAGTAATATGCATTTAAGTTTTCTCCATATCTTTTCTTAGTTTGGTAGCTCTTTTCTACCAAACTAGGTAGCACTTAATAATATTCCATTGGTTGTACTGCAGTTTATCCCCTCACCTACAAAAGGACATCTAAGTTGCTTCTGAGTCTCTAGGATTATGAATGAAACTACTATAAACAGCTCTATGCAGGTTTTCATGTGGACATAAGGTTTTAATTCCTTTGGGTAGATACTAAGGAGTGCAATGACTGGGTCACATGGTAAGAGTATGTTTAGTTTGTGTAAGAAACCACCAAATTGCTTTCCAAAGTAGCTGAGCCATTTTGCATTCCCACCAGAAATAAACATTTAGTGTTATCAGTGTTCTGGATTTTTGCCATTATAATATTAACAGGTGTGTAATGGTATCTCTCATTCTTTTAATTTGCATTTTTTCTGATGACATATGATGTAGAACATCTTTTCATATATTTATTTGCCCTCTGTATATCTTCTTTGGTGAGGTCTTTGTTAAGGTCTTTGGCCCATTTTTTAATTAGAATGTTCGTTTCCTTATTGTTGAGGTTTAGAAGTTTTCTGTGTATCCTGGATAACAGTCCTTTATGAAATGTATCTTTTGCAAATATTTTCTCCCAGTCTGTGGCTTGTCTTCTTCATTCTCTTTATAATCTAAGCCATTTAGGAGTTCAAATGTTGACAAAATATTGTGGCATATCTTATATTTGTACAGTATCAAAATGGCCTTTTTGAACTGAAAACAGTAGCAAAATTCTTCTCAGACTTTTAATCTCAACTCTTTTTTACTGTTTTTTGTCAGTTAAAGCTATTTTCTTCATTTATTGTTTTGTAGAAAGTCACAGTTTTAAGGAGGTAGGATTTAGTCATCTATTCTAGTTTTGTTATTTGTTTACATCTCATTTTATTTAAAATGTATTATTTTCTAACAAAACATTTAAGGTTTGTTTCTACTGAATTAAAAAGTATAGAAGAGTAACAGTACCTCCAAAAACTAACAAACTAACAAAATACCAAACACACAAACAAATAATGTTGGAATTATTTGTATAATCTTAAGGGACAGTCAGTGGCTAGGTGATGAGTCTGAAAAAAATGAATTATTTAGATATCAGTAATACTTTAACTAATTCATATGAATAGGATATTGCCTTTAGTAATGCCATCATACCTAGCACTAACAGATTATAGAAGATTACCATTTCCTACTTAGTATTCCATATTAATTTGTGAATCTAGTGGATTTTTATTGAAAACCGTATGTTATTTTCATAGGCACATTTCCAAATCTTTAGCAAGTAGTATATATAATAGGATAACCCTTTAATGAGTTATTTTATACTCATCGTTGAAATTAAAATATTTTGGCAAATAACATGTTGATAATGTTTTAAATTATCATATGCATCTATGCATCCATGTGTAGGTCTGACTGTTCAGACTTTTGGGAATATTATAAAATTAGGAGACCTGGTAAGCTAAGAGTCAATACAAACTGCTTTGCTTCATGAAGATCTTGCAAACAAACTTTCAATAACTGTCTAAAGCATGCAAAATAATTTTTTATAAAGAGATATTAAGTACCAACTTGTTTTAGCTTAGAGCTGGTAATTCACAGAATAGAACAAATAAAACATCCTTTCTGTAATCTACTCACCTCCATCTTCCTTCTTCACTCTGCAGGTTTGTAATAATCCACCCTCCTCCAAATTTACAAACCATTTGCTTTTCCAAAGTTTATCTACAAGTCAGTCATTGCCCCTTTGAGTGCAATGTGTATTACGTTCCAAGACTAGCCCAACAAACCTCCATATATTGCTAAAATGCTATGCATTTACACTGAACAACCCAGATGCAACATAATTAATGAAAAGAGACTGCCACAAAATTAAATATTATTTTAAAATATGTCTTGATCTATGCTCGAAAAAAAAAGGCAGTTTTTAATTAGCAAATGAAAAGAAAACGGGAGAGACTTCTGTGGCCATTCTGAAAGTTGGTTTGGGAACTTTTGAAGACTGTTGAGGTTAATGGCAAATGTTCTGTATAGCATCTAGTAGAATTTTCAAATGTCAGACTTATTACCCTTAAATGCATTAGCCATGATAGAGTCCTGTGTGACTCATGTGGACAGAGGGGTGTAGGGGAAGTGACAAAAAGAGAGCAAATCAGAGTAGAGAGATTTCTGAGATGACTGAGAAAGAGGTGAAAGTCAGAAAAGGAAGGTGAATGAAGAGAGTGTATGTCTGTGAGTGAAAGATGGTAAGTGAACTGGAAACAGGAGGAAAAAAAGAGAATGTATGGAACATACTCTCAGTGATCAGTGATAGCAGCTCTCATTTACTGAGCTTCCAGCTCAGTGGCCAGCACTGTGCCAAGTGCTTTAGATACATGTAATTTTTACAATGAAAGACAATATTAGTCTCACTTATAAATGACAAAACCGAGGCCCGGAAGGTTAAATGTTAGGTTGAAGCATATGAAATTGACACATTCATAGATCAAAACCAGGTGAATATTGACAATTTTGTGTGATTCAACTTACCCAAGGACACAGGGCTAGTAAATTTTGGAATGAGGTTTTAAATGCCTCGAATACCTGGCTCCAAAACACTAATTATTTCCCCTACTTTACACACTTCCACACAACACTACTGGTGAGAAGTAAAAATATCTTACAGGAGAAGCTTGAATCAGACAGGACCTCATTCTGGCCATGAAAATGGTCCCATCAAAGAAGGAATGCTTTTTAGAGCCAAGTGGAGGGTAGGGAACAAAGTAGAACTAATTATTTGAATGCATGGGTTATTTGTGGGTCTGCTTTTGCAGCTTGAAGGTTGTCTACAGTAAATAGTTTATATGTGTTAAAAAGTTAATTGATAAATTGAAGACCATTTCTGCAATAGCATGCTTACATTGTAATGTGTTTATATCCAATATAGATATTTTATTCTTTTCACTCTAAGAAAGGAGGGTTTTATTGGTTATCAACAGCTAGCATCTTTATGCAAATTATTCCATTGCAATTGGCTGTGATTTTCATTATTTCATTCCAATTGGCTGCATGTTTTAGTCAACAGTATTCTAACAGCTAGATGAGTTCAATCAACGACATTAATGCCTTATGAAGGGCCTTCTTTGACGACCCTTTTATTGATTTTTGTATTTTTATGTCCTCTAAGATTTCATCATTGGGCTGAAACCTCTACCCGTTGATAAATAGCTCTGTCTGTTGTTCTGGACTTATTTCATTTTTTCTGGATATTAAGGCAGCACAGAGATTACTCTTCTACACTTTGTTGTCACTCAAACTTAGATGCTCCTCCCTTTCTTCCTTCCTTCCTTTTCTCCTTCCTTCCTCTCTTTTTAACTTCTCTCTCTCCCTCCCCCTCTTGCCTTTCCCTCTTCTCTCTTCTTCCTTCCTTTCTTTCCTTCTCCTGACTTAGCCTTACAGAGCAAATCTGCAAGATGAACCATTGATTGAACATGGGCCTCAAAACCTGGAGTGGACAGTGGGAAAGGCCTAAGGTGACTGACGGAGGACATCCGCTTCTTTCCAAATCTGCACTTTCTACTTCTCAGCTAATGACACCAAAAAAACTAATAGTTATTTATTGTATGCCACAAAATTTCCCTAACGGACTTTCTCATTTATTTTGAGAAAAGTTGTTTTGTCTCCTCCGGGTGAATGAGTTAGGCCAATGATCCCCAAAGTGATTTTTCAGAACTATGAATCCTGTGAAATGCTCTTCAAAGAAAGGATTTAAATGCTGTTGAGAAACACCATTTACTGGCCCCTTTATAATGTACATTGAAGTAGTAAATGCTCTGAGAAGTCCTACAGTAGAAAATCTGTTTATTTTGTTCATCTGGCATTTCCCAAACTTATTTGAAACTTTTCTTAAAGTGTTAGGATCTATTAACATCACACAATTAGTTTTTCATATAGCATACTTTGGGAAATATTGAGTTAGACATTAGCAAACTTTCTCATTTTAACTTCAAAAGAGGAGATATAATCTTAAAAGGATCATTTTAAATTAAAAGTTAAAAACCTCCATGCTGCCTCAGAAACATATGACAGCCCCTGAGCACTCGGGTATGAGAACCTTGACTTTATGTGTGATGAGTTGATCCCAAAGAGACTGCAGACTCAAACACCAATAGTGCCATGCAAGTAATATAAATGATGAAGAAGACAGGATATAAAACACCACAGTGCAAGAGGAATGAGTAGACAGACCCACTGCTACTCAGCCCTATGAAGAACTAGCCTCAGAAATGATGGGCTCTTAGCTATTTGGAAGGCTGAGGTGAGAGAACTGCTTGAACCCAGGAGGCAGAGATTGCAGTCAGCCGATATTGCACCACTGCACTCCAGCCTGGGTGACAGAGCGAGATTCTGTCTCAAAAAAAATAATAAAAAAAGAAAAGCAAAAGAAATTGGGCTGTTTACCAACAGATGCTCTAAGCAGTGCTTAAAAAGTTTAAGGAGAAACTGCATATTTGCATAATTTTAACCATATCTGCCCCAAATGTTTATAAATTACAAAGGGAAAAATAATACGTAATTGATATGATGCACTGAGGTCACAAATACTGCTTCTATTGTCTTTTTGTCACAAGTGCATAACCTCAATCTAATAATGGGAAAAAAATTCAGACAAACTCAAATTGAGAGATATTCTGTGAAGAAACAGACAATCTGTGAAGTATTCATACATTCCGAGAAGTAACGTGTAAGTAACATTCTGTGAAGTGTTTATCAGAAATGCCACAGTCATAAAAGACTGGGGGAAATTAGGGACCGTCACAGATTGATGGAAACTAAGGAAACATAACAACTATGCAACTACATATTATTTTATAAATGCAGTGTAGGATCCTGGATCAGATTCTGGAATGGAGAAAGGATGTTACTAAGAAATGCAGTGAAACTTGAATAAAGTCTGTAGTTCAGTTAGTTCATTTAGAAGCATTGTGGGACATTTAATTACGGGAAACTAGAGGAAGAGTATATATGACCTCTGTTATTTTTGCAAAATTTTGTTTAACATTAGTTCAAATAAAAAGTTAAAAAAATGATAGCAGAAAAGCAAAGAAAAGAGAAATAAATGATGGGATTCAGAAACTCCAACACAACACTGACCTATAGAAATATAGTACAAGCCATGGATATGAGTCACAGGCATAATTTTAAGTTATCTAGTAGCTAACTTACAGGAAATGAAAATGGCAAAATTAGTTTTAGTAATATATTTTGTTTAACCTGATATATCCAAGTATTAACATGTTAACTTTGTAATCAATATGAAAATTGTTAATGGTATCTTCAACATTATTTTGTACTAAGTCTTCAAAATCCAGACTCAATTCAGACTTTTCAAATTCTCAATAGCCATATGTAGCAGTGGCTACTCTATTGGACAGCATAGCTCCACCACCATCAACTCTATACATCCTTTTTGTTGTTGTTGTTGTTGTTGTTGTTGTTTTTTGAGACGGAGTCTCGCTCTGTCACCCGCGCTGGAGTGCAGTGGCCGGATCTCAGCTCACTGCAAGCTCCGCCTCCTGGGTTCACGCCATTCTCCTGCCTCAGCCTCCCGAGTAGCTGGGACTACAGGCAGCCGCCACCTTGTCCGGCTAGTTTTTTGTATTGTTTTTTTAGTAGAGACGGGGTTTCACCATGTTAGCCAGGATGGTCTTGATCTCATGACCTTGTGATCCGACCGTCTTGGCCTCCCAAAGTGCTGGGATTACAGGCTTGAGCCACCGCGCCCGGCCAACTCTATACATCTTTTATTTCTGCTTCTTTCTGTGAGGATTTTGTTCTTCCTTGCTATAGACTCCCTCTTCTTTCCTTCATTCATTCACCTACAAGAATTTATATATTCCAGGTATTGCTCTACGCACACAACTGACAATAATTCCTAACTTTCTGGAGCTCTCATTCTCAAGAGGGAGTGATGGACATGAACAGTGGCTATAGTAAATAAATAAATTATAGTAAGAAGTAATAAGTGCTATGGGAGAAAAAAACATAGCTGACTCAGATGTCAGGTGACTCAGGTGATGCAAGGTGACTCTGGTGATGTAAAGTGACTCAGATATGCTGAGGGTGGGATTGCAACCTCAAATAATGTGATGTCACTGAGAAGCTGACATTGGAGCAAAGACAAAGGTGGAAAGACAAAACTCCCTAACTCAACCATCAGAGCAGAAAATGACTTCCTCCTGGCTTCAGTTAGAAAAATCCCAGGCAAGTAATATGACTGACCTGGTTAGAGTCATGTTACCTCTTTGTGACCAATCACATGACCTGAAGGGCGGAACATAACCATTCTGGTTGGTCTAACTTGAACCACTAATCAACAAATTATGAATTAAAAGATGGCAGCTACCAGTTGCAGAAACAATCCCACCCACCCTCTTCCTCCTCAGAAAGGGAATGCTATTCCCAGAAGACAAGAAGGTACTAGGCAGGAAGAATAACATTCATTCACTAATTTTTTGGAATTTCAAAAGAACCTTGTCTCTAGTCTTCTGTGACTTCCTAGACAAAGTCCATGTTTACCCTGTCAATTCGCTTCATAACTTTATAGACTTTTAACAAATAGGAAAGTAAATGGAAAGAACATAAAACTTCCGGCTATGTGGTCCTAGTTAAAGTCCCAGTTCTTCCAAGATCAGCTGTATTTCCTTAATACTCATGTACCTTTCAGCATATATATCTATATACACATACACACACACACATACACACACACATATATGTATGTATGTTTGCATATGTGTACATCTATATACACACAAAATTAAGGCTGAAAGGTATGTATGTGTGTGTGTGTATATATATACACATATATATAACTAAAAGAATATACATATTCTTATAGCCTGAAAAGCATCTCATATCTGTAAGTGAATCTTTTCTAAGGAAGTTCTTCTATCTCTTAAGTAAATGTGACTGCCCTTTTCTTGTTCTTTCTATCAATTTCTTTGCACATTCCTTGCTTTTGTCCATAAAGATATACAGGGTACACACATTGATTTGGAGATGCTAACTAAGGCTATTTTCTTCTGGGGAGTTAAAAACAGAATATACTCTCAGAGGAATCTCAACATCTTTAGTTATACTAAAGAAAAATTATCAGTTTATTCAGAAATGCTAATAAAAACTAATACTAATTGTTAAGTTCCAACTGAATTGATAGTCCCCAGAAAGATAATTATTTTTTACAGACAATAAAGGTTATTATATTTTGAAAACTATACAGCATAATCTGAAGCAAAAAAACTTAGCATGGTATCTTGAAATCATCTTTTCTGGAAATATTTTGTTAAAATTCAGCATTTGAAAATGACACATACATTATAAAGCAGTTTTCACAATGACTATCTCATATAATTGTTATTACTAAAATGCAAGATAGAATTCCTTCTTCTCCCCTTCCCCTCTTTTCTTTCTCCTTTTCTCCCTTTTTTCCTTTCTTCCCTCTCTTCTTTCCTTCCTCCTTCCTTTCCCATGACTACTATATGGAAAATATCATTCTAGCCATTATAGACACAGCAGTACTATTTGGAGGCTTGTATTTAAGAGTGGGGGTGATGGTGAGTATATGGCAGTAGAAGGCAAGGAACAAAAATAAATAAGGAGAGAAACAAAAATTACCTTAATTTGAAAGGATTATGTGATAGAGTGGCTGAGCTGGGAGGCTTCCAACTAGCAAAGCAGAGGTTGTTAAAAGAGGCAGGACATTCAAACCGAGTTCACCCTATCACTGTATTATGATTCTTTCCACCCTTTAGTTGCAACAGATGGTTTTGAATGGAGAGAACAATGGAAAATTTGAAACAATGCTGTGTTTTTACTTATTTAGTACTTAAAAGGCTCAAGTCCAGCTCAGTCATAGATGACTGAACTTGACTGCCATTTTCAATGTGTGGTTTAAAGGAGGTGATAGCATTCTGAACCAACAGCCCTTCAGATAAATAAGCAGAAATATGAATGTGCCAATTGTGAGAACAAGGACATCTCAGTAGAAAACAGAGGGTTCCTAAATCATGCAACCACTGCAATTTTTTTGACATGAGTCCATAAAGGTTAAATCAATAAAGTTTGATTCTTACTTTCCCTGAAATTTGAATAATTATTTATACCCCGGTGAATTTAACATATTAAAAAATTGATTACCTCTCTCTCTAGGCTTGTGAATTTTGTTTACTCTCCTTGTAATAGAGTATGAGTTTCTTTGTGTGTTTTTTAAACCTGTGATCAATAACAGTTACTCATTTAAATACCTCCCAGTCTCAGTTCTTTATGCTCTGGGATACAAGAAAAGAATGGAAACTGGAAGTATGTAAGTATTCAAGACTTCCGCTTTTCAGAGCCTGAGATACTTTCAATAATTGAAAAGGCAAAAGGTACAACTTTGTGTGTGTGTGTGTGTGTGTGTGTTTCATTTGTTCTCCAATGTGGTCTCCTGCATCTGATTATGTGGGATGCTTGCTGAAAGGCAAATTGCTGGACTCAGCCCCAGGCCTCCTGATTCTGAATTTTTGGTAGGTGAAGCCTAAAAATCTGAGTAGTTAATAAGGTTCCTGAGTGGTCCTTATGCTTTTTGGGTATTGGGACTCATGGACCCTGAGTACTGGGAATCATGGGCCTAGAAAGGCCTGAATGTAAATCCTGATGCTCCTGCTCATGGGCTGGGATGCTCAGAGGGTCTCATCTAAGAAAGTGACCCTGAGATGCTCCCTCCAAGTTGGTGGTTTCTCTGTTTAGCACTCCTTGAAAGAAAGAGGAGGAATTCATATCCAGCAGTGTGCCCCACTGTGCCAAGTCCAACAGAATTCTTCACAGCTCTGCATTGTGACATTTTAACAAATAATTCTGTTCCCATGTTTTAATACAGTCGGAGTTGAGGCTGCTTTTATGTCTTTGTTTTGCAAAAGGGAACACAGGTATTTGTTTCTACTTCTTTTCTTTTAACTTGGATCCCTATAATGCACATATTTACAATCCAAGAAGGCAAGAAAGAGAACTAGGACAAGCTTGTGCTTTTAAGGCTTGCCATGTGGACCTGGACTGGAAGATGTCAGGCCTACAAAGGCGAGCCAGTAGGCTCTTTGTCTCTCTGAGCATGGGCCTTTTATCATCTGTGGCCCCATCTAAATAACTTTTCTTAACGGATAAATTAGGTTGTCAGGGCCTAAGAAGAAACTTATAATTATTGGCTCTCAAGTGGACTCATGCACTATTTAAAAGCACCAAAAGAAAGAGAATCTTAGGAGGTTTCTGCTGCTTTAGCTAGACCTTGGAGCCCCGAAGGAGTTTACTTTTTATGCTGTAGTCTCTTCTCTTTTCTTCATTTTAAAAATTATAAAAGTAACCCATGCCTATTGTAAAATATTCAAAGAATACAGATGTATTTACTCAAAAATGAAGTTACCCCATAACAGCCACCCTAATTTTATTCCTGCTATTCTTTCTAGATTTTTCTAGACATATATGAACATGCATGATTACTGACACAGACACACCTGCACAAGTGAGTAATTAGGACTCTTTGAATTGTAAATGAGATAAACACAATTCAAAATTGTATAAACAAATGGGAAGAATCTCTTTGCTTACGTAATAATTCTGAAGTGAGATATACTACCTTCAAGAATGGTTGGATACACAGGTCCCAACAGGGTAGTTTCTCTCTCTCATCTCTTATATTATCTTTTGGCACTGCCTCTTTCTGTGTGTCTACCTCATTTTTCCAACCTCATTGGGCTTTCTCAATGGATTATGCTATTTGCAGCCCTGGGTTTACTCTAGATTTAGAACAGAATATATAATATCCTCTTGACAACAACAACAAAAATACACATCCTAATCCCTAAAATCTATAAATATGTTACCTGACGTGGCAAAAGAGAATTAAAGTTGCAGATGTAATTAAATTAAATTAAATGCAGCTGACCTTTAAATAGAGCTGTTATCCTGCATTATCTGGGTGAGCTCAAAGTAATCACAATGGTCCTTAAAAGTGAAAGAGGGAAGGTAGAAGAGTTAGAGTCAGAGAAAGATGTGGTGATGGAAACAAGATCATAGAGATGTGACATGAGAGGATTCAAGTGGATGTGGCTGAATTCGAAGATGGAGGAAGGGGCCAAAGGCTATGACACGTGGGTGGCCTCTGGAAGCTGCAAAAGGCAAGAAAATGGATTCTTGCCAGAGGCTCAAGAAGAAAACACAGCCCTGCTTGACACCTGTGTCCTATTTCTGACCTGTGAAAATATTACATAGTAAATGTATGCTTTTTTAAGCCATTAAGTTTGTGCTAATTTGCTCCAGCAGCCACAGAAAACTAATAAAGGGTTCAAAAGGCAAATAATTGTTCTAGTCAAAATCTAAATTTTAAAAGTCCTTGGAAAGCTTCTTGGTTGGTTTTCAACCCAGCCTCTATTTCAGTCCTATGGTTAGCAGAATAGGATACCACAAATGTCTAGATCTGAATACTGCTTACTACAGGAAAGGGGGATTAAGAGACTGAGTGCCAACCTTCCTCCCCAGAATTGTATAACTGGCCTGGGAAAGGAGAAATACTCCAAAGAAAAGATTATGAGGGGCAGATAAAATTCTCCACACACACACACACACACACACACACACACACATACACACACATACATATAAGGAGAGTTTGTTGTCCATTTTTTCTGTTTGTTGTTGTTGTTGTTGTTGTTGTTGTTGTTGTTGTTGTTTTTATTAAGGTGAAATCTCACTGTGTTGCCCAGGCTGGTCTTGAACTAGGCTGAGAGATCCTCCCACCTCAGCCTTCTGAGTAGCTAGGATTACAGACATGTGCCATTGCTCCCTGCTTGTTTGTTTTAAAATGAATTTGTAACTTTTATTTTGTTCTGTGACTTGCTTCATCCTCTTCAAAACATATTTTAAAGATATTTACATATCAAAACATGTAGATCCCACTTTGCCCTTTTTAATAGCTGCATAGTATGGTAGGATAGATGAACCAAATGTATTTAGCCAAGTCTCCCGTTGATGGAAGTTTAAGTTGTCTCCAATATTGGCTTACAAAGAAGCCCATATCCTTCAATATATCACTTCACATGCTGTAGGCTTTATTATTTATTGCTCGACATAGGTAATGTGAGGGAAAATGTAGCCAAAACCTGTATAGTGGGTTGAATTGCGCCACCCAAAAGGTATATTCCCCTACAGTGATCACAGCATCAAAGAACTTGAGTGGTTTTGCATAAGATAACTGACTAAATAAACAAATGAATGAATGAATAATGGAAGGAATGAAGAGAGGAAGATGGGAGGAAAGAAAGGGGAAAAAAAGAAAAGGAGAGAGAAAAGAAAAAGTAGACTATGATTATAACAACTGAGGAGCCTTTGAAATCCAAGTAGGGCATCTTGCTAAAATTAAGCCCTTTATATTTAATTCATAAACCTGCTGAAAGTGCTCATAATTTGCCTGGCATCGACTGCAGTGACACAAGCTGGACTTCTTCTCTTGCTCACCACCCCCACCACTGCTGCTTCAAGTCAAATATTAGAAATGCAGTGAGCAGTATCCAAAGTAGAGAGATAGGAGTCTGATTCTTTGTGTCTTTTAGATCAGTGAAGCACTAAAAAATTCAATAAGGCATGCAGGTATTATCAAAGCACACAAGTGTGTTTGGTGCATTAGACTTTCTCTCATATGGCCTTTTACATGTGCAAGTCACCACTGGGCCAGGTAGTTCATATTTGGTCATTGGCAGCTGTATTTACATTGCAGGCTTGAATGCTTTTGGGGGGAAAAAAGCAGGTGTTGAGATGCTTGTCTTCAGGGTGGGTAATGTACCATTGCACATCTTTAAACCTGCTGAAGAAGACAGAGCAAGTCATGGAACACCATGGAAAATGGAACAATTCTTTGAAATCTCTGCCTATTGTCCCTGCTGGATCATAGTACAGATCGCATCTCTGGCTTTCAGCTGTTCAGCAGTTGGCTTCCACCATTCACTTTCCTGGGTTTCTCTCCCCTCATCTAGGCAGATAAACAGCTTGTCTCTTCATCCTTCAAGGCCTTCTCTCTTTCTACCCTAGGAAGAACATCAAGGGAACATGTTACTGATTTATTAAATTAGAATCACTAATATATATTGTAGAATGAGGCCATTTGGAGCAAGTAATAAAGTGAAGAAACAGACCAATGTTAACAAGAATCGGATCAACCAAGAACTGCAGGTTCTCAAATTAGCATTTTACATTTTAGCTTTTCTCCAAGCTCCTGATGAATAACCTTCCTCTCTTAGGATGCCTGAGACTTGCTCTTTTGATAGCCTTTGAGGTAGTTGTTTTCTGGGTGCATTTAAATTGGATCATGGGGCAGGAGCTTGGCAGTCCTCTAAGGCTTCCCACAAAAACATCTGTGATGTATGTTTAATGCTTTCCTTCCGTTACAGAGATAAATGTTGTCAGTAATCCTGAGTGGCAGGCTCAATGTTTAAGGCTTTTGGAATTATGTGAGTCCCAGGGTCATGGGAATTATAATACATTGAAATATTTACAAAGCAATGTTCAATGGATTCATGATGTGGGGTTCTAGAAACAATACGGTTTTGTTCAATTTTCCATCAGCTTCCTTTTCTGCATTTCCATGAGTTTTATCATTTCTGCTCCCCCCATCTTTTCATTTTATGCTTTTTGCTTTCAGCCTTCAAAACATCTGCAAGCTTATGATATATCAGACTTTGCATTACATTTCTGTGTGGCTACTCTTCCTACTCCCCCTCTGTTGTTCTCATCTCCTCAGTATCTAAAGGCCCCCTCATGCTTCTTAGATTAAATATCCCACTCCTGTAATTGTCTTCCTCCTTTTGCTTAATTAGATAATATCTGAGACAGCTTTGAAGACACTAGGTGCTATTCCAGTGCTAAGTGGAATTGTCATAATTATTATCCTGAAGCCTCACATCACCCTAATCAGCTACTTCTCTCTTATTCTTTTTCTCCCTCCTAGTCAGCTCAGTGTGAATAAAGAAAACAGTCTTTCCTTAAATGGAAAATTCAAAATATCACAGAGTTATTTTCCCTATGTTGCCTGCTAATGGAAATTGGGATATATTCATGTGTTTTGGCCTGGGAAAAAAGAACAGGGAAGGTTAAGACGTGTATTGTAAATGATCTGGATCTTTTTTAATGACTCTTTTTATTACTCAACCAACATAAAATTATTATAGAGAGTTTGGATAATTCAGAAAGCAACTGAACGAACAGACATGTTGTGTGTTTCTACCTTCCAAGTTTGTTTGCATGTGTATATATACTATAGTCATATTACTGTTTTTTCACACTAAAAAGGTAGCTTAATCCACTGAGCATTAAATCACATTAAATTATTCTTTTTTACATTATCACAATCATGAAGATCTCTCCTACGCATATAGAGCATAACTTATTTAACCAGTGCCCTATAGATGAAGAGGACTGGCTATTGATTTCCAACAATGAATTTGGCTACTATAAACTATGGTACAGTCAACATTCCTTATGCATGGTCATTATGATTTTCAAAAAACAATTATATTTTCAAGGCAAATTTCTCATTAGTTTTTCTGGTTCAAAGCATATGAGCATATCCAACTCATAAGCATTGGCTATTTAGAAAAATACCCAGAACATTGTGCTCACTATCCTGCTGCCCATCATGGTTTTTGTTAGAAAAGGACATTCCATCTTGGGGAATCTCTTGCCCCATCTTTGCTCATCTTGGGCAACTCATACTGGATCAATTGACTTTCTGGTTTGATATACTTTGGAAATGCCAAAGTTGGATTCTTAGAGTGGTTCTAAAGAATACTCAGGAGCTTCTTGTAAACAAAGTCCTGTATCTCCTGGAAATCAGTTGTTTCAGGATCAAGTTCTTCATGTTTAAAGAACTGACCACTAGAAAACAATCACTCTGGTGTTATGCAAAATTACAAGGAAAATTCTAAAGGAAGTAAGAATAGTAATGCTCCTTGACCATTATACAGTGCAGACATCATATCCCTCTCAACAACCTTGTAAGACAAGTGAGGTCTCACCTTTGTTTTGTAGTTTATCAAATTAAGCTATTAAGTAGCCGAGGCATAGGAGAGCCTAGATCCAAAGACTTGTCTATTTGACACCAAAGACTATGGTTTTTCTTCTCCTCTAATACTCAGTTATATATAACTCTTCAGAGCACAGTTCCAAAAGCAGAGGAAAATCTGCATCTATTTATCTTCAGTTTTTTCTTCTTGTTAAATATCAGTTTAATATGCATTTGCCTATCCAAGTGTTAGGAAGCAACTTTTCTCTTGCTTTACATGTAGTTCATGTTTTCATTAGAATCCTTGATGTATTATTCTTCTTTCTCTTTAACTAAAAATTTAATATATATTCATGAAGCCTCTGAATAATGTTGTATGTTATGTTATTTAACCTGTCTAGCAAAATTTGTTTATAAAAATGATACCTACTTTTGTGGGAAGTAAACATTCTGATTCAAAATGAACATAACCTGTGGGCCTCAGGGTGATCTATATCCATGTGATATTGGCTGAATTCTTAAGGAGAATTCTGAAATTCCTAGACCTAGATGTTTTGTAAACCAAGCAGTGGACAGAAGCACTTAAAATCACAAACTGAGGACTCTGGCAACAACAAGGACAATATAGCAGAGGGGTTATAAGCACAGGCAGGCAGCTTTAGAACCAGTCTTAACTCTGTCTCAGTTTCCTTCTCTGTATAATGGGGAGATACTAATGCTTGAGATTCTTTGTGATGGCTAAATGAGCTAATGTGTTTTTCAGTGCTTAGTAGAGTGCTTGGCATGTCAGTCTGATCTCAGTGGATGATCATGGAGGAAAATATACTTGAAAAAAGTAGAGAATAGTATCATTAAGTGAATTTGTACTGAAAAGCACAAAAAAGATAGAAAAACAGACTCTTCTAGTATAGACATCAATGATAGTATTCCTTTTTTATTACAAAAAGTGCCATGCAGAACCCAGAATTACTTCATAAGCATAATTTTAACGAACTACAGGAACAATGTTTTACTCCTTTTAGAATCATATTCTTGCCCTTTTGCTCATTTAAGAATCTGAGAAAAGCTTTGCATTCTCCAAAGAAATATGCACATTCATACCACATTTCTCAATTTTAGGGAAACCCATCTATTCTAGATTAATACTACCCAAAAACATAGAGGTTATAGGTCACACTTCATTTATCTGAATGAGGTCAGAAGGGAGAAGCTATAGCCAACCCAGGGCTCCAGTTTAGTATACCTGACCACAAAGCCAGAATCCCAATCATTGCCATTTACTGGATACATGCTCTGTCCCTAAGAATTCATAATGTAGAAAGGAAGACAAATAGGGAAATAAAATTACAGCGTAGTGTGGCAAGGGCAATAATATGTGCATGTATGGAAGGAATGATTTCATAATGCAGGTTGGCAAGAAGACCACAAACATCATGAAAACAACTCCCACTTAGGCTGACTTCACAAGTACAGCAGTGGCCCCAGGATGTGTCAGAATTTTGGGAGATTTTATGAATTATGTGACCACACACAATATCAAAATCAAAGTCCCAGATCAGAAGTAACTCAAACAATCACCTACATCCTTGCACACCAAGTCTATCCCCGTTGTCTCTATGAGATGAAGAAGAGGCAGAGGGGGAGGAGGGCTGAATGGAAACTTATCAGGAGACATACCTTCACCCTTTGTTTGATAGGTTTTATTCATCTGTAATATTCTCTAAAGACTATGTTACCCACAGCAAGCCTTGAGAGTCCTGAATTCTTGATTGCAAATATCCAGAGAAGGAAACAGACATGCTTGACCCCTCACACCCATAAACTTGTTTATGGGCTTTAACTGTGTTCCATACCTGGAAACAAGCAAGAAAGAGAAGGTACTATGGAAATACGCTGCCCATTCAATGATGCTTGAGTGAGCATGGGAGGCAAAATTAGAGTAATTTCTCCCTTCAAGTGCATTGCTAACTCCACCAGCACTAGACCTTTACTGCTTAATATTTTCCTTTTGACACACCTAAATTTCAATTACAGCCCTATACCTGCCAGCCGTGAGCAAGTTACCTAACCTCGCTGAACACTCAGTAAATACATACTGACTGCTGATTTTATACCTGGCACGGTTTTGAGTGTTTTCCATGTGGACTCAGCCCACCTTCACAACACCCTTCCGGAGAAGGAATTATTATTATTATTACCATCAGAGAGCGAAATTCAGGGGGACAAGCAACCTGCTCAGAAATCCCATTACTGAGTATATACCCAAGGAATATAAATTATTCTAACCATTAAGACGCATGCACACATATGTTCATCAGAGCACTATTCAAAATTGCAAAGATATGGAGCCAACCTAAACGTCCTTCAATACCTAGTTTGTTGAGAGTTTTTAACATCATGGGATGATGAATTTTATCAAAAGCCTTTTCTATGTCTATTGAAATAATCATGCAGTTTTTGTTTTTAGTTCTCTTTATGTGGTGTATCACATTTATTGATTTGCACATGTCGAACTAACCTTGCATCCCAGGAATAAAGCCTACATGACCATGGTGGATTAGCTTTTTGATGTGCTGCTGGATTCAGCCTGCTAGTATTTGTTGAGGATTTTTGCATCGATGTTCATCAGGGATATTGGCCCAAGTTTTCTTTTTTCATTGGACACACAGGTTTTTAAGCTCTGAAATCAGATCCTCGCTTTAATTCTGGCACCATATAATTGTGAAACCATGAGAGAGTCATTCATCCTTTCTTAATCTCATCTCCTCATCTCTAAATAGGATATGATAATAATA
Source organism: Rhinopithecus bieti (assembly GCF_001698545.2). Classification (NCBI taxonomy): domain Eukaryota; kingdom Metazoa; phylum Chordata; class Mammalia; order Primates; family Cercopithecidae; genus Rhinopithecus; species Rhinopithecus bieti. The sequence goes on from NW_016806193.1 coordinate 672,191, forward strand.
GTGACCTTATGGGTTGTTGAAAGGATTAATAGGGATAAAGTCTTTTATTAAGTGCTCAGGAAATGTGAATTCTTCTTTTGTTCCCTGAGTTCCCTTCTTTGTGAGCAGAGTAGAGCTTGCCAGTAGCTGTGCTCCTTGTTGCCTCAGCTCACCTAATCTATAACCAACTTTCAAGCCCTCCTTGACCCTCAACCAAGCATCAATGACTCGTCTTCTCTGACATCCTCAAGGTTGGCAGAGTTCACGTTGCCACTGAATCACACTTGACAGATTATTTCCCAACTGCATCATGGGGGTTTTTGGTTTGTACAACCACATTGCAAGGGCAGTATTTTACATCTGTTCCCCAAACCTGACGCTAAGCAGTAACATGTTCAGTTAATACGTATAATGAGTTGAATGCATTGTATTTATCCCCTGAAAAAGTGTGCTCTTTTATGGCACCTTTATTACAAAAAGTGAAATATGAGATTTATTTTAAAAATTAGGAAAACTCTGATAACCAAAAAAGAAAGTATAAATTATCATAATCCACATCACCCTGAGATAACCACTTCTAACATTTTGTTTTAGACAATATATAGTGTGTCTGTGTAAGAAACATATATAAACACATATGTGTCTCCAAATTTATATATCTAAACATATAAATCTCCAAATTTGGAGTCAGATGGTATGTTCTATTTTAACCCGCTTTTTTCACAGAATATCTTACAAACATCTTTCCAGGTCATTAAATATTCCTTATGCACAATTTTAATATGTGACCCGGCATGTCCCACACATAAGTCATGAATACTTTAAGCCCTTTCTTCTCTCATTAGCAATTAGGTAGCTTTTGTATTTTAACATTATAAACAATGCTGCAATGATACATCAGGGAGGAAACTAAATGGAATTCTGGGGTGCAGTTGGCTTTAGTCCAGGTTGTCTAACCACCTTCCAGGACAGCTGTATAACTTACACCCCAGCAGCCTGTTTCTCCACCACCACACACCATTATCAGGGTGATCGTCATCACCATCACCATCAATTTAACAGGCAGAAAGGGAGTACCCAGCTAGTGGGAGGTGAGCCCACAATTTGAATCCAAGTCATGTCTGACAGCAAAGCCATGATTTGGCCCTGTCTACCCTGCAGGGTCCGCCTGCCCATGACTTTGCTGATGAATGTAAAATTCACAGGCCCTAGGGAGTGAGAGTCTAGCTTGATGAGAGATGCCCATTGTGCCTCTTTGGGGCCCAGTTTTTGGTAAAGGCCAAATGTTTGCATATTTGTGTCCATTTGTGTGGAAATCTCTAAACATTATCAGTTAAAGGAGAAAGAAACAAGCAAGTGAGGTGCTAGAAGGAAAGGGATATGTAGAGTGTTCTGCCTGAAAAGAGGGTGATACACAGCAGAACTTCCCCAGCTACTGCTGTGTCCACTCTCTCCATAACCCAGCTTTCTAGGGCGCTAGACCCCTTGAAGACGATGCTTCTTCCAGTGGGTTTAGGTGCCGCTTCTCTCAGAATCACTTGTAAGTCCCTAGTTCTTAAAAATACAGATTCTTGGAACTACTTTTTAACCTATAAAACTGGAATCTGGGATGGATTCTTGGTAAATATAATAGGTGACCTCATCAAGTGATCAAAAAATTTGAGAACCACTGTTTAAAATCTCATTTCTAGGAAACTGCCTGAGTATCTTTGTAGAATCCAACTCTATGCTGTTAATAATGGGGCTTGTTAACATTTACTGAGTGCATGCTGAGTACCAGGCACTGCTCTAAGCCTTTTACAAATATTAAGTCAAGGAGTGTACTTGGCAATCCAGTGACATTGGTGCTAATATTATCTCCATTTTACAGATAAGAAAACAGAAGCACAAATTACACCAGTAGGGAAGGCTACCTCCACCAGGCCAGGCTCCTAGTCACTATGTTGGAGTATTTTCTTGGATCCCTCACAAAGTACTCCTGCAGCCAATATGCTGAAGGCAATATGCAAAGCGGTTCAGGAAACCCACATTGTATCAGGCAAACCTGGATCTAAGTTCCTAACTCATAATGGTCATGATGGTATTAGTCAGGGCCCTTGCAGGAAACACTTGGCACATTCAGTTGGGCAATTTGAGGATAAGTAATGAAGAGATTCTCTGCAAATGTGTGGGCAGAGTGCAGGGAAATCTCAAGAGGTATGCCTGAGGGCTGGTATCGGCCACAGCTCCTTGACCACCCCAAGGCCTCCTGCCGGTGCTTCTGACTGGCCAAAGGCAACCAGAAACCAGAGGACAAAAGAGCAGGTTGAGGCGGCCCAAAGCAGGCAAACTCTCCAGGCACAGTGCAGAGGAGAAGGGGGCAAGTCGATCTGGAGGGACAGAGGACATGTTTCTTAACCTCCGAGTTTCAAGGCTGTCAAATTTAATTTAAGAATAACAATTGTACCTAAACTCATGGACTTACTGAGTTAAGTAAATAACCTAATGCTTGTAAAGTGCTGAGCACAGAGAGGGACATGTGATGAGCACAGCAGAAATGTTTGCTGCGGTTGTTATCAATGGCTCTCAAAAAAAAGAGGAACATCACACACTGGGGCCCACACACTGGTGGCCTCTCATGGGGAGGGGGGCGGGGGCGAGGGATTGCCATTGGGAGTTATACATGATATAATGGATGAATTGATGGGTGCTGACGAGTATTGATGGGTGCAGCACACCAACATGGCCAAGTATACATATGTAACAACCTGCACTTTATGCAAATGTTACCTTGAGACTTAAAAGTATAATCAAAAAATAAAATAAATAAAATTAAAATTAAAATTAAAAAAAAAAAGGGCTAACGTGAAAATGGAGGACCGTACTCTATTGTTCCAGTTTTATTGCTTCCTATGTCTCACTTTATCCAAGGAATTCCCTTCTCTTTGACCCTCAGTTTCCTAGTCTGTGAGAATAACAACAACAGTAACTACTACCACTGTTACTGCTACTACGTATTCACCATTTTTATGTAACTTGATGTTGGACACTTTTGGACCTCTTATATTTGGGCATCTCACCAAACTTCCTTCAGGGGATTATTGAAAGCAAAGCCAGTGAAACTACATCATATAATGATTGTTACTAATCACCATTCTTTCAACATTGTGGTGCTCCTCCAAATATGTGCATTGGCTTTATGAACAAACCCAGGCTCCTGTCCCCGAGGTTGCAATAGATTTCAGTTATGTTTGTTGAGGTTTCCCAGGTGATTCGGACCTACCCTGCTGGAGAAGGACTGTCTTAATGGAAGACAGATAAGCTCAAGGATGTGTGGAATGGGAGGCAAGGGCAGTAAGTGACAAAGTCCTGAGAGTCAACCAAGCGTTCTCCAGCACAAAACGGCAGAGGGAGCATAGTGGATGAAACATAGAAAGGGAGGCAAGGTGTCCAGGGGAGGTCTGAGTGGAGGCAGAGGAGATCATGCAGGGCCTGTGGGTCATGAAAAGGTGTTCAGATTTTACCCTAAGAGCACAGGATGCTCTTGGAGGGCTCTAGAAGGGAAGTGACAGATTCTGCTTTGTGTTTTAAAAGACTATTCTAGCTGCAGTGAGGAAAGTGGATTATGGGGGAGCATGAGGAGGCTGACGTGAGTCCAGAAGGAAATAGTTTTGGTTTGGAGTCAGGCTGTAACAGAGAAATAGAAGTGGGCCCCTTCCTCATATATTTTGGAGGTTGGAAGACAGTGGGAATTAGGGGAATCATAGTAACCTGGGGCCCCTGCACATGTGACAGTGGGGCGGTGCTGCCGTCTGAAAATGCCATCTCACCGACCACGCTGCAGGCTTGGGGGCAGCGTAACTGGAACAGAAAAGGAGAAGGGTGCTGGATGCTTCCCTTTGCCCTTCCAAGCCCACTCTCCATCTTTTCCACCTTGCATTATGGTGCAGGAGGAGTTTACGTCTGGCTTCCTGTTGTCTGGCTAAGGGGTAGCACTGGCAGTTGTTGAGGGATGAGGAGAGTATGTTAAGGGGTTATTCCTGGGTCCTTCAAGCCGGGTCACTGCCAGGTGGCTGCATTCTTGGAAAAGAAGTCACAGCCCCATCAGCTCTCTCTCTGTCTCCCCGGCCACCCCCTACCTCATCCCAGGAATTATTCTTTCCCTTTGCGCCCAATCACCAAAGGTAGTAACCACAAGAACCCTGACAGATGCACGCTGACAGTCCCACTAGAGCAGATCTCCCCGAGGCTCAGTGTGAGCTTCCTAGGGAGAACTGTGATTGGGGCCACTCATGCTTCTTGGGGATGTCAGAAATAGCCATCTTACCTGTATCTCTGCCAGGCAGAAAGTAGAACTCTTTGCTAAGGTTGATTTTTGGGTTTGTTTGTTTGTTTGTTTGTTTTGCATGTCATGAAGAGTCTTAGAATTTTAAAAAATCTATCACCCCTGCTCACTGTGATTTCAGGTCAGAGTCTGTAATGTACTATTAGGTGTTTTATTTCCCTTTTAAAGTGACAACAGTTAGGATGAACAGCCAGGTAAACAGGCATAAACCGGGAATCTGCCCTCCACTTACTGAGGAAGGACCCAGGGTATGTCATTCTACTGTGGACTAGTGAAAGATTTTTAGTAGACTGCATTTCCCACACATTAATCCATTATCTACCACATCCCAAATTTCCATATCCACATCCTAAATACCATATCCACATACGCTATCCACATCCCAAATACCATATCCACCTTCCTAATATTTACCTCATTTCTGTAAAAAAATGACTCACTTTCTAAGTTAATTCATTTCTAAAGGAAGCTTCCTATCAGTCACAAGTAGAAAGCCAGCATTACTTGCTGTCAATAAAAGGTAACCAAATAATAATAATAATCAAAAACCATACAAAAAAAGGTAGCAGAATACCACTGAAAAAAATCATCTCACATTCTACACTTTGAGAAATACTGTACTCAACGATGTCTACAATCTCTTCAGCTCAGATAAGTTATACTTCTGTAAAAATAAATAACAAGATTAAGAAGATAGAATGTCCATAAGGCATGTGCTACCCATATCCCCTGGTTCAGTGTCTTTCAGGATGGCTGCTAAGGAGAAAGTTTGGTGGGATCAGGGATGGGGTGACACAAACAATATCATCCTGTATTTTAAATACTTGGCCACACATTTGAAGCATGGCATTCTGGGTTCTGTTTTTGTCTCCCAATGTCTCAGAGCACAGACTGGGCAGTGGCTCACTGATGGTCATGACCCTTTCGCCCTGATGCCTTGCTAGCCCACCTTCTGAATAGCAGGCTGGGAAAGCCGTCTTCAAACACTGAGGAGTGTCACCCTCAATTTATAGTCCATTCAAGGCTTTTAGATACCATTCTGAATGCCCAAGAAGTTTCTCCTTAAGAAAATCTGCTTTTAACTATCAATATCCAATGCTATCCTATTTTTAACTCCCAGTAGATTCCAAGTATGGAGTTCAAAATACATCAGAATAGAAGTGTGTGTGTGTGTGTGTGTGTGTGTGTGTGTGTGTGTGTGAGAGAGAGAGAGAGAGAGAGAGAGAGAGAGAGAGAGAGAGAAAGAGAGTCAGAGAGAGAGAGAGAAGCCAGCTCATCTTTCATTGAATTTGTCACTGATGTAGGAGACAAGACAGGTAACTTTGGGGTCTTTGAAGCTAGAAACTAATAGTTCTTCCAGATTCCAACCTGAGAGCTGTGTCTTTGTGACCATAGCTAGATTCGGATAGCACCACTAAATGTACCCTCGGAATACGTGATGGAGAGCAACAAAAAGAAAAAAAGAAAAGGCCAAAAGTAGTGCTCTCTCACTGTGAGGAATTGACTACCTCACCTCCAAAATGTTTCTATTCCATGCCCATCCATGTATGTATACCACATCAAAATACTAGTTTTCATTTGATCCTTAAAAATTGAAACCCCTGATTTTTTTCTTCTGTAAAACTGCTTACTTCCTTTAAGGTTTCCCTTCAAACAGTGACTCTGCACCTGGCTCACATTAGAATCAGCTGTGGAACTTCTGAAACACAGATACCCAGAACTTACTCAGGTGAATTAAGCCCCAAATCTCTGCAGGTGAGGCCCAAGTATGTTAGTATTTTTGCAAAGCTCCCCAGGTACTTCTAATGGACAGCCTTGACTAAGAATAAATGCTTTAGAAAAAGGATACAAGAGAAGTCACCTTCCCTGACCATATTGCCCTTCCCTACTTGTTCTGGTAGGATCAGGTGAGCAGCAGGGTCACAGAGACACAGAGATAGCCAGATCCAAAGCAGAGACAATCTGGGAGGAAGAAGCAATAGACATTTTCCTCATTCCACAAAAAGGTAAAGGCATTTCTATGAAGTGCCAGGCACAGTTCAAGAGGGATCACGGTTTAGAGAACCAGAGAGAATGGTTGAACCCTCCAGGTCTCTGGAAATTCTACCATCTCTTGAAGACAAGCCTGCCTGATGGAAGGGTTTGGCCATGAACTACGGAGGAAGTTCTAATTAGAAGGCTCTCTTAGTCCATATGTGTTGCTATAAAGTAATACCTGAGACTGGGTGACTTAGAAAAGAAAAGCCAGGCTTCTTGTACAGCCTGCAGAACCGTGATTCATTTAAATAAATGCAGGCTGTACAAGAAGCATGGCATCACCATCTGCTTCTGGTGAGAGCCTCAGGCTGCTTATACTCATGGTAGAAGGCAAAGGAGAGCCAGTGTGTACACAGAGCACATGGCAAGAGAAAAAGCAAGAGAGAGGGGAGGTGCCAGGCTCTTTTCAACAACCAGTTCTCTTGGGAACTAAGAGTGAGAATGACACCAGCCATTCATGAGGGATCTGCCCCCACAAGGCTCCACCACCAACACTGGGGATCAAATTTCCACATGAGAATTGTTGGGGTCAAACCATATCCAACCATGGCAAAGGCCAAAGGAGGCTTTCCTTGGTTCTTCACTAGCAAATGGCATTATTTACCAGACAGCAATAGCAGCTTGCTGGAGTTGACTAAGTATTCTCCATCCCCTTGCTCTGCACCTCTGTGCATCACAGCATTTACATTTATTGTTTAGCTGTTCACTTTGTTTTCCTCTTACAGCATAAGACCAAAGAGAACTGGGATCATGTCCCTCTTATTCATTACTTATATCCTCAGTACTTAGCCCAGTGTCTTCTTCACACTAGATGCTCAATAAATATTTGTTCAATGAATGAATTTAATAATGTTTTATTCTCATTGTATTAAGGTATATGTTTATCATCTATTAAGGGGAAGCGATACTAGATTTCTGTTTACAGTAGAGATAGCCCGCTTTTTAAATGAGTTAGTATAAAGAAAAAGGAAAATCCATTTAAAGTAAAATATTAAGTAAATAGAAGCATAAGTGGTGCACAGATGTGACATCACTCATGGGAATGATAAGTGAATGACTGACATTTGGGAAACACCAGTATAGGAAGGAGGTCTGGAAACAAGGATCAAAGAACAAGCCTGGAAATGAAATAAGGGGAATATTACCTAGTCAAAATCAGGATGCCGGTTGAGGTACGATTCAACTAGCACTTAGTGAGCATTAGCTATGTGCTCAGAGCTCAGTGATGGTGAGTGGGATTTGGAATCCAAGTCCATCTTCAAAGCGTTCAAGGTGAGATAGCCATAGGCACCACAATAGTAGAAATCAAAATATATAAAGCTCCAAATAGGCCAGAGAAGAGCAGTGTTTGTTTACCCAGAGACAATCAGGAAATCCTTCCGAGAAGAGAACTTTGAGTAGAGCTCTGAAGAACAGGGACGATTTGAATAGGCAAAAATGGTGCACAAGGCAATCTAGACTGAGGAACAGCCAGAACAAACACAGGCAGAATAGTAGCAGAAACTGATTTAGGGAAATGATCACAGGACATTCTGAAAGGAATGTATAGTCTTCAGTTGAAAAATTATGTAACACTTTCTCTTTGCCTGCTTGTTCCCAAGGCATCATCCCAAAGGCATTTCTGATGATAGTGACCATGTCCTCATGGAGAGGAGCTCCTAGGAGGCATCTCTGCTTCCAAATTACCAACCACAGTCTTCCCTTTTCTTTCCATTAAAAAAAAAAATCAGAAAGCACTGTCCTGTCATTCCCATTATAACTATGCAAGCAGCAACCAGTAGCTGCCATAATTTGCATTAACGGGATGCCTGTCCTTGAGAAAACCCCTGAAAAATGGGGACATTGCTTTGCCAGAACCCTGAGAAACTCTGCAGACAGAGAACTGCCCTCCATCAGCACCAGAAATCCAAACAAATCTACCCTTAGAACTATCAAGAGTCCAGCCCAAGCAAAAAAAGGCTCTTTCCCCATTCATCTATTTCAAGAGGGACAGTTATCCTTGAAAAGATTTCCCCTGATAGCCAAACGCATAAGCCTCCCTGTTTCCCCTTCCCCTGCTGTTTGAGCTCAGCAACCTCCTGTTGGTTAATGAATGTCCTTTGCATGGCCTTATCCTGTTAGTTTTCAATACTGTGTCCCCACGTGTCAAGGTCATAACTTCAGTGTTCATTTTTTAAAGTTGGTGTGATGTAGTGTGGCACTTTATCTTCCCAATGTACACTAGAGTTAACATTCCACTTAATTTTGTCAAAGGTCTTTGTCTTGAGTTACAGCATGGAACAGAATATTCTAGGGAGGTCTTGATTATATTAAATAATGCGTAGAGAAATGAACCTCTCTTCCCAGTGGTTCCAAAACTCCTGCTGGTCTCTCACCTCCTTCCCACATGTTCATATCTGATTTTGAGAAAAAATCCCACTTGAAAGATAACTACAGGAGATAAATGACCTCTCTCTTTTCTTTCTTTCTCAGAATCAAAAAGCAATCCATGAAGTGTGTCTCCCTCTTGATCATCCCTCGTCATTAACATCTCATTTTAAACCAAAATGTGTTTCACAGAATGTTAATGACTATTATGCAACCTCAGTTGGGGGTCAAATAAACTTTAGGGAATACTGAGTTAAGCAAAGTTAAGCAGGTATTTTTACTGAGGTCATGTCCAAGCTTTTAATAAGTAACTCTGCACTGTTAATATTCAAGAGGGCCATGTAATATGCAAAATTGCAGATTTATTGTTTTTCCATGAAACTCTTTTTTGATTCAGCATCTTAAGAGACTAGAGTTAAACTAGCAAAAAGTGGCCTATCTCTGGCTGCAACAGACACTCATATGTCGCCCTGAAATTGCAACTCCCAGAGCAGTTACCATTGTTGTCTGAAAAAACCACTAGGTTTCTAACACTAACACTTATTGTGTGAGTCTGGGTTTATTCATACTTACTATTCTTCCAGTTTGTATGTAAGGAGCAGCTTTTTTTTTTTTTAACTTGTACATATAGGAAAACTGAGGCCAGGGTTTTATCTTTACTTAATTCTGACAACAAGAAATCACCTTTGCCCACCAACATATAAGCATCACTCAGCACTGATGGAGTACTATGCAATCTTCCTCATCACATTTTGACCAGTGACACCCACAGAGAGAGAGCTGCCCAGGGTTTGGTGAACTCTCTTTCCTCTAGAACTGAAATATATGATGTCCTCATCCTTTGAATGACTGGAGGTATCAATCATACTCCCTCCAATAATTTGAGAAATAAGTGATCCACAGAATTGGCACCCAAAAGAAACCAAAATATCCATGTTGTTAAAGGTAAAGCTGGATTAAAGAACCCATGGACCTCCTGTTTACAGCTATCCCCAGTGAAACTGACCCCCCTGCCCACAGTGGGTGATACAAAGTTTGATCACTAGCTTGCCTGACTCTAGGGTCTGTGTATTATTTTTGCCGCATTTATACACACACATAGAAGGAATACAGTTATTCTTCAGTATCCATGGGGGGATCCCTGGGGAAACCAAAATCCTCAAATGCTCAAGTCCCTAGCATAAAATGGAGTAGTATTTGCATATAGCCTACACATATCCTCCCATAACCTTTAAATCATCTCTAGATTACTTATAATACTGAAAACAATGTAAATGCTATGTAAATAGCTGTTATCATGTATTGGGTTTTTTATTTGTGTTATTTTTATTGTGGCATTGTTATTTTTAAATGTGGGGGGAGGTTCTGTATATTTTCAATTTGTAGTTGGTTGAATCTGCAGATGTGGAGCCCAGGTATAGGGAGGTCTGAGTGTACTAAAATGTTTGTTGGAACTAAATGAAATCCACAGAGATTCTGTGGCTTCTCCGTGCTCCATACCACAGAAGCTAAAAGATCCTAGAATGTGACAGTTGAACTGAAAAGTTAAGAGATAGGCAAATTCCAACTGGACTGTAATTGAAATCCATAGAAGTTGATGCCTTGACAGATAGGAAGAATATAAAAGATAATTCAAAAGAGAATATATCAGTAAATGGATTTAAGTAATAACAAAAGAATTAAGTAAAGATTTAAACTCAAGGGATTGGATTTTGGAAGCCAACTGTCCCTAAAGGACATGAACTAGGAGGCCCCTGTTGGCACAGAACAGCCTGGACCTGAGACAAGTGGCTCCTGTACATCTGAAGCTCCCAATTTAGGTACCTAACACACTCAGGCAAAAAGGATACAATACGTTTGGGAGACACCCATCCACCATTAGTTGGTGGTGGGGGTGAGGGGATGTGGGAAGGGTAAACCCCTAACTTGACTTTCCCACCGTGGCATAGTGCATTGCTCCTGGTTCAGCAGCTAGCGGGAAGGGGCACTTCAGCAAAGTTGTTGGGCTGCTGCTCCCCACCCCTGCACCCCGACTCCCATACCCGTGAGGGCCAGTGAGTATTCCCATGACCAAGGGGGGATGTTAAATAACAACTAAAAACACCCTAGGAGATATGAGACCGGAAGGAAATAAAGGAAGAGGGAAAAAAAAAAAAAAAAAAAAAAAAAAAAAAAAAAAAAAAAAAAAAAAAAAAAAAAAAAACCTCTTTTCCTGCTTTTGAACAAAGAACTCCCATATTTTATTTTCACCGGGCCCAGCAAATTATGCAGCCCATTCTGCCTTTTTTTGTAGGGTGAGGGGACGCACCTAACCTGCCAGTCATGGCCGGCCGTGATAGCCAGGGTGGACGCTGCTCCTGGGCGGCCCATGGTGCTTCCCAGCCTTTGACTAGGGAGTTGTGTTCATGTGGAAGGAGATGTAGGAGCACTCCCTAAAGTCTCCAATCTATCTGCACTGGAAGGTTCTCTTCTGTATATTGAGGAATAGTAATACCAACCTCTCAGGATTGTTAACAGAATTGCTGTGATCACTAATTTGGAATAATGTAAGTAAAAACACTCAGCAAAGTAGCAGACGGGAAGCATGCATTCCATTAATAGTAGCTATATTGCGAGGTCTTCTAGGGGTTCTTCTCAACTTTTCCTGCACATCCACATCTCACAGGAACTTGGTTTAGTGCAGATTCTCATTCAGAAGCTCTGGGGTGGGCGCTGATGGTCTGTGACCTTGCGCTCCTGGTCTCAGGACCATACTTTGAAAAGCAAGCCTCTCAGAGATACAAAATGAACACAACTGTCTCCACTTTTAAGGAGTTATGGAGAGAAACAAGTTTTATGGGGAGAAACTAGACATGTAGTCAGCTAGCTAAATGGCAAAGCAGAGTGTCAGTATAAACAAATTGCCTTGAAAGAGACAGCTATTCTCTCATTCTCATTCACCCAGGCTTTGTGGGGGAGTTTTCATTTGAGCTGAATTTGAATGATGAGTAGACTTTGAGTGGGTTCTGACTCCTGGGCTCTAGTCCTGGCTGTGCCAGCAGGGAAACATTCATGGAAGTGGGAAACGTGGGAAATTAAGGAGATACTGAAAGCCCTACACAGCCCAAAGCTTAAGGTGTGGTGAAGAGGAGGAGGCAGGCAGATAGTGGACCATGAAACTGGAAGACTGTCACAAGTATCAACAGAACACAGTCTAGGATAGTGTTATGCAAATATATTAGTATCCTAGGGCTGTCATAACAAAGTGTCACAAACTGAGTCGTTTGAAACGACTGAAATTTATTGTCTCATAATTCTGAAAGCTGCAAGTCTGAAATCAAGGTAACAGCAGGGCTCTGCTCCCTCTAAAACTTATAGGGGAATTATTCCTTGCTTCTTCCTGGTTTTTGGTGGTCTTCCAGCAATCTCTGATGTTCCTTAGCTTGCAACTCCATCACTCCAAGCTCTGCCTCTGCTATCACATGATACTCTCCCTGTGTGTCTATTTGCATACCTGTATTCTTACATCTGTCACATTAGGTTAGAGGTCCACCCTACTCCAGTATCACCTCATCTAAGCTAGTTACATCTGCAACCCCGTTTCCATATAAGGTCACATTCTTAAGTATTGAGGGTCTAGACTTCAACAAAACTTTTTTGGCAGATGTAATTCAGTCTACAACAGCAAATATGTTTGCACTCATTGGGCCCAAGTAATCATCTCTGCTTTATCAGATAAACTTCAAAAGTGGCCTCTGCCCAGTGAGCCCTGGGAACAAATGAGGATCCAGAGACCCTCTGCCTTTTCCATATTTACTTCCTCCCAAATAAACAAAGATCTTTAGAACATCCTGGGCTTCACTGAACCTAGCCATAAACTTAGGACACTGGTGTTGGGGAAATGAGAGTAGTATTAGAAATCCCATTGAAATTTTCTCTCCATCTACCTACTTCTATAGAAAGGTTATGTCATTCCCAAAGAGCTTCTGGGACTGTAAGTCCACCAGGTTGCTCCCTAATGCATTCATTCACATAGCAGGATTCAATAATATAATAACTTACAATATCTTTCTCCCCAGCTTTTATGAGAAATAGTGGCCTTCCATTCTTTCCGTTTGTTCTTGCTCAATAGAAGATGAATGTAAACACTGTCTGTCATGTGAATTGTGTAGGCAAATGGAAAGGAGAATTGGCTAATTATTCTATCAAATTAAACCATCCTCTTTGAAAAACTGGAACTTTAAAAAATTAAGTGGCCTTCCCTCTTTCAATCATATGTTCCCTGGTTCCATAGTGAAGGCACCGTCACCTAGCTACACGACATTGTATGTTCCAAATAACACTCCTTCCTAATAGCTTAGAGGTTATCAGCATGAAAGAAGCATTTCACACTAAACCCCTGCAAGTATTGTCATGAGCAATAATAAGTTTTTCAAGCTCACTCTGTCCGACTGATTGTCCACCCCAGATTAATTCAGAGCATCTTTTCTCTCCTAAAATAAAGAAGAAAGTTGGCTGCACTGTGTGGGCAGGAGAAGGGATGGTGTGGAAATAAAAGAACATAAAATGAGTATCTGTTTTCCAGGCAGCTGAGAACAAGCTGCAGGCTTCTGTCCTTGCTGTTGTCTCCTTTTAGAGAAAATAAGCCAAGCAGCTTGTTTAAGCGGGTAGTTAATTTTAAACCAGATTTAAAGACTGCTAAGAAACACACTGGCCCCAATCCAGGCCATGGTCAGTTGTTGCTAAATCCCACTGACGTCCATAAGATGCAAACAATAGGTCCCAGGTGCTTAGGCACAGACCTGCAAGGTTTTACATCCAATGTCCTCAGTCTTGTCCTAAGCAATTTAGTCCATTGCCCAATGAAATTGCAATACACCATGCTAAGATAAAATTAAGCTATCCTCCACAGGTCAGGATTAATTTTGCAAACTCCATTTCCTGGAGATAATTGGTCACTGGGTACTTATAGGAGGATTAGTCCACTTGAAGTTTTATCTCCTCCCCTGAAATCTTCCCCAATCCTTCCAGCATTGAATTAATCTCTTGCCTTTGTGTTCCCATTGCACTTGACCTATACCTCAATTACAGCACTTAGCACAGTCTCTCTGGTATTACCGTTATTTCTGTGATCTTATCTCCCTTACTAGACTGCAGGTTCTTTAAGGAGCAAGACTCTGCCCTAGTAATTTTTGTGTGTCTAACATCTGGGACAGGGTATGGTATGTCCTGAATAGACATTTATTGAAGAACTGAAGGATGAAAATGAAAGAAGAATTTAATAGTTACCTCTATCATTATCAAATGTCACTATCTCCTCTTACACAAGGTCTCAATCAAATCTCTTGGAAGAGAGTTCTGGAATACTTAAGAGATTCTGGAATTTAGAAGGAAGAGAAGAATTTCAAGGGAATGTAGGAGTGAGCTTTTTGGGAGATTAAAGAAGCAACAAAACGTGCATATAGAAAACTTATTTTAATTAGTCCTTTTTGTTTTAAAGATTCTGAAAATTATCAGGGATAGAGATAGGTTTTGCATCACCAAGAGTCCTAAGGTTACAAGTAACAGAATTACCTTGGGGTAGTAAAAGCAGAGTAGGGATTTATTGTAAACATTTGAAGACATTCACATAATGAAAGGGAAGACTGAAAACTGTCCTCCAAAACATACAGGAAGCAAAGCAGCTCAAGGCACATGTACAGTGGAAACTAACAAATGACTTCAATTTGTAGTTCAACTCACGCATTGTTATAGGCATGATTCAACTCAACCAGCCGTGCTATTCAAGGTTCAAAATCTAGAAAAAGAGCCTTGTTGGTCTGAGTTTGGTCATATGCCCATCCCTTGGCTATCAAATAGTCCCTTCCTTAAAAGAAAGTCTCTCCAAGAGATGTGATTTCCCAAAAGGAAATTAAGGTGCCATTAACAAAAGAAGAGAGATTGAGTGTTTTGGCAACCAATGCATTGATAATGTTGCTACTGCCGATGACAGTATTCCCTTGGAAAATATCCAAATTAGAAAACTACTTTAAGGACCAGAGCACTCTTATAGCTAATAGGAAATATGAGACCCTAGAAAACTTGTATTTAAACAGATCCGACTTGAAGTTCAAGTACAACACATTTAGACAAATATTATCAATAAGCTTGTCCACTATTGATGTTGCTCATGTGTGTTAAGCCTTTATTACCTTGTTAAATTGCTTAGAAAGCCATGTTTTTAATACAAAAAAAAGACCAAATAAACCCTGGAAGAAGTCATCAAATAATGGCTAAATCTGAAATTGGAGTTGATGAGAACATTAAGGTAATTGAATTTCTGTCAACACTTTTGTGCTTTGTGCTTTCTCATGTAGGTACAGAACCAAGTTATAGCTAGAAGGAAAAATGAATAAACTGGGTTTGTTTAGCGAAATTCTTGAAGTTCTAGAAATTACATTGTTGCTTATTTTCAGTATCTCACTTTAATAATTAACACATAAAAGTGGCATTTTGTCAGCAGATATTTATTGTACCTCTCTTACTAATGCTAGTCATTTAAGGTTTTTAAGTGCTTCTGTGTATTAGATACTCTGCTAAGACCTTTACATACATTTCTCATGTAAAATTTATAAGAACCTGTCAGTCCAGGTAGTGTTGCTATAACAAAATACCTGAGACTGAGTAGGTTATCAAGAAAAGAGGTTTATTTGGCTTATAGTTCTAGTAGCTAGAAAATGCAAGACTGGACATTTGCATCTGGTGAGGGCCTCAGGCTGTTCCAGCTCATGGTTGAAAGGAGAGGGAGACCACTGTGTATGATGAGGTCACAGGGTGAGAAAGACGCAAAAGTTGGGGGATGTCAGGCTCTTTTTAACAACCAGCTCTCACGGGAACTAATAGAGTGAGAACTCACTCAGCCCCACTCTCTCCAGGGTGAGAAAATGAGTAATCTATTCATAAGTAATTCACCCCCATAACCCCAGCACCTTCCACCAGGCCCACCTCCCAACATTGCCACATTGGGTATCAAATTACAATATGAAGGTGGAGGGGACAAACAGCCAATCATATCAGAACCCAGTGAAAGTAGTTACTGTCAGTATTAGGAAACTAGGGATCAAACAAATTAAGTAACTTGCCCATGGTTCCACAACTGACAAGTAGCAAAACTAAAGTAAAGAAAATAATTGTATGGAAAATAAATACACTCTGCATGCATGCATACATACAATTACAGACATGGTTAACTACTTTAGAAATTATTTTCTGAAGTACTTAACTTACTTATCCTTAAAAAGAACAATTCCTCAATAAATATATATTAATGGCAGGAATTTATATTGTGATACTAAAATATGACTTCCAAGAAATTTTTTCTGGATAGCAATAAAGATCATCAGCATAAAAGACCTTTTGATACAGACTACAATAACCTGTGATTCCTTCTACTGACTCTGAAAATGGTTTTCAGTTCTTTTAGTAGGACTAAATACAGAAGAAAAAAGAATTGATTAATATTTTTTACCCTTGTGTCTATTTGCCCCTGGAAAAGCTTATTAATAGAGATGGTGGAATGTATTTCTCTAAGATTAAATGAAATCTAGGTAATCAAGACAGCATAGTATTGGCATAAGGGTAGACATATAGACCAATGGAGAAGAATTGGGAGTCCATAAATAAAACACTACACTTATAATCAAATGATTTTTGACAAGAGTACAAGGCATATTAATGGAGAAAAAAATTGTCTTTTCAACAAATGGTGCTGAGACAACTGAATATCCACATGCAAAAAAAAAAAAAAAAAAAAAAAAAAAAAAAAAAAAAAAATGAAGTTGGAGCCCTACCTTATACCATTTACAAAATTAACTCATAATGGAACATAGACAATGTAAGAGCTAAAACTACAAAACACTTAGAAGAAAATATAGGAGTAAATTTTTATGACCTTGGGCTAAGCAATCGTTTCTTAGATATGGCATCAAAGGTATAAACAACCACAAAAAAATAGATAAACTGGATTTCATCACACATTTTAAAAACATTTGTATTTTAAAGGACTCTATCAGCCAGGCATGGTAGTTCATGCCTGTAACCCCAGCACTTTGAGAGGCTGAGATGGGAGAATAATTTGAGGCCAAAAATTCGAGACCAACCTGGTCAACATAAGGAAACCCTCGTCTCTCCAAAATATAATAAACATTTTAAAATTTAAGGAATAAAAAAACTTTTACAAAGTAATTCATCAAGAAAGTGAATAAACCATCTACAGAATGGAAGACAAATTATGCAGATAATAAATCCAAAAGGAACTTATATCCAGAATATATGAAGAATTCTTATAACTTAACAATAAAAAGACAACCAGTTTTAAAATGGGCAAAGGATTTGAGTACACATTCGTCCAAGAAGGTATACAAATAGCCAAAAGCACATGAAAAGGTGCTCAACATCATTACTCATTAGGGAAATGCAAATCAAAATTACAAGTAGGTACTATTTCAGTCTCCGTGAGATAGTTAAAATAAAAAAGACAGACAATAACAAGTATTGACAAGGATGTGGAAAAATTGGATTTCTCTTACATTGCTAGTGGGATTGTAAAATTGTAAAACCACTTTGGAAAACAGTTTGCCAGTTCCTCCAAATGTTAAACATATGATTATGTTAACACTAAACTGTATCATTTAGCAATTCCACTCCTAAGTGTATCACCTATGAGAAGTGAAAATATATGTCCATACAATAACCCGTACGTGAATGTTCCTAGTAGCTTTATTTATAATAGCTCAAAATGGAAGCAACTCAAATATCTACCAATTGATGAATGAATTTTTAAAGGTGATATACCTATACAATGGAATATTATTTAGCAATATAAAAGGGATGAAATACTGTTACATGCAACAACATGGATAAACCTTCAAAACATCACGCTAAGTAAAAGATGCCAGTCTGTTTCTATAAAATTTTCAGAATATGCAAACACATAGAAACAAAGTAAATTAGAGTTTCCAGGGCTGAGGGATGAATGAATGGGGTGTGACTGCTAATAGGTATGAGGCTTCTTTTTGAGGAAATGAAAATGTTCTGAAATTAGAGAGTATGTAGGTTACTCTGTAAATATACTAAAACTCTGTGAATACATTAAACTCTGAATATGTCATAGCTCACTGAAACATGCACTTTAAAAGGGTAAATGATATGTTAATTATATCTCAATAAAGCTGTTACTTAAAAAAAAAAATTCAGGGTCAGTCATCCTTTATCTGAGATGGTAAACTTGTAAAATGACTTGTACCTCCCCACACTTGCCATTTTTAGACTCTTTTATAAAAACTATGTACACAGTCTACCCTTTGTCTACAAACTTCTACCCACTTTCTAGTCTCACTTCGACCCCTTTCCTGCCCTGCAAATTTCTTATTCTTCCTTCGTGAGTTGGCTCAAATTTTATCTCTACTAGAAAATCTCTCTCAATCCTTAGTTCAACACTAAACTGCATTTATCTGAAGGTCCAGCTGAACCGTACAGATATCTTTATTCTGGCATAAATCATACTCCATGGTAATCTTCTGTTTATGTGTCAGTCTTTCATTAGTGTATAAGCTTCTTGAAGCATTTGTCTTTGTGTGTTGAGGTCTGGCACAATGCCTGGCACCTGGTGGCAATTAGAAATGTTTACTGAAGAAATGAATGAATGAACAAATGCTTAAAGGCAGAAAAATGAATAAAAGAGTATCTTCTAGTTGAAAGATTCTATGATGTCAGAATGTATTCTAATTACAGAAAGTGTCTTAGAGTTCAGCCTTAAATACTTTCATATGTTGAATTCAAATTATCTGTGGAAATCCATGCTACAATGAATAAATATTTGCCTTCTAAATGTGAGTTTTTAAGTCAGTCCTCAAGCGACCCAGGGTAAGCTGAGCTTCCTAAGAACAAGAAATTCTTCTTGCTCTGTGGAATACTCTTGTACAACTAACCATCTAAATTACAGGATCCTAAAACTTTTCTTTGGAACATCTAGCCTTGGTTGTCAACAAACCTGAGAAATTTAAGAGTTGAATCATGAATCTATTGCCATAGGACATATAGCCTCTGGTGGATAAATTTAATCCAGATTACTGTCTTTCCAAGACAATATTTCCTTGCGCTACTACTTAAGCACACTGTGGTTTGAAACATTTGAATGGGATTATCACACAGACAAAAAGGATAAATAATTTACAATGACAGTTGATCATGAGGCTTTTTTGATGCACAAATCCAAATATTTAAGCAGCTGATGGCATCCTAGAGATAAGAAACCACTGTAAGTAAACAAGCAAACAAACAAAAACCTGAACAATTGCCTTCACAGAGCTTACATTGTAGCAGAAGAGATATGTGGGAAAATAATTCCAAGGAGAGAGAATAACTAGTGTGATGGTGAGAACAGGTTTTGTGAATGGAAGGAGGCCAAAGTGCTGGGGCATAGTGAACATTACACAGCAGTTGATAGTAATTAATATTATTCCCTGTGGAGCCAGAACTGTTGGTCACAATTCTTCCTCCCCTTCCTCCAACTAGTATTTTGCAAAGCCACCTTTGCCGTGATCCCATAAAAACAGTATATTTCTCTGCCCCATTGATTTTGGGCTTGGTAGGTGACTTGTTTTGATTAATAGAAAGTGGGCAGAAGTGACAGGATGTGATTTCCCATGTGAAGCCTTAATAAGCATTGCATGTTTCTGCTTACCATCCTGTGCCCCCACCATCAGCAAGAGAAGGCTTCCTCCACGTGGAGGGACCCCTCTTCATCCTGAGTCCTAGAATGAACATGCATGAAGCAGAGCCACTTCAACCAACTCATAAATATAAGAGCAAGGATAGATGGTGGTGGTTTTGAACAACTGAGTTTGGAGGTGGCTAATTACACTGCATTATTACGGCAATAGCTAACTGATATAATCTTCAATATGAATCTCACACATTATTAATATATCTTTCTATGTCTTACTTTTTAAATATGACTTTATTGTTTATATAGTCTATAGAAACCAAATCATCCCTGGGAATGATAAAAACAAACAGGAGCCTACCTAACTGTATTTGGAAGAAATAAGCCTCATTTAACTAGATTTCCTGATTTGCTCTATCATTTGTTTAGTTTCAGGGAAGCAAAGGCCCTTTCTCTCTTCCCTTCTTCTGCTTTCACCTCTGCACCAAGACATCTGTTATTTCAGTTTCAGTTTGGAGGTTTTGCATCCCTGAAAAAAATACACAACTTTGTAGCTTACAGTTTATATTTTGGCATCTGTGTGTGTTAGTATTAGTCATTCAATAGATGGCTGATTCCACAACAAAGTAGAATCCATGAAGGGAGGTGTGAAGTTATTTCTATAAATACACCCAATTTTTGGCGCATTTTCACAAGTTTTAGTTCCTGGGCTCGAGTTTCCAAAAGAAGTTGAGGTTTTTATGCACGTGTGTCCCAAACTTGAACCTAATAGGAATGCAAATAGAAAACTAATCTCATCAGACATATCATAGAACTTCCTTCTCTGGTATCTAAATACTAAAAATGTCCTCAAAACATCAGTTATCCGGCAAGTAGTTATTGAATGTCGGTCCTCAAAACATGCCAAGCAATATAGAGCTACAAAAGAAGGGTATTGTCCTTGCCCACAGTGAAAATATCCTGAGTTAACAACTTTAAAAATGGAAACTGCTCTGAGCTATCTTAATTCGGGTTTCCCTAAGGCAGACTTTAAAACAAAGACCTAGGCACAAGGAGCTTATATAGGAGGTGATTTCAGAAAGCACAAGAAAGACGTGGGGTAAGCAAGACAGAGAAGGGAGAAAGCCAGTAAAATTTGCATTAATGAGCAGTTGTCACTGTGGGCAACTGGGACTCAGTCCTGCTGGGATCCTCTGAGAAACTGTATGGAACACACCCAAGAATCCCCACACAGAGGGCAGAGAGGCTGGGCCATCTACCCACTGACTTCCACCCTCCAGTGTTTTAAGGGCTGAATCCAAAAACGTTAACTCTCCCACACTTCCAGTTGTGCCTGCTTGCAGCATAGTAAATTTGCTTGGGTAGAGGAAGGCCCTCAAACAGGAAAAAGAGCTTAATGTAGGAGACACATCAACATCTACAGGAGCTACCACTTGTGTCTGCTAGAGGAGTACAGCTATTTATTTCATCAGTTATAAAAATAGTATTTATTAAACACTTACTGTGTGCCAGGCATGGTGCTAAGCTTTTTACAGACACCCTATTATTTATCCCTTATGAAGTAGGTCATGTTATAATCATCTTCTATAGACAAAGAAATTAAGAAATTAGCTCAGGTGACACAGCGAGGAAGTGATGGAGATTTTAACATGGGTAGTTGGACTATACAGCCATGGTCTAAGCAACACTTTACTACTGAAGGGGCAAGGTGCAGAAAACAGGGTCCTCAAAGTTGGAGGAAATAATGAATCATACAATCCTCAGGGAAGGCTTCGTGGAGGAAATATACTTGAGTAATAGTTTAAGATTGATAAAGTGGAGACGTGCAGAAAAAGAAACGAGCCTCTGCGTGTCAAGGGAGGAAAAAGAGGGAGGTGGAAATGGTTGTAACATAATGGGCACGAATTCAAATAAAATGCCCACATCAGGGCATACACAGAGTTGGCCCTTGCTCTGCAGTAAGGCATATAGAATATTGTGTATAACTCTATGTTCACTGGACAAATATGTATTGGGCATCTACTTCATACTTGGCAAGGGAGGTACAGAGATTTTTTTTAAAAGACCCAGGCATGCTGGGCCCGGTGGCTCACGTCTGTAATCCCAGCACTTTGAGAGGCCGAGGAGAGCGAATCACGAGATCAGGAGATCCAGACCATCCTGGCTAACACGGTGAAACCCCGTCTCTACTAAAAACACACAAAAAAATTAGCCGGGCGTGGTGTCGGGCGCCTACAGTCCCAGCTACTCGGGAGGCTGAGACGGGAGAATGGCGTGAATCCGGGAGGCGGAGCTTGCAGTGAACCGAGATCGCGCAGCTGCACTCCAGCCTGGGCGACAGAGCGGTGAGACTCCATCTCAAAATAATAATAATAATAATAATAATAATAATAATAATAATAA
>NW_016806193.1:694133-753915 GCF_001698545.2 Rhinopithecus bieti
AATAATAATAATAATAAATAATAATAATAAAAGGCCCAGACATGATTTGCTAGAGGAGAGACACATACAGAAGACATGTGTTATTTCTGTTTTTTAGTATTGAACCCTTCCTTTTAAAGATGAACCCATTCAGTGAGGTTCATTTGAAATTTCACCTCTTATCACTCCTACACACACATACACACACACAACCCCCACCCACACACATACACACAGTACCTGACTGCAGCCTGGCCAATTAGTACATCTATTTCCGTGGCCTTGGTGATTGTTTTTGAGATGAACATGCGACCTAATTTGAATTTTTCTCTTGGAGCTTGGGGAGCGATGGCCTCTGCTAGTCAGGGCTGTTGAGCTGGTTAAGTTGTGGATGTCAGGCTTCCATTTTGCCCACCACAGAGAGAAAGAATAAAACCAAGCAGAGGCAGGCAGCTTTAAGGAAGGGACAGCCAGTGTATTGCCAATTCTCTTTTTTTTGTTTTTCCTCTTGGACTCAGTCTTGACAATAAACAAGAGACACATCTTACCTTAAATTTCTCAGAAGATATTCCTCTAATTGCACATGGTAGAAGGGAGTTTGATTAGGAACCAAATTTTATTTTCTTAACATGGTTTCTTTAAGACTCAACCAACCACAAGTTCAGAATTACAATCTATTGGCCTTAGTCATTCTGCAGGACACCAAAATGCGCCAGTTCTTTCTATTGACCTGAGTTATCACAGGTCATCAGACCCACTGAATAGTAGTGGGAATAGTGGAATAGTTACATAGATTTAAGATGGAAATCTTAACTTAGGGTGAATTTTTTCTTAATTAAAGGAGCCAATCTATTGAGTACTAAATCCTACTAATTATAATCCTCCTTTTATAAAATTATTTATCTTCCCACTCACTCGCTTAGTCTTCTTTAGTTCATGTTCCTTGGCTTGAAATCCAGACCATGAATATTGGCATAGGCTGCCCACATGTGAAATTTATTTCACAAGGTTTAGGAGCCCAGAGAAGCTAAACATAGAAAATGCAAAACTAAATTAATTTCAGAAAAGAATACTTTTCAACCATGCAATATCCAGTGTCCTGATGTAAAACAACTGTCTTCTCAAGAGGGCACTTGGGATGAAAATAACAAGCTAAAATAGTGGTACAAGGTAGCAGCGAAAAGAGAGGAAAGACAGAGAAGAAATGGATTTTATCAAACTTTGAGGTGCCAGTGGGTATTTCTACAGCTGATGCTTATTCAAAATAAAAGTTATATGAGCCATTGTTTTACCTGAGATGCTCCAGTCACTCATAAAGAAGCCAGGTGAAAGTCAACTGGATCAATAAAAATTTTGAGCACCAAATGTGCCAGTCACTGTGCTAGGTGCTGGAGCCACAATAAGAAACTAGAATCTCTTTCTCTCTCTTTATCCCCATGTTTTCTTCTGTATTAGCCTCATTATCCTGGCATAGAATTGAGTATACATGCCTTAGATCCTCAAGCCCAGTGGATAAAACATGATAATTGATCAGATCTAGTTCTGAGGTTCAAACCTTGAAAGCAAGAAACTGTTCAGAAAATAAACAATACATACCAGGTAAGCAAAAACATCAGATGCCCACTTCATGGGAGATACTAAGATAAGTAACATTGTTTGCAAATTTCATGTTGCAAATTCCCCATATGTCAGCCTCAGTCTCTGACTCCCCTTTAGGAATGAGATAAAGGATGGAGAGGTAATGTTTATACTGGGTAATCACCCCAGTGAGCCATCTAAATCTGACCTCTATTTTCCTTCCTCTAGCCTGACAAACCTGGAGAATTAAAATGGTCAAAGACCAAGGAGCATTTATAACTTGAGAAGATAGGGCTCCTTTCTGAGTCAGGCATGGACAATCAGTTGAATAGAGAATATCTAGGCAGTTTTAGTTTGGATAAAAGAGCATTTTATTCAGTACTTGCTGAGGACAGAGAGCACCTGCCATACACTCTTTGAATGGTGATGACAATAAAAACTATTGCTTAGTGTGATGACTTGCATATAGTAGATACTCAGTAAATACCTGCTGAGTGAAAAGAAATACCTGTGTAAAATGGTGAATCAGGCCATCCATCCCATATTACCTGAATTACCAAAAGTGGGCTTAAGTAAAATGAGGTAATTTGAGGGAAGTCAAAATTTATCATCTAGATGAGCAGTTCTCAAATGTGAGGTCTCAAGACCCCTCCATATTTTTAAATGATTAAGGACCACAAAGAGCTTTTATCTCTTAGATTATATCTATAGATATCTATCATATTGGAAATCATAACTGATAAATTTATAAAATATAAAAATATGCAAATGCACATTCCATGAACTGTCAGAACAATAGCTGCTTCTTACATCATATAGCTTCTGTAAAACTCCACTATATACTTGTAAGAAAGTGAGAGTGAAAATGACAAACAACATCTTAGTGTTATCATGAAAATAATTTTGATCTAATGGATCCCTTGAAAGAGTTTTAGACATTCCAAACTACAGTTTGAGGATCTCGGATTTGGAGTTGTCAGAAGCATTAAGAATTTCCAGGAAGTCAAACAAAATTATTGAATATTAAATTACTTGTAAGACTTAATTGTAGCATATAGTCACATGATTTAGACATTTTTAATTATCAGGAGAGGAAATTTAGTTTAGATTCTGTTCTGTTTAAATATTCTGCTAATCAAGAGGAAAAATATCAATGGAAGATAGATCTTAATCTGTAAGTGAAAGTAGTTGCTTGCTGTTTTGGTTATTTTGTTTTGTTTTGAACCTTTTCCAATAATTAAATACCATTTTCTTTTGTAAAGACTTTTTTGACCCTCCTATGACTAGATTGGTATCATTGACCTCATTAAAAAGTCCAGTCTTTCCAATCAAACCCTTGCTAGACTTTGTATAAAACTGCATTTCATTGAAAAAGTGTCCAAATTGGGGTAATTTATTTGGAGAAAGAAGTTCAGGACACTGGCTTGGATAAGCAGGAGGTAGCCCTTGTCTTCTACCCTTCCTCAATGCCCTAGACACTGCATTTGACTTATTGCTCTTCACTCTCCAGAATTTACTTCACTAAACATCACCTGCCCCTATGAAGCTGGCCATGGACAATATGGGGGTTAATCCAAAGACCTTGGGAATAAGGTGGGTGGGGGGGGGCGGTAATCTAGTGAGAGAAAGAAGCAAGTGGGCATGATGATAGCAAACGAATGGCCATGATCCAAGTGATGTCCGTCTTTGTGGGCCATGTTAAGGGGTTTGAATATGACTAAGTACAAGAGGAAACCATTGGAGAAGAGTTTTACACAGAGGAGTGACATGGTCTGATTTATGCTTTTAAAATATTTCTGGTCGCTGTGTGGAAAATGAATTCTTACATGTCATGTTACAAATGCAGCTTGAAAATTATGTGATTTATCTCCCAGTCACCTGCAAAGCATTGGAGACGTGAGTGACATTGTATATACTGACGATAAAGGATACTTTTCCTATCCCCAGCTGATAAATATGTTTAACAAACTGTTCCTAGTTAAATAAAATGTACAATGTTTTCTTGTATCTAGGACATTTTTTCAAAAAGGATTTGTTTCTTTATGGTGATATTAATAACTAAAGAATTGAAAATTTACAATTCCAAAGCCTCTTGACAGGATAATAGCTTTTCAGTGGTTTAAAGGAGATTGTATTTTGTTCTATATGCATAAGTGATTACTATTTATTTCATTATAATCTGGCATATATATTGAATTTCCTACCCAGCAAGAGTTCTGTGAAGTTGCCTACCCTGAGCATTTAGTGAGACCAGTTATTATATGAAGAATGAAATGACAGTAAGCAATAACAGAAAATGACCAAATAACTGCTTTATCGGGGGACTTTTTGACAGAACTGTATAGTAATAGAATATACCTGTTTCCAGTTCTTTAAAATCTACTTTCTAAAAGAGTTTAGATTTTTTAAATCAACTTTAGTAATCAGACTTACATCTTTAATTGTGAACTGTTGAAACTCCTTGCAGTTCACATATTTATAGCACCTGTAATTGTCAATTACATTCAAGCACCATGACAAGTACAATATACTCCATTATCTCATTCAAACCTCACACACACACACACACACACACACACAGAAAATCCTGTGAATATGGTGCTTTTATTTCTTCCATTTTGCAGATGAGAAATCCAAAGCTCAGAAACACTCCAAGGTCACATAGCTGAATATTGACAGAGATGCTTTATATTGCCTTTGATTTATGAATAATAAAAAAAACATGTAAAAGGGTAGTTGTCCATTGAACACAAAATGGAGACAAATAGAAGTGAAGGGTACTAGAAATAACTTTCCATTGCTGGTACTAATACTTGACTATTCTTTCCTATGTTGCCCCTGGGTGTGAGACTAGATGAGGTATGTAATGGGCAGGGGGAGGAATTGTCAACTGGTTTTATCATGTTGGACAAAATGTAAAATGGTCTGAATGAAACCTTTAGAACCCAGCTCTTATTTCCATTTTAGCACTAGGTCACCAAAGTGATGAGGTTTAGTAAATCTTAACATTTTGGGAGTGAAGAAATCTAATAAGAATCTAACAAAAGTTATGTAACATGACCCAGCGTATATAAATTCAAAATGTTCACTAATGTGAGGCTATCTAGAAAATTAATGTAATCTACAGCCATACCACCCTGAACACGCCCAATCTCATCTGGTCTTGGAATCTAAACAGGGTCGGGCTTGGTTAGTACTTGGATGGGAGAAAATTATTATAGAACCCTTACTACGTAACATACAGAACAGTACAATATGATAATTCATAGTCCTGTACATAGATTATATGACTGTTAAAAAGAATAAGGCAGATCCTTCTTGAAAAAATAAAGTATGTACAGGTCATATTATTAGGTAGTAAATAGTATATTAAAGACTGTGTTTAATTTCAGTGTTTTAAGTTGTTAATATTGGAGATTAAATTATGAAGAACCTTACCTTTTCCTCCTGTAAACATTGTTGTATTGGTTGAATTTTTATAAATAGCACGTTTTGACTGCTTAATGATTACAATCAATTTGACCTAAATTCTAAACAAAAGGTCAGATTTCTGCCACCTTCCTCTATGTTACCTGTATGTTTCTACCTGTTGTAAATATCTTTTAATCAAAGACTTTAAATTGTTTATTCCTGATACATTTCTATACTAACTGAATAAAATAGATGAATAAGCAGTTGTCAACTGGACATTCAAACTTCTTTAAAAATCAACTCTAGGACTGTTTTTGTTTCATAATTCACTTGGGTAGAGTACCACAGCTCCGGGAAAGCAAACCAGAGAAGAAAGGATTTTCCCTGAAATATACAGATAACGACCTCATTATCTATTTTAATTTGACAACGTAGAGGGAGTCTGAGTTCTCCATTACTCAAATTCTATTTGAAGAGGCCAAAATTAATAAATCATAGCTTAGTGAGCACAGCAGTGCCTCTTTGCAAGTCATTGTAAGGGTTTCATAGAGTTTTACTTCCCTTTTACTCCAGATCATACCTTGGCCTTTGCAAACTATTCCTTTTTAATCACCTTAGAGTCCACAGTTTCATGTTGAAATGTCTATCTGTGTAAATCCAAACTGTAGGGAGGAGTGAAATTTGAAAAGATCCTTCTTAAAAGCGCAATACACTTTCAATAAATTGGATAAATATCTTTCTGGCACATGGAAATGGGAGCTACATGTTGGGGGTGAGGGGAGAACAGTAATTTTCCAGCCTTATCTTCACATATCTGAGTACAATTAATACTGTAGAAAAGAGTATTGTTTGCAGTAATCTGATTGCATTTTCCAGTGTCTAGCTCACTCCCTGTGCTCGATATTTATTACTACTCTCTTCAAAATAAAAAAAAAAAAAATCATTGTCTCTAATGGTAAAGCGGAGAGGACAAAAAGTAATGAAAATTTCCTCTTATGAAAAAAAAAGTTCTTCCTATGGAGACAATAAACTTTAAGACACTTAATGCATAAGCAAATCAAGGAGCAATGCCTCTGTTACGTTGAAAAGCAGAAGTATAGCACTTTGCGTTTCACTTATATTTTTTCTTTTTAAAGAAAACATTTTAGCACATGCATGCTGTTGTTGCAAGCCTTGGAGATGAAACTGTTTCTGATTCAACCAAGGTTAAGAAAAAAATGTCTGGGAAAATGATTCTGGCTGCCTGGAAAATGCCATTTAACTGAAGATATGGAGTTCATCTCTTGAGTCTGGCATATGGGAATGTAGGTACGGTCATCTCAATGTCCACTAACCTTCCTGGAAACAAATAGCATCATTTGAATCCCTGAGGCTCTCCTGGAAAAATATGTGTGTACTAAATTGTTTTATGTTTCTGTTTGCTTTGATGTTGGATA
Organism: Rhinopithecus bieti; assembly: GCF_001698545.2. Taxonomy (NCBI): domain Eukaryota; kingdom Metazoa; phylum Chordata; class Mammalia; order Primates; family Cercopithecidae; genus Rhinopithecus; species Rhinopithecus bieti. The sequence continues at coordinate 700,538 of NW_016806193.1, forward strand.
AATTCTAGTAATTACCATTTTTCTCAATAAGGGTATCCTAGATACATGGATCCTTGTCACCTTCTGCAATTGAGTCTTACATTTCAGATCCACTCTCTCTATTCCCCCTTTGCAAACTGAAGACATCAAACTTTTTCTTGACTTAAGCAACCTGAGTCCAATTGCTGGAGCCTTCTCTCAGTTCTCACCACGATGTGCATATTTCCCAGGCCTGTTCTCAATCCCCACTTAGAATTTATCTGCCTTTTCTACCCCAAATAGATCCTAAACCTGAGATTCTGGGAAGGCAGATTCTCTCCCCAAATTTTGATGACAGCATAACGTGCCTTGTGAGGTGCTGGTAGCGTAAAGGAGAATCTTATTCCAATCAACGTGAGTTTTTAGGCCCAATTTTGAATCAACCATAAGACAGTGGAGCAATGGAACAATGGCCACAGTTCCCATACTTCATCCTATGACAACTGTCCTATGGAGAAAGGACTGAAAGTAACAAGTGAGAGTCAGTTGCTAGCAAGTGAGAGTCAGTTGCTAGAAGGCCATTAGAAAAGCTCTCAATGGTGCAAGAAGTCAGCAAATATGTGATTGATACAAACAATTGATAGCATTGATTTTTTTTTTTTTTTTTTTTTTTTTTTTTTGTACGGGTGATTAAAAGCAAGAGCTTTGGGGTCATACAGACTCCATTTCAAGGCCCTACTTCAAAAACTCTCCTTGCTCCTACAATTAACATGCAATAACTTAATAGTAACCACTTGATCAAATTTGAATGTTTCAGTGAGATAATATATGAAAACATTTGGCATGGTGCCTGGCCTAGTATATGCTCAATAAATGTCAATCATTGATTGGCATCCAGGAGTAGAAGTGAAATCACCATCATCATTCTAAATAGCATCACCAAATACCATGCTTCGGGTACAGTAAGAAAACCGGTGGAAGTAACGGAGAAGGATTTGTCTTTTTCAACCTTCCAGATAAACTGCACACTCATTCCCCATAGTTCATTGTCTCCCCATCCGTTTCTAATGGCTAGCACATGAAGTTCAATAAATCTCTACTGAATTAATGAAAAACTTGAGCATAATGGAGAAGTCAGTGGCTTGGAAATTGTGGAAATGAAATTTGGGTTATAAGTAAAACAACTAAGATCTGGTATCAGAAAGCCTGAGTGCTAAGTTTTCCTCTACTCTGTGCCAACAGGTGATCTTTAGTGATTCTTTTGAGATAGCTGAGCTCCAGCTTCCCTATCTGCATAATGTGTCGGGGGGGTTACCTGGGAGAAAAATGAGATGCAGTGTGTGACAGTGCTATGTAAATTCTCAGGATTTTGTAGTGATTTATGTTGTGAATCATGTACGCTGAGTAAGAGTGTATGTGTGTATCTGTAAATGCACACACAAACACACTTATTACACATATACACACACATATAGCTGGCTAAAGACAAGGCAATCTAAAAGCAGATAAGTGCCAATATTTCATATTGGGGAGAGATGGATAAAAATGGAGCAAAAGGATTAAAGTTCCTGTCGACTGGTAAACAAAATTGAAACAGGGCCTATGAAAAATAATCAGGTAAAGAGAAAACATACTCAGCACTACAATTTGCCAATTGCCCTCTGATCTTGAATTCCAGCTATCAGAAATTCAATGACTGCAGCCTGCTCCCCAACACTTTAATCCTTCCCACATTTTGCTCCTGGGCTGAATCACTGCCCTTGGGACATGTCATTTCTGTCTTGCACTGAACCACTGCCAAATGTATTGGTAGGAGCGTTAGTCTTGTTTTCTTCCACACCTGGCGAACGGTTTTGTCAATAATTTCAAAGGTCTTATTATCAGATGACCATAATAGTGTGGTGCTCCCTAAAGATAAATCTGTGCTTTGTTTTACCTAATGTCTCACTTTCTATTAAAAAATCAGACCACAGTTATCACAATTTCACAACATGATATAGTCAGGTTCATTTACCCTTTACTTGTTTCTGAGGCAAATGTTAGAATAACCCAGGACAAGATTTGGAAATTAGCAAGTTTTTAATGGCTTTCTATTGGTCATTTCACAGGGATTCAACTCTATCCCTGCTGGGTACCTTGTACAATGCCAAATTCACATCCTTCAAGGTGGTAGCAGAATGACCATTGGTTTAGAATCTTATTCAGTATATAGACTATTAGTCTACCATTAGATAAGATGGCACGGGAAAGCTGGCTTGGGTCATTGGCTTACAAATATTCAGCTGGAAATCTAAGGATGCTGTAATTTTTAAAGCAGAGAGGCAGACATGTGCAGTACTTGCCAGTGTAGGCTCCTTCTACACTGCTTACATTCCTGACTCATATCTGCTGTCTTCTAGCCACATGACCTCAGGCAAGGTCATTATCCTTTCTAAGCCTCAGTTTCCTCTTCTGTGAAATGGTAATAGCAATCGTACCCACTGAAGAGAGTTGTTATGAGAATCAAATTAGATACAAGTAGGTAAAGAACCTAGCACAATGCCTAGGTTGAAAAATGTTGGTGGTTGTTATTACAAATATTTCTAGCAATAAAGCAATGCCACTTGTCTTCCATTAGTCCCCGGATAGTTGCATTTAATATTACTCCAGGCCCTACAAGCATAACTAAAAACTATGGCGACTCAGTAGTTTGTTTAACTTAATTGAAAAATCAGTGAAATGTTTTAAATGACTCCATTTAAACATTGGTACAATTTTTTCTTTAAGAAACCACTTTAAAATGGAGGCCTTTCATTGATAGACACAATGCAGCAAAACCCAGTGAAATTCAATTACCTCTTGATTGGGTCGGGCAAGCCAAGAAGAGAATTTTACATTTGAAATTAACAAATTGAATTTGGTACCTTTTGCAGCTTCAGCAATTGCTCCCTGACTAGTTCCTCACAAGATCAGAGGTGGCCCCGTCGGCATCCATATTTTATTGAATGACATGCTCTGTTTAGAAAGTTTTTTCCTTGTTTAAATTCTGAATGAATATTTGCTTCCAAAGTTATTACAGCTACAAAACACATGCTGACTATACACTTTCCCCAAAATACAAAATATATGTATTTATACATATATGTAATTGTTGCTTAAAAGAACTTATATACAATATATAAATAAATATATATGTATTTATACATATATATGCCTTTTGCTTATAATAACTTATAAAGTTCTTATATATAAGCTCTTTTAAGCAACAGTTATATATGTGTGTATATACATATGTGTATATATCTATATATAGATACATACATATACATACGTGTGTGTATATATATACACATGTGTGTGTATCTATGTATAGATACATACACACACATATAAATTTTTTTATCCCAGTATTGCTGGTAGGCTAAATATCCAGCTATACATCATCAGTATTAATAAGATCTTTTAGTAATTTTTTTTGCCTTATACAGATAAGCACAATTAACAATTTCTTTAAGTCAACATGATAAGTCAGCAATAGGCAAAATATTGCTATTCGGCTGACTGCATATTTTTAAAAATATTTTATTCTCTCCCTCCCCACTGTCCCCACCACACACAAAGATTGCAGACCTAGTTTGTGCATGTCAGCTGAAGGAACAGGTGCATTGGAGACATGCTGATCCTGGCACCTGGAAAGCATCAGGTGCAGATAATTGCAACAGGTGACTTTTTTTTTTGTTTTACATGCTGTTTATTCTAAGAAGATCTTTCTAATCTTTGTCTGAAGATTAAGGCCAAAATCTATAATTTGGCCACCTGGCCAACAAGGCTCCACAATGGGGACCCCCAGCTACTTTTCCACCCCATCCTGCACCACCATTCCCTTTCCCACCCTCTTCCAGTTTCCCAAGCCACATTGCATTCCCCCACGTGTTGCCTATGCAGGAGCTTGGTACATGTTCTTTCCTGTTTTCTAAGCTTTATTGGGATATCATTCACATACCATACAATTTGCCCATTTAAACTGTACCATTCTCCCATCCTCCACCCAGTCCTAAGCAAACACTAACCTGCTTTTTGTCTCCAGAGATTTACCTATTCTAAACACTTTATAGAAATGGAATCATAGAATATGTGGTCTTTTGTGACTAGCTTCTTTCACTGAGCATAATGTTTTCAAGACTTATCCATGTCGTAGCATGTATCAGTACTTTATTTTTATTAACAAATAATATTCTGTTGTATGAATAAACTACATCTTATTTATTCATTCATCAGTTAACAGACATTTCAGTTGTTTCTCCTGTTTGGCTATTATGAATAATGCTGTTATGAACACTCTTGTACAAGATTTTGTATTGACAAATGTTATCATTTCTCTTGTGTATATATCTAGGAGTGGAATTGCTGGAGTGGGGTCATATTATAACTCTATATTTAACTACCTGAAGAACTGCCAGACTGTTTTCCAAAGTGACTGCATCATTTTACCTTCTCCCCAGCAACATACGAAAGTTCCCATTTCTCTACATCCTTACCAACACTTTTAATTCCAATCTTATAATCTTTCTTTTTATAGTCACCCTAGTGGATGTGAAGTAGTATCTCATAGTGCTTTCTTTCTTAACTTTTGATCTGGGTAATTCCTATTATCTTTAAAGCTCCAACATAAAAGTCACTTGCATAGGGAACCTTACCTTGGCTAACCCACCCCCAGACTAGCCTCAGGTTCCTCTCAGAAAACCCATCTTTTCTCTCTAAACTTTAAGTTCAACATGGACAGGCACCATTCCAGCTCTTCTTTATTCCCCGCTCTAGCCCTAGCATCTATTTATTTATTTATTTATTTATTTATTTATTTATTTATTTATTTATTTTGAGACGGAGTTTGGCTCTTGTTGACAAGACTGGAGTGCAATGACCCGGTCTTGGCTCACTGAAACCTCTGCCTCCCAGGTTCAAGTGATTCTCCTGCCTCAGTCTCCCGAGTAGCGGGGATTACAGGTTCCTGCCAACACGTCTGGCTAATTTTTGTATTTTTAGTAGAGACGGGGTTTCACCATGTCGGTCAGGCTGGTCTTAAGCTCCTGACCTCAAGCAGTCTGCCTCGGCCTCCCAAAGTGCTGTGATTACAGGTGTGAGCCACCGCACCTGGCCGCATCTAGCTATTATGTGAACTATAAAGTTGTTGAAAGTGTATTAAGTCAATGCCACATTTTTTTAAATAATGAGAAAAAGCGTGTATTATCTGAAAATCACCTGCATCAGAATAATTGACATGATTACCTTTTAAACCCATTTCATTTTTCAGTATTTCAACAGGCAAAACTATTGAGGAATATTCTAGTATCACTGGCAAGGGTAGGAAAGGGGCTCTACAATATAACCATAATGAATGCTTCTGTTGTCCTGAATTTTGTTGGAGCTGTACACATTTATGTTTGTTAAGAAAGCTGGGCGCGGTGGCTCACGTCTGTAATCCCAGCACTTTGGGAAGCTGAGGCCGGCGGATCACGAGGTCAGGAGATCGAGACCATCCTGGCTAACATGGTGAAACCCTGTCTCTACTAAAATACAAAAAATTAGCCGGGCGAGGTGGCGGGCGCCTGTAGTCCCAGCTACTCGGAGGCTGAGGCAGGAGAATGGCATGAACCTGGGAGGCGGAGCTTGCAGTGAGCCGAGATCTGGCCACTGCACTCCAGCCTGGACGACAGAGCGAGACTCTGTCTCAAAAAAAAAAAGAGAGAAAGAAAGAAAGAAAGAAAGAAAGAAAGAAAGAAAGGAAGGAAGGAAGGAAGGAAGGAGAAGAAGGAAGGAAAGGAAGGAAGGAAGGAAGGAAGGAAGGAAGGAAGGAGTGGGAAAGGAGAGGAAGGAAGGAAGGAAGGAAGGAAGGAAATAAAAGAAAAGAAAAGGATTTTGTGGGAAAGTGCAATACACACAAGCAAAACAAATGGACTTGAGAAATAAGGAACTGAAGGGGACTGGATTTTCCTGCTTTAGCTGTGAGCTAGGCATACCCCTAGAGCTTTTAATTCAGTAGATCTGAGATGGGGCCCAGGAATATACATTTTTAACACAGTCCCTAGTAATTCTAATGCCAGAGGTCCATGAGCTTCACTTTAAAAATAAATATATCCTAGTTAATGTCTTCATTATTTAACATAAACAAGTCAATGTAGAAGTTTAAAAATCAGGCTCCGGAGTTTGATGCAGATTTAAACCCCTGGACTGACATTTACTAACTATGTGGCTTAGAACGAATTACTTAATCTTTCTAAGCCTTAGTTTCTGGCCCATAAGAAATGCCCCAATATATTAATTGCTATTACTATGTTATTATCATTATTATCTTAATTGGAAGATTTTTTTTTTTTAACGAATCTATTTTTTTTTCTTTTCTATGTCAACTTTTATTTTAGATATGGGGGTACATGTGCAGGTGTGTTACTTGGGAATATTGCACCCAGGCAGTGAGCATAGTACCCAATAGGTAGCTTTTCAATCCATGTCCTCTTCCCTCCCCACTCTAGTGCTCTGCAGTGTCTATTGTTCCCATCTTTATGTCTGTGCATGCTTCATGTTTAGCTCCTACTGATAAGCAAGAACATGCATATTTGGTTTTCTGTCCCTGCCTTAGTTTGCTTAGGATTATGGCCTCCAACTCCATTCATGATACTGTAAATGACATAATTTCATTCTTTTTTTACAGCTACATAGTATTCCGTGGCATATATATACCACATTTTCTTTATGTAATCAACCATTGATGGGCACCTAAGTTGATTCTATGTCTGTGCTATTGTAAGTAGCATGGCCATGAACATGCAAGTGCATGGGTCTTTTTGGTATAATGATCTATTTTCCTTTGGGTATACACCCAGTAATGGGATTGCTGGGTCAAATAGTAGCTCTGTTTTAAGTTCTTTGAGAAATCTCCAAAGTGCTCTCCATGGTGGCTAAGTGCGTAAGTGTTCCCTTTTCTCTGCAGTCTTGTCAGCATCTGTTGGTTTTGACTTTTTAAGAATAGTCATCCTGACTGGTGTGAGATGTTATCTCATCATGGGTATGATTTGCCTGTCTCTGATGATTAGTGAAGATGAGTATTTTTTAATGTTTTTTTGGCCACTTCTATGTCTTTTTCGTTCGTTTGCTTGTTTTGTTTTTTTGAAACGGAGTTTCACTCTTGTTGCCCAGGCTGGAGTGCGATGGCGCGATCTCGGCTCACGGCAACCTCCGCCTCCTGGGTTCAACCGATTCTCCTGCCTCAGCCTCCCGAGTAGCTGGGATTACAGGCATGTGCCACCACGCCCGTCTAATTTTATATTTTTAGTAAAGATGGGGTTTCTCCATGTTGGTCAGGCTGGTCTCGATCTCCTAACCTCAGGTGATCTGCCCCACCTCCGCCTCCCAAAGTGTTTGGATTACAGGCATGAGCCACCACGCCCAGTCCTGTCTTTTTTTGAGAAGTGTCTATGTCTTTTGCTCATTTTTAATGGGGGCTGTTCATTTCTTGCTTGTTGATTTGTTTAAGTTCTTTATAGGTTATGGATAGTGGACCTTTGTCAGATGCATAATTTGTGAATATTTTCTCCTGTCCTGTAGGTCTTTTCATGGTTTCTTTTCCTGTGCAGAAACTCTTCAGTTTAATTAGGTCCCACTTACCAATTGTTGTTTTTGTAGTATTTGCTTTTGGGGACTTAGCTGAAAATTATTTGCCAAGACCAATGTTGAGAAGGGTATTTCCTAGGTTTTCTTCCAGGATTTTTATAGTTCGAGGTCTTACATTTAAATCTGTAATCCATCTTGAGTTAATTTTTTTTATATGGTGAAAGGTAAGAGTCCAGTTTCATTCATTCTTCTTCATATAGCTAGCCATTTATCCCAGCACCATGTACTGAGTAGGGAGTTCTTTTTCCATTGCTTGTTTTTGTGAGCCTTCTCAAAGATCAGATAGTTATAAATGTGTGGTTTTATTTCTGAGTTTTTTATTCTATTCTGTTGGTCTATGTGTCTGTTTTGTACTAGTACCATGCTGTTTTGGTTGCTCTAGCCTTGTGGTATAGTTTGAAGTTGGGTATTGTGATGTCTCCAGCTTTGTTCCTTTTGCTTAAGACTGTTTTGGCTATTCAGGCTCTTTTTTTGGGTTCCATGTGAATTTTAGAATAGTGGGGGGTTTTTTGTTTTTTTGTTTTTTGTTTTTTGTTTTTAATTCTGTGAAGAATGACATTGATAGTTTGGTAGGAATAGAATTTAATCTGTAAGTTGCTCTGGGCAATAGAGCTATTTTGGTGATACTGATTCTTCCAATCCATGAACATGGAAAGTATTTCCATTTATTTGTGTCATCTCTGATTTCTTTCAGCAGAGTTTTATACTTCTTCTTGTAGGGATCTTTCACCTCCTTATTTAGCTGTATTCCTAGGTATTTTATCTTCTTTGTGACTATTGTAAATGAGATTGTGCTCTTGATTTGACTCTCAGTCTGGACATTATTGGTGTAATGAAATGCTACTGATTTTTGTACACTGATTTTATATCAAAAACTTACTAAAATCATTTATCAGTTTTAGTAGGCTTTTGGCAGATTATTTAGAATTTTCTAGACAGAAAATTATATCATCAGTGAAGAGAGACAATTTGACTTCTTTTCCTATTTGGATGCCTTTTATTTTTTTCACTTGCCTGAGTGCTCTGGCTAGGACTTCTAACAAATCCATTTTAAAGGGACTGAGTTTTGTTTAGTAAGAAAAATACTTCCTAAGTATAAGTTGGAATTACGAGGTTCATGATTGGCTTTATCATCACTGTTACTTTTATAGTTAATTTTCCAAGTGGCACTTTATTGTTATAAATAGGCCTCAGTCATATCTTTTTGCAAGTGCCTCCCTAATAATCATTTCTGAATAAAAATTTTGGCCTCTATGTTTAATTACAGTTCGCAACTTAGTTCCAGTTCACACCTTGAGCTATTATATTGGATGTAGCACATCTTCCTTAGGTGTTATTTACTGACCTGAAACTATTGCCCAAAGCATCTTATTTTGTCTGTATCCAGGAATTTATTGAGCCTGCATGATATCCTGATAGAGTTTACTCACTAAAATAGAAGTTATAAAAGTTCAATCAAATTACGATCTATCAGCCATCTTACAGAACCAAGAATGTGCAATCATTTATCCAAGTACTATTTACTCAGTGCCTAAAAAATGTCGGGTGTTTGGGATCACAGAAAAAAGAAAACCAAGATTCCCACTATCATGGAGAAATGATATTCACAGTTGCGTGGGCAGTGGAAACTGAAAAAAAAAAAAAAAGGTAATCAAATTCATTACCAAGACAGCTTTATCTGGCAGTGAGTGCTATGAATGACATTAAATAGAGTGATGTAATAGAAAATGCCTAAAGGAAAGGAGCTCCTTTTGATTAAGGCAGGAAAAGGCTCTCATCTCTCAGGAGATGTTGAGCTGATGCCTGAATGCCAAGGAGGCAGCCATGGGAAATGTCAGGGGGCAGAGTGATTTAAGAAAAGAGAACAGTCAACAACAAGACCTGGAGACAGGACCATGTTTGTCAAAACTGAGAAACAGAAAGCAGGCCAATGTAGTTGAAACAGGGTGATGGAGGACAGAGCAGCAGGGGTGGAGGTTGGAGATACAGTTAGGGGCACCAAGGTAAGGCCTGGTGAGCCCTGTTAAAGAGAGGAAACACTGAAGAATTTCAGCAGGGGGATGCCATAGTCTAATTTATCACGATTTCAGTTTCCCTTTCCTATTCCCTCCTCCCCTCTACCTAAGGGTGACTAGCTGTTATGATAATCGGTTAAATGATGATTAGCTGTAATATTGATTTCCACATTTCTAACTATAATGTCTGTAAATTTCTTAATGAATATGTTACATAGGCACGCACTATAACTCCCAGATCACATCCCATTTTGCTTTAGAAGATGTAGACACAAGTCATCTATTTTTGTCTCCATTGCATTTAAAGAATGTCTCCTTAAATCTGGCAATTTAGGTTGCACCAGGTGACGTTTGAGGTGCCCACCTGCGAGGGAAAGGAACGGCAGAAGCTGGCATTGATTGGTGACTCCTCGTCTTCAGCAGAGTTCTTCGTCACTGTGGCTGTCTTCGCCTTCCTCTACTCTTTGGCCGCCACTGTCGTTTACATTTTCTTCCAGAACAAATACCGGGAAAACAACCGGGGCCCACTCATTGTAAGTGGTTTTCTTTTCAAATAACTTTTCTGTTCCTTCTAATTTTTTTTTACTAATGCTTGAAGGACTTTGGAGTTACCTGAGCCCTTGGGGTAGGTGTTTGAAAGGAAATCACATTCTTTTTTATCCAAATCTCTTGAAGCCACAACAAAAACATGATGTCTCTCAATCTCTTGTGCTCCTGTGCTGGGAAAATATCACCTGACTTGCTAGAAACCCCTCTGAAATAAATGTTTAGAAATCGCATGAGATCAAGGAAAGAGCAGTGAAGCTTGCTGTAGATTTATTTATAATTCCAGCATTATGGAGTTAGTCAACTATTTTTCTGATTATTTAGACAGTGTGACCTGTGCTTATTTGAAATATGTTATTCCCTTAGAATATAGAATGGACATATATTAATAACTGTTTAGTTTGAAAATGGAGTTCTTCATCTCTGTATATCTATCTATCTATGTCTTTTTCCTACCAATTCCTTGCCCTAAACCTCACTTTCTCTTGACTTATACAATGGTCCAAGGACTCATATGAGTGAAATTAATATAGCCCAGCATTTCTAAACATAAACACACATACACCTAGGGGGACACAAAACCTTTAAGAGGGTACCTAGGCTGGATAATTTTAAGGCAATAAATTTTAAATTTCACCCTTTACGTGTGCATTTGCCCAAACCCTATCTTCCTGAGAATGTCCTGTATCTGAAAAGATTTTGCTGTCGTCTTTCTTAATCAACTACTCCCATTTTACAAAAGAAAATTATCCTTATTTACCAACTCAAGTCTTACTACACAGTACATTTACAGAATATAAAACATTTGGGACACTGAAAAGGGGACCATTGAAATATTGGTGTTGGTGTTGACAAAAGTGAGTGATTCTGATGCCTGACTAATATACTTTTTTGGATATAAGGAGGTTTACTATTTTGGGGCTTTCAATAAAATTAAAAATTCTAGTATGCTGATCAGTTGATTGATCATTAAAAAATAATTTTTGATAACAGGTTACTGTGTGATATGGGACCTATAACTCAAAAAGAAAAGTAATAAATGGTATTGCTGTAACAAAACTCCATTTGTTCTCATTTATGCAAGCAAGCTTTCTCAGCATTTACATCTAAAAAAGGAAAAATGGAAATGAAATTTATGCTGAATCATGTACTATTCTGTAAATAAATAATATTTGTCAAAAAATTACTTATTAACTGCTATGGCTTGAATATGGTTTATCCCCCACCAAAACTCATGCTGAAGCTTGATCTTCAATGTGGCAGTGTTAGGAGGCAGTGCTTTCTAAAGCCGGTTAGATAACTAGGATGAGTTAATGTCTTTCTTGAGAGACTGCATTAGTTCTCATAAGACTGTATTAGTTCTTGTGAGAGCAGGTTGTTATGAATTGAGTCAGCCTCTTTTGTCTTCTATCCCTTTTCCCACATACCCAGTTCCCCTTTCATTTATCTGCCATGTTTTGACACAGCATAAGGCCCTCACCACAAGCCACCAGACGTGGCTGTCCAATCTTGAACTTCCCAGCCTGTAGACTATGTGCTAAATAAACCTCTTTTCTTTATAAATTACTCAGTCTCAGGTACTGTGTTATAGCCATACAAAATGGACTAAAACAGCCTATTCATCTAAGAATTGTAAATTTTCAATACAATTTTTACTTTTTATTTTATTTTATTGAGGCACAGTCTCATGCCACCACCCAGGCTGGCGTGCAGTGGTGTAATCACAGCTCACTCCACCTCCCAGGCTCAGATGATCCTCCCACCTCAGCCTCCCAAGTAGCTGGGACAACAGGTGCATGCCACCACACCCAGCTAATTTTTGTATTTTTTGCAGAGACAAGGTTGCATCACATTTTTTGCAGAGACAGGGTCTCAAATTCCTGGACTCAAGTTATCCTCCCGCCTTGGCCTCCCAAAGTGCTGAGATTACAGGCATAAGCCACTGTATCTGGCTACTTTTTAAATTTAATAATTACATATTAAATTTATAATATATTTTTGTTGTTTTGGAAAATTATGCATTAATAATACTTGTAGTGATCACTCAACCTAAAAGAAATTTAATACTTAAAGTCTTAGGATCACAAGTAATTAAGCAGTTAACTTAAATGTGTATATGTATTTTTGTTGTTGTGGTGCCAAAAAAAATAAATAGAATGTAATAATAATATGCTTTCCAGAAAAAATTAATCATGCTATGATTCTGTGAGGCTCGAGGGGGGAAGTAATAATAAATACAAATTCCACAAGAGAAACAAAAGGAAGATATAAAATTCTCCACCTGTTAAATAACTTGTTAATTATAAGAGAGTATCTGTTAATTATAACAGAATATCAAGTAACTGTTCCATTGGATACATTTAAAAATTGATGCAATAATTTTATTTTAAATATCAATTTTTTTTTTTTTTTTTTTTGAGACAGGATCTTACTGTCACCCAGGCTGGTGTGTAGTGGAACAATCTCGGATCACTTCAACCTTCACCTCCTGGGCTCAATTAATCCTCCCACCTCAGCCTCCCAAGCTCCCAAGTAGCAGGGACTATAGGCACACACCCCCACACTCAGCTAATTTTTTGTATTTTTTGGTACAGACGGGATTTTGCCATGTTGCCCAGGCTGGTCTCAAACTCCTGGATTCAAGCAATCTACCAGCCTTGGCCTCCCAAAATGCTGGGATTAGGTGTGAGCCACCACTCCCAGTCTAATACATTCAATATGCCAGAAATTACATTCTTTGCAGCTATTTGAACTTTCAATAAAAACAAAATTAGATGCCGACTTTATACAACTAGGGACATAGTTTTTTACATTATTTTAGAGAGTATGTGAGTAAAATAAATTTCGCAAATCTCTATTATAGAGATCTGAACCTTAAAATAATAAATTTTGAAGGATAACTGGGAGAATTCTCTGTTTTTAGAAATTTGTTAAGTTTGAAGGGACTAGAAAATGTTCAGATGTGCAACACTTTAATATGTTAACTTAAAAAAAGAGTAACGAAACAGAATTTGAAACTTTGGGCAAGTGTTTTTTTATTTTTATTTTGTTTTTTTCTATCTCAAATTTGAGTTAATAGTCTTAATGATTTCAAAATGTCTTTAACAGAGTCACCAAACTTGGGCTTATCCCCACCATGATGTACAGATGGACATACCTAAGAGATTGTCATGCATATACCATAAATCCAACATGCATGTTTATTTCTGGATCCCATGTAAGCACACTTACAGAATTTTTAAGTCTGAGGAAATATCCTGACTTCTAAACAGAGAAGTTGATACAGCTAATCCACACATAAAGTGGGGGAAAAAAACTATTTTGTTATATAAAACCACATTCTACTCATATAGAATCATCTTGTAAAGGCATGCTGCTTTATCTCTGTGTAAACAGTCTTTCCCATTAAGCAAGATATGATGAAATCCTGAATTGTGTAATACAATGGTAGGTTTTGTTTTATTATGTCGTGGGAGGAAGGAACAGAGAGAGATAATTCTAATAATCAAAAAAGAAAAGTCTCCTAGATGAAACTTCTGTGATATTAAAAAACCGAAGTGCTCGTTACTTAGCAGATAAAAGTTAATTTAAAAATGAGCCTGAATCATAGGAGTCACAGAGGCAGATTGCATGTAGATCAGCAGGACGCCATTGTAGCTGCAAAGAGCAAACCACGTCGATTCAAATCCCACCATGATGAAGCTGTGATTGGGGAAGTAAGAGGTGCGATGACACCATTTGTGAAGAGCAGTTTTAAGCAAATTCACAGTGTGAGCAAGGTCTCAAGAGGGTGGTGCATACTTAAGAAAACTTTCAAATACTAGAAAAGCATTTGTTCAGATGTTCACAATAATTTTGCTTGTTTAAAACCTATCCTCTTTATTCACAAAGATGGCTACTGTATTAGTCCAGTCTCACACTGCTATAAAGAACGGCCTGACACTAGGTAATTTCTAAAGAAAAGAGGTTTAATTAACTCACAGTTCTGTATGGCTAGGGAGGCCTCGGGAAATTTACAATCGTGGTGGAAGGCACCTCTTCATAGGGTGGCCGCAGAGAGAAGAAGTGAGTAAGAGAAGAACTACCAAACACTTATAAAACTATCAGATCTCATGAGAACTCACTCACTATCATGAGAACAGCATGGGGGGAACCACCTCCATGATCCAATCACCTCCCACCAGGTCTCTCCCTCAACACCTGGGGATTACAATTCAAGATGAGATTTGGGTGGGGACACAAAGCCTAACCATATCAACTACTGATCATTATTTGGGCAACTTTATTTTGGTTACCATCTATTTTTTGTTGTTGTTTTGTTTCTAACCAAACACACACTTAAAAAAAAAATTATGTAATTTGTGATTCTTCAAGTCAAACTTTGAACATGAAACTACAAAATTGCTGTAATAGGTGAACATAAACTAATTCAAGCAGTTTAAGAAATCAGATACCCTTCCAAGGTATTTCACATCCAAAAAATTAACAAATTTTCATCTCAATTTATAGTCCTCTGGGACATGACATTATACATCCTGCACAAATAAAATTAATGTTGTAGGGAAGTGACAAGGACGATAATAACTATAACATCAACCGATATTGACTGGGTTTCTACTGTGTGTTGTGTTGAGCTAATACTCAAGACAACCCTGCTTTATATTATTATTCATATTTATAGATGAGAGAAGCGAAGCTTAGAATAGTTACCAACTCTCCCTGGTTGCATCACTTATAGGCAGAAGGTTCAGAGTGTGGGCCCAAATCCAGAGCACAATTCATAACCACCATGCAAGAGGCCCAAGATCCTGATAGCCAATGTGCTATAGAAGTTAGAGGGGTGGAGATAGGTAAGACAAATTGGTATTGTTTTACTCTAGAAGCAAATAAGTCAATCTCATAATCCCTAGGCTCTTTTGCTCATTTGACTGTCATGGAGGATTTTATTTTATTTGCCTCCAAAATCCATCTGGAGTTATGGAATGACAGTCATGCATCTGTCTTACTAGAACTACTAGAGGGTTCTGCTTATGAGTGCCGTTTATCTGACTTGCAAATAGAAGATGCCAATGAGGGAAAACAAACTTTAAAATGGCCAGGATAAATGTGTATTGTGAATCACAGATTACCAGGATTGGTTCCTATGCATTTCCAAGCAGTTGTGAGCAGTTTCAGGCAGACTGGAGCCAAGCTTATCAATGGCTACTGAAAAATATTTTTTCTACTGAATATGTACGACAAGATTGCCCACCTTTAAGTAAAAATGAGGATCTGAATGCCTTTAGAAGTAACACAAGTGTTAATGATGCTGAATGATGTAATAGTGAGGAAATTGGGCCAAAGAAATCAGCCAGCTACTGTATGTCACTACAGTAAATGTCTTCTTGTACAGATAAATAAATATCAGTTCTCAGGAAGCAGAAATGGCCATGCGAATGGCGCATGATTGTGAAATTGAAATGTCATATCAGGTTATATCATTTTTTCATGTTCCTTAAAGTCTAGTTTTAAAGCCAATCTCCTGCCTAGGTTACTGTGACAGGATGTTCTGAGCCATTTTCAGATCGCAAGTCTAATAATGAGGATTTAGTTTCCTTCCATACTAATGTAAAGTAGATTTTTAAAAGCAACTTATCTTACAAGGCTGACAGAATGCTTGAATGCTCTAAGAATGAGCATATTAATAAATACCATCTCGTGTTTCAGTGAATATGTATTGCAAGAGTTTTGGCTTAAAGTAACTTCTCTGGGAGTTAGGAAGAATCTTGATACCCACCTTAAGATTTTGTGTAAAAGAAAGAGGCTATGTTATTCAAACTGTCCTCCCATAAAGGAGACCAGGTTGACCCAAGGCAGTTTATGGGACCAGGAGTGTTTACCAATGGCAGGCACACAGTGGTATCATGGCTCACCTTTGTTTCATGCCCAATGCCTTCCACATATTTTCATATTTCCCCATCTAGCCTCAAAACAATCCTGGGAGTGAAGTAGTGCAATGAGAATTAGCCCTATTCTGCAGATTCAATTTAATTCCTCTTTAGTGATCACTAGACATTGGAAAATAAGTCCCTGGGACATTAGAAACCTTGCTGTTGTCAGGGAAGAAGTTAATAGCAGAGCAAGGGCACGAACTGTTAGTCCAGTAATCTTCAGGGTAGTGGCTAATTTATGGGGTGCTGAATTGCAATCTTCTTGTGTGAAATACTATTTAACAGGTAGAAACTGTTACTTCACATATAGAATGGTGTCAATAATAATGCACACATCACATGAGTGCAGTAGGGAAAGGAAGAGTTGATGCCTGAAAAGCACTTTACACAGGGAAATGCACACACTAAGTGATAAATTAATGGTATCTGATTGCAGCACTATTATTATCATTAATTTCAATTATTCTCCTGTCCATTACTGGGTAGTCCCTTAGTCCCACAAAGGAAAATTGCAGGCGCCTTCCTTTGATTGACTGCTGCTCTCACAGTTCTATCTTCCTCTAGTCCTTCTATCCCAAGCACCTTCTTATCCCCAAATCCCCAAGGATAGAGCTTAACTCAGGACTACTTCTAAGATCACAATTGCTAGGTTGAACCATCCAATTAACCTTTGTGTTTCTTGAATCTCACTCCATTAGATGACTGGGAGGTAGACTTCTAATTTCCCCAAACAAAATAAGGTTTCTCATTTTGAACTATAGGCTGGAGCCATCACTAAGGGAAGAAAACAAGAGAGACAGATACAGAGCTGGATGCTCAAATAATCAAATGCTCTTTCCTATCAGCTACACCTTTGTTTGGGTATAATTAGATACAGAAATCAGATTTTGCAGTCTCTGAGCTATACAGAAAATGCTGAGAAAGCACTCTCTCTTCTCCCCTTCGCTCTCTCCCTCTCCCCAATTCCCCTCTGTCTTCTCCTTTCCTCTTCTCTCCTCATTTCTCTCCCCATTCTCCTCTCTCCTCTTTATGTCAGTTCCGTTTCATGTCTATTTTATTTTAATAGGTAATAAGTATCATCAACAGGCCAAGCAACGTGTATTTATGGGAGAATTAAAAGCATTTAGTCTGCTGAGGAACATTATTGAATTATTAAATCATTATAACTCTCCTACAAATGGCTTGCTAGGGATATGTAGACGGGCTTTGGTAACCTAGAGGAGGAGGTATATAATCTTGCCTAGAAGTGAGCGCACGCCCTCTCCAGGTCTCTGTGGCTGTGGACTTGTCGTAAAGACAACTCGAGAGCATCGTGAGGTTGGTGAGCAAGGTAAATGAAGGGCCTTGTTCTTGAAGTTCTGCCCCAGGAACAGTGTATTTGATGATAAAAATAATATCATTTGAAGCCCCAAAAGTGTATGTGTATGTTGTTAGTCATAGACACACCTATCAGAATCCGACACTGATTTGTGGTGGATGGGGGTGGGGATGTGTCTTTTTTTTTTTTTTTTTTGAGACGGAGTCTTGCTCTGTCACCCAGCCTGGAGTGCAGTGGCACGATCTCAGCTCACTGCAACCTCCGCCTCCTGGATTAAAGCCATTCTCCTGCCTCAGCCTCCCCAGTAGCTGGGATTACAGGCACACACCACCATGCCCAGCTAATTTTTGTATTTTTAGTAGAGACGGGGTTTCACCTTGTTGGGCAGGCTGGTCTCGAACTCCTGACCTTGTGATCCGCCTGCCTCGGCCTCCCGAAGTGCTGGGATTGCAGGTGTGAGCCACCGCGCCTGTCCAGTGTGTGTGTGTGTCTCACCTCCTCACTCTCTGAAATCAGAAATGTTGATCATGTGAAAACATATGGACTTCACCTTAAATGAACTCAATCTAAACCACTCTAAATTTTGTATCAAGTACATTTCTCTCAGCATTGACAGCACAGATGAAGGCAAATACATTAATCCATTCAAAATTTTCCCAGTGTACTCTCTAGATGTTTTATCGAATCTCACATCCTCAGCTCTTTTTCAGCTTTTTGACGATTAGTGAATTCTTAATTACAATTTAAATGAAGGTTCATTGCCACTGTATTTGGTACCACATTTCTCTAATTAGCTACTTTAATGAAAAGATGAGCTGTAGTTCTGTAGCCTCAATAAAGGCAGTGAGCTGCTTAAAGAACTCATGGTTCTTCCAGAGCCCACAACTCTTCTCATCCTTTGCTGGAGTCTGTGCCTTTGGGGGGCTGGTGGAAAATGTCTGTCCCAACTCCATCCACGTTTGTCACATTTCCTTACATTCCAGGGAACTCCTCATTCAGTTAGAAAATCAAAATCTTGCAGAAACTTAGCAAAACCCCAGTGTGTCTTTCCTATGTGTTTTATCTTTCATTTAAAACAAACTGAAATGTGAAATGTGTCTACTCCATAGCCTGGCATACCCAGAGAAAACTTGGCTTCCTTTCTCAGACAGACCAGGGGTTTTCAACTCCTGTCCTATGGAGATGGAGGAGGGGGTGACAATTTTGCCCCGACTCAACCCTTTGCCGCTGTCTTAAGTTTGTCCCGCTACAATAAAATACCTGAGACTGGGTAATTTATAAAGAACAGAAATTAATCTTCTCACAGTTGTGGACGCTGGAAAGTCCAAGATCAAGGCTCCAGCAGGTTCTATTGCTTGGTGAGGGTTGCCCTCTGCCTCTGCCTCCAAGATGGTGGCTTGTTGCAGCATCATCTGGAAGGAAGGAATACTGTGTCCTCACGTGATGGAAGGCAGAAGAGAAATGGAGCAGAACATGTGGGAAGCCTCTTTTAGAAAGGCCTTAATCCCATTCATGAGGGAGGGGCCCTCATGGTCTAATGACCCCTTAAGTCCCCTACTTCTTAACATTATCACATTGACAACACACGGATTTTGGAAAGGACAAATTCAAATCATAACATTCTGCCCCTGACCCCCAAAATCCATGTGTTGCCATGTGAGGACACAGCATTCCTCCCTTTCAGAGGATGCTGCAATGAGGCACCATCTGGGAGGTTACCTGTCCTAGAGGCTAATCAGGTCTACTTGACTTTAGCTTAGATGTTGCTTCATTTTTCTCTGAATAATTCTACTTGTGGGGAACTCTGTACCTCTCACCATGTTCATTCCTCTGGGTCCAGGAACCTCACTGCTAGCTTTTGGCTGTCATATTGTCCTCTGTCCTCTTGTGTCCCCTCTCTTAGCTACCTCCAACACACACAAACACACACTCTTCAGCCCAATCTAAACATTTCAGCTTCATAGTCTGTTTCCCCTAAGCTCTGCCTTCTTATCTAGCTGACATCCTAGAGAGAAAAATGCTGTCAACCTCATTTCCCTGTCCAGTTTTAGATATTACTCATCAAAGAACTCTTGCGTTTTTCTAGAATACTTCAGGAGCATTATATTGCTCCTGACTCCATATCTAATTATGGAATTTGAGCCAATTAAATATTTCTTAGCAACTTGGGCACTAGTTTAACTTTTACAGCCACCACAAGTAATTGTGGTAGACTCCCAAAGTGGTATAGATCAGGGAAAAAGGGGAGCAAAAATATTTTCCTATTTAATGAATAGCTATCCATAATTTATTTTGCTAATTCATCTTGTATTGATTTTCCTTGTGTGCCCTCAGATACTGCTGGGTTTTACTTTTCGTTTTCAATGAAACAAAAGTTCATGTGGTGTTTCCTTTTTGATAGTAAGATAAAGCTCTTTTTCAGATTCAAGAATAATGATTATGGCTGTGTAGGCCTCACTGGATCCCAGACCCTGTTGTAGGCGCTAGGGACATGAAGTCAAATAAAACCTAGGTCCTAGCCTCAAACTATCTGCTTTATTCCTATTACCCTTGAGGGCGAAATCTGTGATGGGCAGACATTAGTGGGGAGGGATTATGAATTTGGGCTCTGGAATCAGACTGCCTGGGCCCAAATCTCAGTACCACCATCTACCATCTGTATGACTTTGGACTGATGGTTATAGAACCGCTCTATACTTCTGAGTCTTCATCTATGAAATGAAGAGACTAATGGTTCCTAACTTATAAAGTTGTTGGTCAGAGTAAGTGAGCTATTACCCATAAAGCCACTAGAACAACACCAGGCACTCAGGAGGTGCTTATTAATGCAAGTAATTATTTTCATCAGCTTTATGATTATCTACCATCATGTCCATACTGTGCTTTCTCTGTAACTGGTGTTTATTAAATCTCATTGGACTGATCAGCTGAAACACAAGTGGATGGGTACACATTCTATTGACTTTCTCATCTTGAGAAATGCTTGGAAGGCTTCTTATTGCCCTGTTTACATCAAATGTTCTTTTTTATTATTTTTTTCTTCTCTGAGCCTCTAAACGCAGCATAAGCTGCTGTCATTATAGACAAATGCAATCAGCCCTAATGTGTAGCTTCACTCTTTTCCCCATCACTCTGTTCCCCTCTCTTCAGCTATCTCACTGCCACTCTGGCACTCAGATCTCATGCTTTAGGGAAAGAGGGGAGAGAGCACTGCTCCATTAAATCAGCCAACCAGGCTCCAGAGAACAGGAGCTTGAATCCCTTACCAGCTGGCAATTCTGAAAATAGTGGAAGAGTGTAAAGAACACAATAGTGTAACAGGATGAAACTTGGAAATTTGGTTGGGGCATCCAGCTGAGAAACTAGTCTCAGACTTTCACTCTCCTATCATTTTTTGAAAGTTGTGAGATCTTCCCCTTCCCATCCCCCAAGATGGCAAGCATCCTTACTAGTTGCTAAATTTATTTCCTTGAATCCAGAACAAGCACAAACTCACACACACAGCTTTAGCTTCACTGGGGGTCTCAGCAGCTTAAGAATGTCTTGCTCTAATACTCAAAGTTCATTAGACTCTCAAACAGTTGGCACAAAGTTAGCCCTTTCCCCAGCTGGACATCTTCATTTCCATTGCTGATTAGCAGGGCACTAATAAAAGTTACAGATCCATGCAAAGAAATGCTTCAGAATTTGCCCTGGGAACAGGTAGGAAGAGACTGCGGGTAAAACTGATCTGAATCCCTTATGAGGGACAAGGTTATTGAAAATACTTGAGTGATTGGCCAAGGAGTGATCTCACCTTTGTTCCACCAGCTATCTGAGATCTGCAACTTAGAATGCTCTTCCACGTTGTTCTCAAATATCTAAGAAACATCTAATCAATTTATATGCTGTCTCAAGAAATAGACAGCTAAGCTTGAATTGCAAAGAGTTACTTATTTGTGGCCTATTGGCTCACTAGCCAATTGGCTAGTCACCACTATGGGCAGAAAATAATGCAGACTATTGACAATCTAGAAATTGCAAGACTGAAAAAAGTGAAAGTATTACCGTGGAAAAAAGAACTTAGAAAAAAATGCAGTTGAGGCTTGGGAAAAGTGAGGTTAAATGCCATTGAGCTGCCACTTACTCCTGAGCACTTTCCACAGGCCAAGAATTAAATAAAATAGAAGTTATATTGGTTAATTCTGCAATACCATTAAGGCAATTATTATTATTCCCATTTTACAGATGTTGAATCCAATTTACAGAGGTTAAGTAACTTAAATAGTGCTGTACATTGAGTGTGATACAGAGACATGCTCTTCACCACAGTGCTGTATTGCCAACTCATTTTTTACCTGGAAGTGGAGAAAAAACCCAAAAATATCTATCAGCTTATTGAGCATCTGCTGTGCACAAGACAGGTGGGAGACACAGTAGCAAGAAATACACAAGTTCCTTCTTTGAGAGAACCACCCTCTCCCACTTATACAGTCCTGGCAGATGCTCAATCATGGTGCCTCACATGATACCTATAAGGTCAAGTGACTCAAGCCAGGAATCAAAGTCCCCTCTTGAATTTCTCTATTAAGTGAATTTCTTATTTCTATGGAGTTACTTAGCTAGGAATATGTCGGTCTAGTCGATAGTGGCCACATTGCCCATGATGTAGAAGGAGTCTATTTAAAGAATAAAGCTGAGCAGAGATAAGCAGATCCTCAAGGGGAGAGAAAGCGAGAGAGAGAGAGAGAGAGAGAGAGAGAGAGAGAGAGAGAGAGAGAGAAATGCTTACCAAGAAGAAATTGAGGCCCTGAATTCAGCCACAGCTGAAGCCAGCACATTCTAGACTTTCCAGTTATGTCAGTGGTTGAATTTCCCAATGTGATTGCTTTGATTTAGGTTTCTGATACTTGCCAAATAATCTTGACCTAAATAATTTCTATCTCTTCTATAAAATGTTATAAGCACCTATGCATCAAAAGATTATTAATGGAGATTAAGTAACAAATGTCTAGTGTAATTGTTAGGTGCTAAGCAGATAGTAGATGCTTAGTAACAGTTTCTTTATCTATTCATAGGACCAAGAAAGAGTAAGATGAAGTAACTCTGGTAGTACTTTTATATTCAGTATTATTTAACTGTTTCCCTTTGTAGTGACTGCACAATATTCCATTATATTGAGATAAAATGAATTATTTCCCCAATCTCTTATTGTTGGACTTAGAATTTTACATGGCTTTGAATTTTGCTCTCTTATAAGCCATTAGCCTTGCACTTTACACACATTTTAAATTGTTTCCTTAAGATAAAAACCCAGAAGTTGATTATCTTCCTGATTTTGAAGGCAGAAGTTTCTAATCTTTTCCACATTAAACACATCCCTAATGTGTGACCTCTTATATGAGTGAAAATTTTGAATTCCAACTTCTGACTATACCCCCAGTCCTGAAATCTTATGTTATTGTAGAAGAGATCTCCCCCAAAGACCTACAAAGGTAATTTTCTTCCCAGAGAAGAAAAAAACTAAAATAAAAATAACTTGTTCTAAGGAGCCTGACATTGAAACATTTGCTTTGAAACTTGAGATACTGAGGAAACATCACAAATTTAATTCAAGCTGTGTTTAAGTACACAGAAGTCAGGTAAATTATCAGGGAGACATCCCCAAGATGGGCATGAATCTGAACAGCCACGCAAGTGTAGGCCCAGTGCTGGGCTCTGCATGCCCTCAGCTTTGGCAGTATCCTTTCTCACTGAGACTCAAAAGTGAAGTTCAAAACCATTAGCAGATCCTCTGGCCAAAATGGAAGAAAAAACAAACATACAGAAATCCCATGTTTTTTTTTTTTTTTTTTTTTTTTTTTTTTTTAGCTTAATGGAATTCTTTATGAGTTTCATCCTGGGGTATCTCCAATGCCTGCAGTTCTGTATGTGGCAACCCAGCAGATGGTCAGGGAGCGGCAAAAGCGGTAATAGTCTATCCAACCCTGCCTGCTGCAGTTGGCCTTGGGGAGCTTCTGAATAAATCTGGTGGCTCCTTTCAAACCCCCAGTTAAGCCCTTTCACAGCCTTCGTTGGCTTTTTGTTTGTTTGTTTGTTTCACTTATTCTGTAAATAGTTGATTCAAGATTGAAAAAACTAGACCAAACTACATAGGATTTGTGTTCCTGATTAGAAGATACAGTTGGTAGAAGGCTGATTCTGGGCTTTATGAAACCCTCATGCATAAAGAGTTGGCACACTTATGGGAACGGGGCAGGTGAGGGGGCCAGGGAAAGGAAAGAATTGTTGGCATTAGGGCATATTCATGGAGACTCCCTATGGAGTAGTCTCCCTCCTCCAGTCTTCCATTCTTCCAATCCATTGTTTCAAATAGAGCTGTATTTATGCCATTATATCTCTGGCTTATAGAAATAAAACCTCTCTCCTCACATCAGCATTCAAGGCTCTCCTAAGCCTTCACATACCCTTCAGAGCCATCTCCTATCATCCCCTGTATTCCATGTTTTAGCCAAACTGTACTATTTGCCATTCCCTAAGATGCTGTAAAAATTCTTGTTCTGCAAAGCTACTGAGCTGCTACCTGCCACCTGGAAGGTCCTCCTCCCCTCTCCCTCCCAGCCTATCAAAATTCAACTCATCTTCAGAGATCCATCTCACAGGCTATCTGTTCCATGAAGTAATTCTTCACTACCCATGTCCTTACTCCCAAAGATATGTGATTTCTTCCTCTTCTAAACCTCCCAGCTCTGTGTAAAAATCATTGTTTGTGCAAATCCATTACTACCTTGCACTTTCGTTGGATGTGGTTTTGTCTAACCCCCCCCCCCCCCGCCCAGTAGATATCAAATATCTGAAGGACAAGGATTATTTCCAACACAGCTATCATCTCCTAAAGGCAGTATTTAAAATGAAATTAATGGCCTTCATCAAGGATAGGGTCTGAGTTTGCTCATCTACTCAACACACATTTGTTGGGTTCCTGCAAATATATATTCTAAAGGAAACATAGAAACATGTAAAAGAACCCCCCAAAATATAGAATATGCACTCTCCAATGTCTGGGTCTATAATATTGGAGGTACCCATCACGACTGTTACAGTTTAACATCAGGGTTTTGAAAATCACAGTAAGCATCAATGTTACTAAGTCCACGCCTCAATTCAGAAGAGACTCAGCTTTCTATTTTAAAACGGTGGACTCTAATTCTTCTCAAATACTCCCTTCCACATACATATTAAATGTGTGGGAAATCTATCTAACCATGGGATCTTAAAAGTTTTACTGTTGTGCACTTTGTGCTCATTAATCATTTTGTAAGAGGAAAATTAAATTTAAAATAGTATACTTGCTGTCCCTGCAGTCTTTGCTCCTCTCTGAAAAGGTGGACTTTGGCCTTACTCTTACCTTTTTCTTTAAAATAAGTATTAATCTTTGTGCTTTTCCAAGATAAATTCAAATTTATAAACTTCCAAAACATCCTTTCAGTCACTGGTTACTAATGTTTATCTGTTTTCTGGTTGAGGGAGGTTACTTGATAAATATGTAATCAGAAAACTAAAGATTTACTCTTGAATAAGAGCCATCCTTTTAAAGACTCAGTTATGAATTACCCTCAAAGAGAAGGAAGGAATTAGTAATATTCTGTATTCAAAATTCAGAAAATTTCTAAATGCTCATAAAAAGAGAGTGATTTCCTTTCTACCACGTGTAATAAAATAAAGGTAATTCACCAAGACTTTATACTCTTGCTTTTATAAAGTAATTTGATTGATATATAATAATTTGATGATATATGAACATATTCCTAAGGTGCTTAATATTAAGTAAAACTAATGAAATTTTTCTGGAAGAAAAAAATTTTCTGGCTGGACAAAGGTGGCCCCGCTTAGATCTATGATCCTAGGACAATGCCACCATTTCAGTTTTCTGCTTAGATGTCAGTTTCCTGTCCTCCAAAATGAGTTCCTTGAAGGTAGGACTGGTTTTGCTATCCCTGTGGAACCAACTCTAACTAGGACAGAGCCAACACAGAGCAGACATTCAGTAAGTACTTATCAAAGGAATGAACTCCAAGCTCCAATGTGTGTGTGTACATAGCTGTTTAACTAAAATTCAAACCCTCACATCCACTTGACTTTCAGTCCAAAGCAACCATACATCTATGTGAGTGTTCCTCTTGGGTGTCCTGGGACAGCAAAACAAGTGGCACTTTCAGTTGTGATTTAACTTGAAATCTTTCTAATTGAGTCTTTTTACCTACTAAACCAAATTGTTCCAAAGGCCTCCATTTTCATCAAAATTCCACCTTTAACTGCACTTTCTTCTCCTTCTCCTTCCCCTTCTCCTTCTTACTCTTCTTCTTCCTCTTATTCTTTTTGTATGCTCTCTTACCTACCTCTTTTGCCATGAGATTATTCAGAGTCTTCTCTCCTGTCTTAAGCATTGTTCTTGCAACAAGGATCCGACACCTGCTGACTCTGAGTAAGCCATTATGCTAGGCATAGTCACCTAAGCCTGAATCTCTCTATCCTCTCTTGCCCTCTCATTTTAAAGTTTATCTCTCCAAAACAGAAATACTTTCCTTTCCCAAAGCTCTTGATTAGAGAAAGAGTTCAGAAATTAAATGCTGTCTCATCACTCTTATTTAGAACTACAGAATCTTTATTGGTTTGTGAAAGTGGAAATAATAACTCGTTTTGCCATTTAAAATTGAACAACAGCTAAGTACAAGTGACAGATAGATTTAAATTAGAAAGGTTCTATTAAATCAGCCGAAGTCAAAGCCAATTTCACTCCAGGAACTGTATGCATAAAAAGGTGTAATTATGAAAACTTGATATTCTGCAACTTTATGCATATTCACTTTATGAACTTAGACCTTCAGAAGCCTCCTAGACTGCTTTCTCATTTTTAGCAAGTCTTAGAATAAGGCATGCCCTGATGGAATTAAAGGAGGGAGGAGGTTTGTGTGTGCGTGATTTTTCCTCCCTTAGTTTAGCAGTAATACTAAGACAAAAAAGCAGCTATTCTGCTGGGTTTTGTGTGTGTTTTAAGAGTGCTGCAAATAAAATGAACCTCAGGGAGTCAGCAAAGAAATTATAGTTTGCCAATTAGGGGGACAACGGATCCATCAGGGAAAATATCTTATTAATTGCAGCTTCTAAAGAACATGAGTGAATCTCTCTGAAGTCACTGAGAATATTTATCTTTAGAAAAGGAGAGAATTTCAGAGAATTACCAGAAGATTTAGTAATCCAAAACCCAGGGCTATCAGTTGGGTCATGTTTCCAGCAACAGAACATCATAGTGGACAATGCAGGTGAGGGGACAGTTGAGAATTAGCTCAAACTGAGCAGGTAACTCGCACCTGTCCATTCTGCATGGGTGCCAACCTCAGAACGTTGTGAGGTTTCATCACACTCAAGAAAGAAGTCTGTTAAGGAAAGATGTCAGGATTGTTAAGAGGCTGATTTTTGTATTCTGTTTTCTCCCACCTCCAAAATAAATATTAATGCTGTGACCCCTCAATTTCTTGAAGCTTTAAGGATGTAAAACTAGAGTGAAAGGAATCAGAATGAATGCTGTGAGCAGCTTTGAAGTCATCATCACTTTCTACGTCCTCCCTCTGTTTTATCAGTGTAGGCCTAGACAAGTTATCAATTGCCAAAGTCACACAGTTGGTTCGCTGAACCCTTCATTCTTTCTCAGGATGTCCTAGAAACACCATTGTGTAGTTCAGGTCCATCTTGCCAGTTAGTTCTGCCATCTCATTGTTCTATGTCAGTCTGGTTCAGGGCAGAGGATGTGTGAAAGGAATGTGTGGGTTGTGTTGTGAATTTTCTTGTCATCATTTACATCAGTACAATAGCCAACTAGGGGACAGGATGCCTCCACCAAATTGAGGCAGATTTAATGAGCTTTTACAAAGAACATTTGTTTCTAAGATATTCTAAGTTTCAAGCTACCAGGTGGGCCCATTGGTGGGTAAAAGCCATTAGCTGAATGTCAGGGCTTTTTTCCCCCCTTAGAATCTGGACTCTTTTCT
This sequence comes from Rhinopithecus bieti, assembly GCF_001698545.2. Taxonomy (NCBI): domain Eukaryota; kingdom Metazoa; phylum Chordata; class Mammalia; order Primates; family Cercopithecidae; genus Rhinopithecus; species Rhinopithecus bieti. Next base: position 727,980 of record NW_016806193.1, read on the forward strand.
TTCCCTGCTGTGGATGATGGAATCTAAAATATTTATGTGGCTTTATAATGACTATTTAGCATTTATAGGCACCTGGTATTTGCCAAAGTGCTTGACAGTCAGTGTTTACTAAGAGGAAAATAACTACTAAAAATTCTGCCCTGTACTATTTGGGGAGCAAGTCCCTTTGGAGCTAGAGAGAGTGTTTTGGGGAACAATATTCAGGCCAATAATACAGAGTGAAATTTATGGCTGGGCTTATGGCTGGGGCGCGGTGCGCTCAAGGCCTGTTAATCCCAGGCCACTTTGGGCCCCAGCCGAGGACGGGGTGGATCACTGACTGGCTGTCAGGGAGAGTCGGAGCACCATCCCTGGGCTAAACACGGTGAAAACGCCGTCTCTTTACTAAAAGATACAATTAAACTAGGCCGGGGCCGAGGGAAAGGGGTGTGCGCGGGGCGCCTGTAGTCCCAGCGCGTACCCGGGAGGCTGAGGCACGCCGAGAGATGGCGGATGAACAGCCTGGGAGGGGCCGAGGCTTGGCAGTCGCCCGCTGGAGGTCTGGCCACGTGCCTTACTCCAGCCCCTGGGGCGAAGGAGCCGAGACTCTGCCTCAAAAAAGAAAAAAAAAAAAAAAGAAATTTATTTCCAAAATTTTGCCTGTGGCCTCACACTTAAACTTTCCCGTAGTTTACTAAGCTTCATTCCAAGAATCCTGAAGGGTAGCGTGATTACTATGTCTTTCATTTATTCATCAAGCATTTATTAAACATCAACTAGATGTTGAGGATGAAGGATTAATAAAACTCCACCCAAGTATGGGTTAAGTGCTCTTCCCATGGTGCCTTGGGTTTAGCTGTGAGAGAAAGAGTAGTTCTTAGTGGTGAAGTGGGGGCAAAGTGAGGAGAAGTGGAATCTGGCAATGTCTGGAGACACTTTTAGTCATCACTACTAAAGGGGGTACTACTGGCATCTAGTGGGAGAGGCCAGGGATGCTGCTAAACATCCTATGAGGCAAAGGATACTGTAACACAACGATGAATTATCTGGCCCAAAATGCCAATAGTGCCGAGGTGGGGAAACCGTACTGTAAGCCCATCTCTCTGGTTTATACTTGTTTGGTTACATATCAGCCTCTCCCACCATAGCATAAGATCTTTAAGTGCAGAGATCTTATCTTATTCTTCATTGTATCCCAGCACACAACACATATACAGAACTCAATACATAGTGTTGAATGAATTAATGAAAGTGGTGTCCTATCTCTCGGGGAACCCACAATCTCGGGGTAGAGATAGATAGATAAGCAGGTAATTTAAGGATAAAATGTGTCCAGTCTTCAAAGTACAGTCAGATAAAAGCTATTTTTGTGTGGCCTTATAATTTATCATCCAAGTAGATAAATTTTTGAAAGTGTGGGTGAGCACTTTCAAATAACTAAGGCAGGGCCATAAGTGAATCCCTGCAACAGGCCTGTCCCACATAAATAAGGGCACATACACAGTCAACCCTACCTATATAGCCTAAGGTACCCACCTTGAAGCAGGCGCAAGCACTTCTCAGAATCCACCCCCACAAGCATGAGCTGAGAACTAGATGTATAGCAGAGTTCATAGGAGCCAGGAACATTGACATTGCATGTTACACAGCAAAAAGTTAATGAAAAGAAATAAATAGAAGCTCATGAAATGACTTGTTCTTTATTCCAGGCCCTCGTTTCATACCCACCCTCTGCCAACAGCAATTTTCTTCTCTGATTCTTGAACCTCTTCCTACCAGCCTCTTCGGCCTTCCAGATTTTTCTTCTTCCATGATCCCCTGTTCCTCTTTCTCATCATAAAGATGTGGCACACTCTCAGCTCCTATTCCCACGTCCATTCGCCCCGCTTAGTCACCAAGGGGTCTCCCTACTTAGGAACCAATTAGAGATTGTAAATAAAAATAACTTTTCCCAGATAGGCTTCTCATGGCTTCAAGCTATAGTGAGGGTTTCTTCAATGCAGTGGCTAGAGACAGAAGGGCAAGGTTAACCCTACCTGGGATTGTGGGGAAAAGCTTTATAGAGAAAATAATATTCAAACAGACTCTGCTTACTCAGAGAAAATGTCAGTTTACTCAAAGAAAATTTAATCAAAAAAAAAAAAAAAAAAAAAACCATGGAAAATCACAAAAGGTCTGGACCTCATGTTTTCTCAGTGGGTAGAAAGAGTTGCCTTCACCAGGAGCATACTTTGTTAGGGGTCAGAAACAACGATCTCAAGTGGAAACTTGCTAAAGTGTGAAGTGAATGAGAAGAGTATGGTTTATGGCTTTTCAAGCCTAGACTTTGGCAGAAAGATACTGAAGCTTCAAATTAACTTTTCCTTTTATGCTAAACTCTATTTCAGTAAAACTAAACCAACCGTTTATAATCTTTAATGCAGTTATTGTGCAAATAAACATTTCTTTATGATCCAAGTGTCATTGTTTTTTTATGAGCAAATACTAGAGGCAATAATGTTACCATCTTCAACTTTAGGTAGAATAACTTCCTTCATTTTGTAGTCCCTTCTGACACTATAGTTACAAAGAAATCCCCAAATGAGACTGTAATATACTGCCCTTTCTTTTACTAGATTTTTAAAAGACCCTCCTTGACACAAGATCAACAGCAGCATCCATCATCCTTGTATGGCCTTTGAGATTTTACAACTTTGTATGTGAGATTGATATCAAGTTAACCTGTCAGAATAAAATGCTACTTGGTATTTAACATATTCTATTCCAATTGGCTTTCTCCGAGTACGTGAAACAAATACAAAATAAGAATGTATATAAGCATAAGAGAATTGGCGCTAATTTTAGAAAGTTCCTAGCCATTTCCCTTCCCCAAAGTTAGAAAGGGAATTCCCAGTTGGAATGACTTTCCAAGTTTCAAGAGACAACCATCTGATTTTCCTAAAACTGTATCATCATTGTTCTTAACAGTATGTCAAGCCAGTCCACAGTTTTCCATGCATAGAAAACATGTTATCTGGGGCCGGGTGCAGTGGCTCAGGCCTGTAATCCCAGCACTTTAGGAGGCTGAGGCAGGCAGATCATGAGGTCAGGAGATCGAGAACATCCTGGCTAATATGGTGAAACCCCATCTCTACTAAAAATACAAAAGATCAGCCAGGCATGGTGGCACGTGCCTGTAGTCCCAGGTACTCAGGAAGTTGAGGCAGGAGAATCACTTGAACCCAGGAGCTGGAGGTTGCAGTAAGCCAAGATTGCGCCACTACACTCCAGCCTGTGCAACAGAGCAAGAATACATCTCAAAAAAAAAAAAAAAAGAAAGAAAGAAAGAAAAGAAAGAAAAGAAAAGAAAACATGTTATGTAAGCCTTCTTCCCAATCACTAATAAACATGTTGACCAGGACAAAGGTGGACCTCAGAAACCCGTGACCCTTGAAGAGCCATTTCCACATTCACTCTACCCCTACAGGATGCTTTTTTTTTTAAACCTAGTCAAAGTGGCTGAACCAGTTTTTAATCTCTGGTCTATACTGTGAGGGGCAAATCTCACTAAAAGATTTGTTGGTGACAGCTAAATGTAAGGTGTAGCAATGCAAAGACTGGGCAGATCTGGGCCTGTTGGCAATTTGAAAAACAAATGGCTATGCAAATACAATTCTCAGACTCAGTTGTAAGGTAAACTGTGAACCAGGGAGCAGCAGGTGGCTGGGTAAACGCAATGCTTAAATGCTGTCTGCATGTTTACATTCAGATCTTAGAAACTGAAATCTTCCTAATTGAATTCAACAAACAGTTGAATTGAGAAATTATTAGGTGCAAAATACTGCGCTAGGCCCTGAGGCCCAGAGAAAGTTGAATTATAGAGTACCCTGATTTTAGGGATATTTGGTTCACCAAGACCCACATGGAGAGGAAAGCCAATAGCTATATATGAAGAAAGGACAAGGAATTGAATTGATTCCAACCAGAGAAACTTGGGAACTGTTTTTTTGGAAGGAAGAGACAGGAGAAGGTCAATGTGACAATAAAATGTGGGCTTCTGGGGGCAAATACAGTGGGAAGCTTTTTCTGTGAGGAGAGAACTAGAGTAATGTATCAGAAACAGGAGAGGGAAGTGGGAGTGTGTATGTGTATGAATGTAGGTATGTGTGAGTGAAGGTATGTGAACGCTTGTGAGGCTAAGTAAATTATTTGAAGTTGGAGGATTTAGGAAGAAATAAAGCTATTAAAAGTAGGATGGGCCTAACTGTAGTGCACGGATTTACATTCTGTAAAGGATTTCTGACCCCTCCTCAAAAAACGTTTCCAAGACATGATGAATTCTAAGTCACTTATTTATACAATTGGAAGTGTTAAGTCGGAGAGGGGTATTGGCAAGCCTGTGTTTTTAAAAGCTTTTGTTAACAATTAAATAATCTACTGGTAACAGAGGCAAGGAGGGGTGTTTTGATTATGAGATAATGGCAACAGATTAGAGAGAGCAATAGAGTCTAATCACAATGTGAACTCTTTCTTGAAGGCTTACTACATGACAGACACAAACTAAGTGCTTCATATGCACTAACTCATTTAAAACTCACAGATATCTTAGGAGCTAAGTGTTTTTATTCCCATTGCAAGTAAGGCCCAAGATTTGTGCAATCCAAGGCTCAAGCTGGTAATCACCACTTCCTGTCTTCCCTTGGCGTAGTGTAAGGTGGTGATTTATAGGCCCTGGACCTCACAGTTTTGACTTCACTTCTGGTTCAACCATTTACGAGCCATGTTACTTATCTTGGGCCTCACTTGAAATAGGTAGAGAAGAGGTGCTAAAGAAGGCTCTTGGCAATTCAGTATATGGCATGAGATTTTGTCATCAGCCAAGCTGATACATGCAGGTGAAGAAGTAGGTGTAAGGAGAGTGAGTTATGTTTAGACAAGTCAAATCAAATGAGCATAGGTCTTCCATGTGTGGATAATAGCAAAGAGTTGAGGGGTGGATCTGAAATTCCGGTGAGGGATAAGAACAGGAAGAGGGAGGAGGTGTGAGAGTGGAAGCTATGACTTCAAGAGTCTCATATTTTAGGGATAAATAGGAAAAGGGTTCTCAAAGACAACTCTCATGAACTTAATAGCTGGTAATACTGACCAGCAGATCTCCCATCTAAAAGATTTTGGAATGAGTAAATGGAGGTTTTCCTTAACCATCCCTAACCAAAGAGAAAGACAGTGGTAGTTTTTTCATTTGTATAATTTTAACAAGGTAAATAGAGCCCAGGGCCTGTATCTCAATGAAATAGCCATCCAAGAGCCTGACCTGCCTGCATGCCAGAACTTGTAGAGTTCAGCAAGGCAGATACATCCAGCCAATATGCTCAACTGGTAGAGTTTGCTTTGCTTGGAATCCTGGAATTACACATTCTTCGAGTTGGGCCCCCAACTACCACCTTCCCAGCCAGAAACCTAGGTGTTTCCTATGACACTTCTTCCACACCCCTAAATCAAATGCCCCACTAAACCCCATTAAATCCATCTTTTTCTTTTCTCTTCCTTGAGTCCAGCTGCCACTTCCCTAATCCAGACTGCTGTCACCTCTTATTTAAAGTTCAACCAGAATTTCCTACTGGTTTTCTCCTTCCCTCAAATTCAATTTCCACAGCGCAATATCTGTATATTTGTTATCACATCCTGTAAGGACCTCTTAAAGGTGAAGAACCACTGTCAAGTCATTTTAGGCAAATAAATTAAGGTCTTCATTTTCTAGGTTGATAAACTCACCAGGCTTGCTCCCATACCAGGGGTTCCCCACCTCCCCTTCTTTCTGCCTGGAAGGCTCTTCCCCAGATATTTACATGGCTAGCTCCCATATTTTCTTCAAGTGTTTATGCAAAACCCACCTTCTCAATAAAGTTTCCCTGGCCACCTCATCTACAACTTCAGCCCCCATTTCCCCAACATACTTCATCTACTTCAATTACCAGTAGATTATTTGTATCTTTCTTTCCTGAATTATGTTTTTTCCAAAATACTTACCACTATCCAAACTCCCACATACTTCACTAATTTACCTTGTTCATTGTTGGTCTCCTATATAAGAATGTATATTTGGCAAGGGCAGGGGTTTGGGTCTGCTTTTGTCCAAGACTATATTTCTAGTGTTTAGAAACACGCTCGACATGAGGTGCAAAGTGAATGATCAATGATGTTTATTGAGTTTTTGTTGTTTCTGTTGGTGTTTTTTTATGGTCCTGGATTATCTGGCTAATTTTCCCAGTTCTCATTTAAAGTGAATAAGTAATTTCAAATGGTTTCTGAGGTTGGTTCCTCATATTTAGCTAAAACACACACACACACACACACACACACACAAATACGCTATCTGTCATTTTAAGAAAGAACACGTTAATGTTTCTCCTTAGTCTTGAATGCCAAGTATTAGGGTGCAAAATGGGGGGAGGACTGCTCATTTTAAAAATATTAAAAATGAATTACAAATTTTCATTTGAAAAGTCTTCTCATTCATGCTTATAAATAGCTGTTATATGACCCAGTTGAGCTAGGAGCTCTCTAATAGCCAAGATGAAATTCATCCTCACAGCCATTTCATATTGAGAAACAAAAAATTTGGTGAATATTAGAAAAAAGAAATCCCTGTACTCATTACTTTTTTATGAGCAAAGTTCATCAAAACCACTGTAGAATAGAACTCAGAGTTTTGAGAAAGTCCTGTTAGTCTTGCAGAAAATGTATGTGTATTGATAAAAACTCAGGTGATTTAGCAAACACAACAGTATCTGTGGGAATGATTGCATTCCTTTGCCAAAATGCATAGAATTAAGTGCCCTGGAGCAAATAAAAATGTGACTCAGAAAAATACTTTAATAACTATTCTTTCCTCCTAGCAATACAAATCCAAAGTCAGGCATGACCTGTGGGCAGTTAAATGGCAGTATAGACTTCAGAATAAGGTATCGATAACACCAACAAAAGCCAGACACACAATGCAGTACAAGTGTCTCAAGGGAGAGATTCAACTGGGTAGCTGTTGTGTAGTCTCCAGGACATGGAAGCATTAGCCTAATACAAACATCAGCCTTTATTAACACAGTGCCAAGCTAGTCAGATATAGTTCCCAGTTAGAGAGTCTCTGGTTATGAAACCTAGTGCATTTTTCCAATTGTGGTTAAATGGGTCGGCATTCAGCATGCACGGTCGGTCTCACTTCCAGAAGGGCTTCACCTCTGTCATCCGTGACCTGCTTTGGGAATTCATTCTTGACCAGTTAGTCTCATTATACGGTTTTGGCAAATTAGTCTCATTATATGGTTCTGGCTTCTGGTAACTACATCTGGAAATAATGTTAAAGGTTTACATATATTGTGTATTTACCATATGTGAGGCATGTAATGAATGCTTCATATGTTACATCTCATTTAATCCTCACAACAGTTTTGTGAGATAGATAGTATTACCCATTTCACAGATTTGGAAAATAAAGCTTAGAGGGTATAGGGATCTTGGCTAAAGCCATACAATGAGTCAGTGAAGATGAATCCAGAACTGACTTCAGAACTGTAGCAATTAACCCCTGTACTCTACATTCTACTGCCTTTGTAAAGAATGAAAAGCAAAGAGACAGAGAAACAGTAAAGAAAGGATCCCTGAGGGATGTTTTCTACCACTGTCCTGAGCACAGTCAGAAAACCTCCATACTAAATCAGAAAAATAAACTCAATCAGCCTCTGTTCCAAAGTGATACTTCATAAACTGCTTCAAGGGAGCGCTGCGTTGAGAACCATTACCTTGAAACCCTTGGGAAAGTTTGGTGGAGAAGGGAGGGTGTATGCTGGGGGCAGTGGTAGGTGGTTGTAGCACTAAAGCAACACCAAACAAAAGAAAGTTCCTGGTCATTCCAAATCAGTAACAGTAACATAGTAGAGTGCATTGTATATTCATTGGACATACAATCATTCAAAAATATGCATTTATCAAAATGTAAAGCAAACAAACACACGCACACATAGAAAGATGCAGAGAAAGAAAACAAAGCATTTACAACCTACAGGCAACCTGCCATCTCATCAAAAAGCGTAAGCACGAGTATGCATCCTCCATCTCAGCTCCCTCATGATCCCCACAGTGAGAGTTCTTTCTGAACTGAAGCAATTCCAGTGTTCAAAGATATGTATTTTTATATAACACAGTCCTAAATACAAACCGTCACCTTTATGCATGCACAAAAGCAAGGGCACCACTCACTCCAGGAGACTTGAAAGGTTTATTAAAGTTTACTTTGACTCTTGCTGGTTTTCTTATTACAAAAAAAAAAAAAATTAAAACTCATCTCCCCTTGTGTATGATTGAACTCTCCCATATTTCCAACACATTTCAAAAGGTTATTGTGATTGCAAGTGTGGGTTTCTTTTTAACTTAAGCTAGACACAATTACTTTAACGGGTACCATAATTTGGCTTTCACATGCTCTCAAAATCATCGAAACAAAGTACTTGCAAAATGTTTGCTTCCCAGGTGTTTTCCGATAGATTCAATACTATTTGCCATGGTGCATAAACTGAATGAGGGTGGTTTGTAAAATATGGAATCAAGATGTTGCATACTTACCTCCAGAACTGAGTGCGGCTTTCTTTGTGCTCTGGAAAACACTTTCTATCTGGCTTCATTTTAGCAATAGTGAAAAAGATCAAAAAATGGAATAATATTATGAGAAACACTTAACCGGGGAGCTCTGCAAACTGGTAGAAGATTATTACTTCTTTAGCTAAGTTCTGCAAATTTGTGTGGAACCAGGAGTCCTCTTTATGAGTAAGAACATTTTATGAAGAACCTTTGCTTTTTTTAGTAGCTAATTCCTTTTTCTCATCAACAGGACACAATACAGCATATAATTAGATTTCATTATAACAAATTTTAATATACCATAGATCAAATGGTGTCTACATAGCATAACTACTCATGACCAGATTCTAATAATATGCAAATTTAGCTAAGTGCATATTATTGGACTTTTGTCTGATAATGTTGGTCTTGATCCCCTGATATTCAGCTCCATGGTTTCATTAAGCAGTCAATTAGGAAAAAAGAGAAAAGCAGCATATATGTATTTCTTCTTTATTTTGGTAAAGGATTTTTACTTTATCCGCTTATATTGATAAGACATGACACAGGAATAGGTGCTACAGTATTTACAAAAATACATTTGACACAGTCCCAGTAAGGCATAATCTCAGCAAATCCTTAATGGTTGGGGGCGAAGGCTCTGGAGTCAGACTGCATTTGTGCCCTGGTTCTACCACTTACTAGCTGGTTAACCATGGACAATTTACTTAACCTCTCTGTGCCTCTGTATTTTCTCCTGTTCATTGATGATAATGATAGTACCTATCCTATCATTGAGAATTTGATGCGATTAGCTCATGTAAGTGTCACACGTATCCATATAGAAGAGAGTCAGCGAAGGGAGATAGGAGAGGGGCAGCTTTATAGGACTGGGGTAGGCAGTGGAAAGTTACAGTTAGACGTGGTTATCTATTTTTAGCAGAGGAGGAGGTCACAAGGTGCATGGTGGGGAGATCATAAGACTCATTGTCCAGAAGAAGAATGTCACAAGGTCGATTGATCAGCTGGGGCAGGGCAGGAACAAGTCATAATGGTGGAATGTCATAAGGCTGGTCAATCAGTTAAGGCAGGAGATGGCTGTTTCACTTCTTTTGTGGTTTTTCAGCTGCTCCAGACTTCCTGGCTCCTGCAGGCCATCTGGAAGTATATGTTTAGGCCACAGGAGTTACAATGGCTGAGCTTCGACTCAGAGTCCTGACATTCCTGTCTTTTTATTTATAAAATATAAGGTTATAAGAAAAGATAAAGAAAATATAAGTTCCTTCTGGGGATTATTGAGGTAGAGGCGATGTTTCTCAGGACTGCTTCAAGCGTGACCAGGGACTGCATGGACACTTTAAAGAAAATTTTATAATGAGTTAGTCCAGTAAGTTTCGGGTCTATGGTGCATTTTTATGTAGCTAATAAGGTGCCAGTTAGCATGTTTTTGAGCTTGGAACTACCCTAATAAAGTAAGTTCTCTAAAAACAGTAATCAGGCATATTAGCTTTTAATGTAGGTGGCAATGAGTTTTCAGGCCAAGGAAGGAATAGTGTTTTACGTACCACAGCCTTTCGTCCCCATTTTCCATCACATGAATAGCAGTCCCCGTTGTTAAGCCAATGATCTATTATATTACCCTTTTCCCATAGGTGTGAGTGGTGGTCTGAATGGAAAAGCTCAATCGTTCTGATTGCAGATCCTATTCAGGAGAGATAATAAGTAAAATAATCTTTGTCTCCTGGATTAAGGTGAGGAAGAATGAATTTTCCAGGACCTAAGAACTACTTGCCCTGAGTTGGAAAAGACTGGTAGAGCAGGATTTCAGAAGAGGAGTAGGTGGGGGTGATTGAGGAGAAAGAAAAAGACTGGTCTTTTGGAGTGAGGGCTGGAGTATTTGTGGGAGTGGAGGCATTTGCTATTTCTTTTGCTGCCCTGTTGGCATAGGCATTTCCTTTAGCAGTAAGATCAGTTGGTTCCCGGCGTCCTTTACAATGAACGACCCCAGCCTTGACTGGCAGGAGAGCAGCCTTAAGGGCTTTTATTAGAGATGCATTGATAATGGAAGAGCCTTGTGTGGTGAGAAAACCTCTTTCAGCCCAAATGGCAGCATGGTTATGGAAGATGTAGAAAGTGTATTTGGAGTCATTATAAATGTTAATGTGCTTTCCTTTGGCAAGCGAGAGCGCACGAGTTAAAGCAATCAGTTCAGCTTGTTGGGAAGTAGTGGAGGAAGGAAGTGCAGCAGCCTCGATAATAGAGGTATGGGACACGACAGCATAACCAGCTTTAGCTGGCAAGATTTGGCTGGGTTTAGAGGAACTACCATCAATAAACCAAACATGGTCTGGGTTTGGGATTGGAAACATAGACATATGAGGAAAGGGGGAAGATGCTATGTGTATTAGGGAGATACAGTCATGTGGCTCAGGATTTACGTTGGGTGTTAAGTGAGAAGCTGGGTTGAAATTGGGTCCATGGGTAATATTTAGCACAATACCTGGTATATAAAAATTACCCAATAAATGTTAAAAGAGGGAAAGTAGGAATAGAGTTATTTTCAAGTTGAACTGGCAGAATGAGACCTACTTAAATGCAAATGAGACAGAATGGCAATGTATGCAAATGGGGCCACAGATAGTAGTGGATTCTGGAGTAGACTGGGAAGTTTTTATGGAGGAGGTTTCCTCACAGGCTAGGATTTGCTTCTCAAAGTATGTCCAGTGACAGCACTGGCATCACTTGGAAGCTTGTTAGAAATGCAGACTCTCAGACCCTCTTCCAGACTTACTGAATTAGAATCTGCATTTCAACAAGATGTCCGGAAGTTTTGTCGTGCATAAAGTCGAAGAGTCCTTCTCTAGGACACATCTTGCTTCTTAAAATGTTCAGGCCTGCCATTATCTCCCACCATACACAGCAGCATTTACAAAAGAATAATTCTGGGGGCAGGGAGCCTACACTCCCAAAATTTCCCACTGCAAAAAAACTGTGAATGTGAAATTCTAACAGTTATATATTGGAAATATGACAGAACTGACAAAAATAAGTCAAATCATCTAAATAAAGCATGCAACATAAGCTGTGATTCAATTACTATTTATGCCTAGACAGAGTAAAAATTACAAATATTTTTTCATCCAGACTGAAACGAAAACCAAGAAAATATATGATCACTTTCTTTGGGAGGGATTGGACAGAAGTCCCTGGTACTCTCAGATTTACAAAAAGCATGCATGCCCCCAGAAGGCAATAGCATTTCAGTTACATGTTTCCTTCTGTATATCCCTCCCCACCTCCACACACACACATACCAAACAACAACACAACATTTTGGTGGGTTGCACTGTATAACACTACACATTGCAGAGAAACAGACACACACACGTCAGCTTTATCCACAACTTCCCACTTTTTCTTTAAGCACCTGTTCAAATCTTGCATACCGGAGACACAGAATCTTTTATCCGGAATAATTTTTAGGAAATAGTGGACAAGAACAAAAGGAGAGAACTGATGGTGAAAATAATGATATCTGTCATTTATCCCATGCCTAATTGTGCAAGATATCGCCCTAGAAGATTGTCTATTACTTTTTAATTCTTGCAATAGCCCTCTAAGACAAGGTATAAATTCTTTATTATTTCAACTGGGGAAATAAAAGCCTATGAAGTCAAATCTATTGCCAAAGGCTATGTGCCTAAGAAGTAACATAACAGACTAGAACCCAGGTCTATCTTCTCCTTCCATCTGTCAGAATAAAAACATCTATGAATCCACTAGTCATCTTCTTGAGGAATGGCTTCTAATTTGTAATTCAAATGCAATATTTTTTTCTCACTTTCCACTTCACATGATAAGTGGGGAAGTGGCAAAGGAATATTTTGAAGTCAGACTGAATTTAAGCTGTAGATGGTAAAGCACAGGATAATTTCCTCCTTGGTATTTGAGAAGTTCTTCATTTTAACCATCTGTTGCAGGCTGACAGATGGGTTGATATATGACAGAATAATGGGTCTTCAATTCTAGAAAGGCATAAGGAATGCTTAAAAAATAGCAGCTCTTTTCATGAACCTAACTGTGTAAATGCCGCTTGCTCATTGCAAAAAAAAAAAAAAAAAAAAAAAAAAAAAGCTGGTGGGACGGTGTGAAATATAGTCACAATCCTTCCCCCAAACAGAAATTCTTCATACATTGCCAAAGGTCAAATGCAGTAAAAATATGCCTATTCTAAAAATCACGCCACAATTTTCAAATTTAGTCACTTAAAAGGGCATACAAGGGAAAACCCATAAACAAAGAAAAAATAATAAAACATATTTTTTAAAACCTTCTTCCATCCCTATCCCCAGTCATTGAATTATCTTTATTATGAGTTTCTTGTATCCTTGAGGGAATTTAAGAAACATGCCAATATTTGAGGCCTAATGATTTTTCCTTTAAGGGTCTCTACTAAATGTAAAATGTCTTCCTTTTCTTCTTGTAGATTCAATGTGTGTGTGTGTGTGTGTATGTGTGTGTGTATATATATATATATATGAATTTACTAACAGCAGATATCTGGCTAGGCACTAGGGACACAGGTGATTAAGATAGTCCTATGCCCAAGGACCTTACAGTGCTTTTTGCAATGTAGCAATATGATCACAGCATTCCTTGATCACATTAATGGCTCATTCTCCTACACAAAACTTCAAATGGCCCTGCATGTCTTTACACTGTCACACAAGTTCTTTTCCAATCACGTATTGCAACCAAATGAAATATTCACACATGCACAAACTCCACCTATACCTTTAGATGCCTAAGTATTGCCAAATAGGTTTGAAGCTCTACCTACAAAGAACCAGTAACTTCACACTTTAGGTTGGAAATGTTTGGGCCATAATTATTTAACCTCAACAGAGTGATCCTATTTTCAAATTAACGTCAGAATCCAGTTTGAAGAAGAAAAAAAAAGTTATTTCAGTTGAATTCATGGTCAAATATCACTGGCCATGACCAAATAAGGCCATGTCACTTGACAACTGCACTGTCTTCACCATCATCATCACAATCATTAATGCAACGACTAAAATATTCCAGTCTCCATGCTTAACATTTGTATTTAATTTTAATCCTCACAATGACCCTATAAGGGAAGGACTCCTGTCCCGTGTTACAGATTTGAATACTGAAGACCAGAGAACTTTAAAATCCATCATCAGGTTGACTTCTTCACTGCATTATTTCCAGCCACAGATACCAACTCTTCCATGTCCTTTCTGGGAGATTACCAGTAGTGTAGAATAGTAAGTTAATAATAGGATTATGTTTTCAAAGGAGTATTTGCCAGCCTGAATTTATATCAGCAGTTTCTTCCCACCCTAATGTTATGTAATTCTGGAGGAGAAAGATGTGCAATTTTTTTCTGGTTTGGGGGAAGGTGTTTGCAAAGAACATAAAGCAAAGTTCAGAGAGGATCTTACTTGATTCGGAAGGTAGCACTTGAAAGGCCTGCTAGCAATTGATTGATTGATCGATTATTGTTTTGTTTTAATTTTTAATTTGGAGATGGGGTATCCTTGAGGTAATTTAGGCATCCTTGAGGTAATTGTTGGATTACCTTGGAGTAGTGCCTATTCACGGGTGCAATCATAGCGCACCATGGCCTTGAACTCCAGGCCTCAAGGGATCCTCCTGTCTCAGCTTCTTGAGTAGCTGGGACTACAGATAGGTGCAACTGCAACCATGCACAGTCATTTTCTCAAAATTTCTCAGTGTAGTTGCTTGAAAAAATTTCCCATAGAACATATCCATTTTCAAATATAGGTTACTGGTGGGGTAAGTTCAACATACTTAGAAAAATTTAAAAATTAGTTTGAATTATATAATATTTTAATTATCCATGCTTCTACTATCTGCCATTGTATGGAGAAAAAAAAGGTTGTTGTGTTATCTGTTTTTTAAAAAATAAGTTTGTGTCTGTTTGTGTGATATCACATATATACATATATGACTGTCAATACACACATGTCTTGGAATTTACCTTCACAGATGGTTTGTATAGATACAAAAGAACAAATTGTGAGGGGGTAGTTTTGTTCAGTTGATGAAAAAACATTGTAGTCCAGAGTATATGTGAGAGATGAAGTTCAAGTCCGGTTGCTCCTGACTCCAGTCTTCCACCGTGTCTCCTGTAAGCTACACTTCCTCCAGAAGTTTCATTTATATGCTGCCTGACATCTGGTGTTTTCCAGCTATGTTTATAATGCCCAGATGTTTTGTGTCAAGTAGATAAGGCTAGTTGTTAATTAACTAAATCTTAGCATTTCATCTAGCTGGTTCAATGGCAGCCCCCAAAATATTTTGGAAGTGCTAAAAAAAATGCATAAACACAAGAAAGATTAATATGGTATTCAATAAGCATTCCCAAATTTTCAGATTGACCTTTGACTAATTACACAAATTTATTCTTTTCCCAATTATTTTTAAGACATTCAGCCTGGTTTTAACAGTTGCCTCACCTCTGGTCTAGGATCTTGGGCTTGTTATTTATTTCCACACTTACTGATGGATGTGTCAAAACCAATAACCAATTTTTTGGAAAGGATGCTATTTCCTATATGAGATAGTAATTCATTTAGAAACACTCAACAACCCTCGTTGCTTTCCTAAACTTTCCTAGCAAATTGCTAGGGTACTAGGGTCCAAAAAGGCAGGAGTACTCTTCTAAAAAACATTTAATTGTGTGAATGGATCCACCCCAAATCTCTTTACTCCTAGGACTCACCTTGTTTATCACTTGTCTTTCTAAGAGGCATAGGGTTGCAAGTGGACAAGTATAGAGAGACAATAGTCTCAGCAGCCATGTGAGCCACCAAAATTCCCAAGAAACAAGCAGTCTTCTCCTCACGCTAATACCTACCTCTCCAGCAAATAGCCCAAGAAGTCTTTGGTCCTGGCCAACCCGGTATCAACATGCATTTTTCCTAGGAAAGGAACAAGCAGGTAGTAAAGAGGAGTCCAACACTCCCTCTAGAGGCCAATTCGTAGGCCTTCCAGATAAGCCATTTTGTGTTGTATTTATTATTCAATGTGAGTCCTGAAGCTGCTTTGAGAACCATCCAAGGACGAAACCTAAAAAGATCCTAGATGCAACCACATCTGTGTCACTTTCTGTCTCCCTAGACTGGTCACTACACCCAAGGTATTGATTTTTAAATTTCCAAAACACCAAATCCTTTTCCTACAAAGCTATTATCACTATATGCAATTATACATTCTTTTGTGATTAACAGCTCTCTCTTCCACCAGAATGAGTACTAGGACCATGTCTGTTTCTATTAACTACCATATTTCCAAGACCTGGCACCTAGTAGATTCTCAATAGAGATTTGCTAAATAAATGAGTAAATCCACCTAATGTATTTGGCCATCAAAACCCACTGGATAATGCCTATATACTTTTCTATATTGTATTTTTAGCTATAATATGTCGCTGAATTTCCTGTATCAAGACTAATTAATAGAGTGAACTTTCAGGAGCTGGGCTAAGCATTTTATTGCATTACTTCTTTTATCCTTGGCAAAAATACTATGAAAATGTATCTCATTACTGCCCCTTTTTACAGTTGGAAAACTGAGGCTTTATTGGGTTCTAGGGGTACTTGGAAAGAATTGAGATTCGACTTCAGGACTGCCTGATCTCAAAGACTGCAGACTTAACTATGTGATAATTCCTATTCTAAAAACCTATATATAATAAGACCAACATAAAAAATTTTCAATGAAGATCAAGCAGAATAATGAATGTAAAGGGCTTAGCACAGCACCTGACCCATAGTAAACATAGAATCAATAGAGCTGTTAATATTAATGCTACTACTAATACTATTAATTTATCTTGAACAGTTATTAATTTGCTAATGTTACTATTAACTTACTTTGAAAGATTTGTGCTAGTTGTAATAAAAAGATTAGGCAGGATCAATGGAAAATTAAATCAGGTTTTGAGGAGTGTTTTTAACATATGATTTACGACACTATTGCAGAAAGCTAGTAAAGACTTTACATCTATTCGGAGTTCACCAAACAGCCAGGAATACCTCCCTCTTGCACCAAGATTATAAAATCAATTGCCTGTAACTGAAATAAAGAGAGAGATGCAGGGGATCTAAAAATCTTCTTTTCACAAGAAAAGTTAAAAACAAGAAATGAAAGTATCTGTTCTACAGCTGAGCAACCACAGATTAATTGATAAAGTTCTCTGGGAGCAGTCTAGAAAAGAAAAAGTGCAGTATGTCAATCATAATAAAATATAACTTCGGGGAAAAAGCAATGAAACCCTACATTGATTCTCAAGCATCAGCCAGATTCTTCATGCATAAAACAAGATGATTGATCATTACCCAGGCCTTGTAACAGAAGAACATCAGCTTCCACTACATCTCTCTTTTTGCAAAATCCTGATTAATTGGCAGTGTGACAATAGTGTATCTTACAGTTCTTACATGAAGCAACTCAGGCAGTGTAGAGATTGGAAAGATATAGGCCACTGGAGGGAGGAGGACAGATCTCCCTTGGCTGGTCTCCCCCACTCTCTTCCATCTTTAGAACAGTACCCAGCCCATAGCAGGGAAGATAATAAAGTGTGAACAGATGACTGGGAAAAGAGACAGAAACAGCAATGGACAAATGAAAAAATCAATGGGATTTGGAGTCAAACAGACCTGAGTTTGGTACCCAACCTCTCTACTTACTTAACTTCTCTGAGCCTTTCCTTCTTCATTTGTAAAATAGAAAACCTAACAGCTACTTCGCAGGGTTGCGGTGAAGATGAAATGAGGTGGAATAGATAAGGCATCATATCTTATATATGGTAGACCTTCATTCAATACAACGAGGTTCACCTTCCAGTGAGGGACACAGACTTTGGAGCTTAACAAACCTATGTTGCAACCAAAGTTTAGCAGCTTAGTAACTGTGAGATGTCTAGCAAATCACTTAATCTTTCTGAACCTTGACTTTCTCACCTGTAAACTACAGTCAATAATAGTCACCTCAAAGTGTCATTATGAGAATTAAACAAGTAACGCATGGAATGCACAGTGTATGATACACAGTAACAGATAAATGATAGCCATGTTTGTATCCCTGCTTAATTTTTGTTATGAACCTAAACAATCATGGCCTTCTAAAAGCAACTGTGTTTTTATAAGATTCAGAACATAGATTATGGAGCGAAATTCCCTCGGTTGAAATCCTGGCTGTGCACCTTTCAAACTGGGTTTAAGTAATGTATCCCAACTATAAAATGGGATTACAATAGTACCTACCCCGAAAGGATTGTTGGGAAATTAAAGAAGCAAATGTATGTAAAACTTCAATAAGTGTTCTCTAAGTGTTGGTAACTCTCATCATCATCACCATTACTAACACCACCATTATCGCTATCATCATTATCATCATGATCATCTCTTGAAGATGTCACAAAATCATCTCCTTAGAAACTGCTACCTCCCCAGTTAAAAATATAACAACAATGATATTAATTGAAATTTATTCCAGCTACAACACTGAAAATATAGGCAGCCTGGTTTTCAGTCCCTTACCACTTCTGTGGGCCTCTTCCTGCAGAGAGCTCTACCTGAGCTCAGAGAAAACCATGCTTGGAGAAGGCACGGAGACCTCCAGTAAGGGATAAATGTGGAGCCTCCAGCTCTTGGATGTCCGTAAGAAAAACTGAGGTAGGGTGTGAACCAGAGGTAATTCAGAGGCACTTTTCCAAGTAAGAGTTTCGCAAATGAAGTGGCTGCTACCCAGAGTCCTTGGCTTATTAGACTGGAGATAACTATCAAAAAGACAAACAGGGTGGGAAGTTCTCATCCAAAATGAAAAAGCCCTAACTCATATGCCAGGCTCCTTGGAGCTGGCCATTTGCATATGATCAGAGACTTTCTGACTTCAATTTCTCCTCTCTAGTAAAGATAAGCAAACTTGATGGCTTGACCACTCTTACCCCAGGAGAATTCCTTTTGCTTATTTAAAACACCAGGCCTGAGCAGGCCTGACATTGAGTGGGATCTAGAGCTCACCCAGCAGGTTTAAGCCCCTTTGCCAGTGGATTTGTCATTAAAGATTACAAAGTCTAGGGGATTAGTGGGATTTGTCTAAGCACACTCAATGTCAGGAAGAAGAGGGACTAGTCTCCTGGGACCAAAAACTCCAAATCTGGTCTAAACTCATTCCATTTACCTCCAGAAACTGAGTTTGTGTTCTTACTCATAAAATACAAACAGTAGTAATACCTGCTTCATAGAGTTGTTGTAAAATAAATGGTGCATATAAAGCATTTTGCACTGTACCTAGTGTGTGATAAGTGCTTGATGGTGGTGGGACCTCTGAATCTTCTATTCCTCTCTTTTCTTTCTCCTCCTTTGGAGGAGAGAGGGAGCTCTCCTCCTACTCTCAGACACTGCCGCCGCCTCCCCCTCCTCTTTTTTCTCTTCCTTCTCCCTTCTTTGTGCTCCCCTCTCCTCACTCTCCTCATCCCCAATTCCTTCCCCCTCCTTTTCTTCCTTTTCTTTACTTCCTTCCCCTCCTCCCCTTCTCCTTCCCCTAACTCTCCCCCTTCCCCCACCACTTTCTTTTCCCTATCCTCCTCCTGTCTCCCCATCTACCCTTTCCTCTTCCCTGTTCTGCTACTCCCCCTCTCATCCTCGTAATTTCATCGTCTACCAGCCACCAGCCTGCCATGTCTTGTTAACAGAGTTGTCAAGCCAGCCTTTCCCCCTACACCTAACACAAAATGCAGCTCATGCTTGGCAGAATTGCCCCTGTGGGCCACCTACCTCCTTCTTTGGGCTGCCAACACAGAGGGCCCAAGCCTCCCTTTGGTCACACTGATTTGCTTTCAGACCAGAGCACTGAGGCAATGAATTGGGTGATCATATAAACCCCACTATGGGACTCTACAGGCCAAGAGGAATGTGGGAGGCATGCTGGCCTTTTCAAAGCTAAGCTGTGGGATGACTTAGCTTTGGACCATCTCAGACCAAACTACCAAAAGAAAGTGTGGCATCATCCAAACAGGAAAAAGGGCGTCACTGTCACTTGATCATGGATATAAATATGCTTCCATTTGTTAATTGTGGATTAGAACTATGCTTTTCAATAGGATGGCACTAGTAACATGTGGTTATTGAGCACAGAAATGTGGTTATTATGAGTTAAGATGTACTGTAAGTGTAAAATACACATCACATTTCAAAGACTTAGTATCAAAAAAGTAAAATAGCATACTAATAATTTTAGATTGATTATATGAAATAATAATTTTGACGTATTGGGGTTTGTTGTATTAATATGTAATATATTAATATAATTAATTGCATCAGTTTCTCTCTTTGCTTTGTTTAAATGTGGCTACTTTAAAGCTTAAAATTACCTATGCAGCTCCTATTTGTGGCTTGCATTAGATTTCTTCAGGCGTTCTCATTCCCTGCTCTTACCACCAGGGCCACAATTATTATTCTTTAAGTCATTTTTAAAATTTAAATCAATGTGTTTTTGAATAAGACCCTGGACCACTATTGAATATAGAAATCCAGCATTATTTGAGATAGTTAGAAGACAAACATACATCAACAGAAAATGAACAGTGCTGTATTCTAGCTACATAGGTATACCATTGCTTACTTGAAGGATCTGAGCCTAGAGCCAGTTTTCTTTGACGAAAAGAATTAAAAGATTAGCACTTGTTAACTAAGCATTGAAAACAGTGTAGCACCCAACTGAGACTTTACTAGTCAGATTGAAAGGAAATTGGGAAGGAAAATGCCTTTCTCCCTATGTAGGGATATAGCAATATTGTCTATTGCTCGTTCCCACCAGGATAGGCAACCCCAACTTCAGAAAACCTGGGCATAATGAAAAAACACTCACTAAACAGGGAACCCAATGTCCTGAATTCAAATCTCAATTACTTGTGACAACTTGGACACATCACTGAATCTAGTTTCCTCATCTGTAAAATGGATATAATGATCTTCTCCCTCACACAGTTGTTGTGAAGGTCATACGATTTTCGTTGAAAACTGTAGGTGCTCTCTGGAAGTCAGATGTCGTTATTATTAATACTTCAAATGAAATAATGAAACAATCCCATAAGTGGATGGAACAGAAACTTGTTCTATCTAGCTAGCCATTTTTTAGCTCCCTTCCAAGACAAGTCCCAAGCTCTGCCCCCAGCTGAGCAGCCATCTTGCTATTTGCTTTCTGTGTTTCCTGATCTATAGTGTTATTCTAAAATTATTGGAGGCTGAATTAGCAAAGTGATCCATTTACAGTGCAGATGAGAGTGACTTTCTGGACTGTCCACTTTCTAGTATAGCCTCTCAGTATAAAAGTGTCAGCAACAGAAATAAATAACAAAGCCATCAAGTAACCAAAGTCATTGGATTAAAATATTGGTAATATTTACTAATAGGTAGAAATTGAATATTTGTTTATTTTTTATCAACATCTAGTGGAGTTGCTTGTGCCACTATTAGAAAGAGATGGAGACAGGTTTACCTGGTTCTGAAATGCTAAATTTTCTGTCACCAAAGATGACCCCCTTTTCTATACCCCAGGGTGATCCCAGACACCCAGATTCATACTATTAATTATGTTTAGCAAAAAATATGTTTGCTTACAGCAACTTATGAGAAGTGAGGGCAACAAACTAAATGGAAACAAACCACCCAGCCAACATTAAACCAGTCTACTTCCTTAATTGAGGAAGCTGTTTCTTGGTTCACTGAACAGATACTTAAAATATACTGCGGAAACACATCCAGGTTTCATGTCAAAGTTGTTTAGGTACCGAATGAGATGAATAGCTCAGAGTACATTTATGAACCATGTAATAAACTATGGGCAAATAAATCACTTAATACTCTTAGTTGCAGTTTCTTCATCTGTAATATAAGGCCAGTGATGCCTCCTCTGACTATTTTTGGGGTTTTATGGGGACTACATAGAACACAAGTATAAGCAAGCGCCTTTTGGAAACACTGAAGAACATTTTGAAGGGCAGCCTCTTCACTCTATGGGAATAAATAACACAAGAAAAGCGAGCAGAAAAGGTCTTCAAAGGCTTAATGTATGCATGATAACCTAGCAGCAAATGTTAAAATGTATCTTCCGTATCCACACTATCTCTGTTAGACAGACAGGGATCATATTTGTAAACAACTGGATTCTGAACCATCAGAAGGAATTCACTTCTCAAGTGTGAGCTATTTACTTCTGATACTACTGAAGACAGTTTAAGGCAGACCATTACATGGCATTAAATAACACAAATGAGAAAGCTATCCCATATTCGATTTAACTGCAAGCCTTGTACTTAGGTCATGCCAGTACAGTTATGTACCCCATTACAGATGTTTTGGTCAACAATGGATCACCAACAATATGTGATGGTGGTCCCATTAGATTATAATGAAGCTGAAAAAGTCCTATCCCCTGGTAACATCATAGCCATCATAATGTTATGGTAGCATAATCACTCTATTTTAAACATGAATTTAGTGTAGTCAAATCATACAGAATTTATAAAGTCTACAGTAGTGCACAGTAATGTCTGTCCTAAGCCTTCACATTCAACTTCCAGTGCTGCAAAGCTCCATTCATGGTAAGTGCCCTATCCAAATGTACTATTTTTTATCCTTTATACTATATTTTTACTGTACCTTTTCTATGTGTAGATGTGTTTAGATACACAAATACTTACCATCATCATGTTACAATTGCTTGCAGTATCCAGAACATTCACATGCTGTACAGGTTTATAGCCTGGGAGCATAGGCTATACCCCTTGGTGTCTCCATTTCCTCAACTGTAAATGGGGTCAGGATTGGTGTCTATTTCGTGGTGCAGTTGTCAGGATTAAATGAGTCAAAACATGTAAACTTGGAATAATACCTGACACATAATAAGCACTCAATAAATGTTATGTATGAATATTATTATTTGAACAAATAAATCTAACATAGTTTTCTCCAGTTTCCAATTGATAGGTATTCACATGACTACTCTTTTTTAAGTATTTCCCCATTCTATGGGCCTTTCTACAAGTCTATTTCTAATTATGATGAATATAAATAATGAAAACCATCATACTATAGGTAATGCTTTAAGGTGACTGTGGGCCCTAACAAATATGTAATATGGAGAGAACAGAGCCCATATTTTGCATTTTTTTATCCTCTGTAAGACCTTTCTCAATACTCACACATTACTCAAAAATTACTATTTGAAAAAAAAGCATGAATGAATGAAGGTACCGGATTGAACATGAACAGAAAGTCATGATTTGACACAGTCAATCTGGTTATTTATTTGCCACTATTAGAAAGAGATGGAGACAGGTTTACCTGGTTCTGAAATGCTAAATTTTCTGTCACCAAAGATGACCCCCTTTTCTATACCCCAGGGTATTCTATACCCTATTCTATACCCCAGGTACAGAATTTCAAATTCAGACCCAACACCTGAGTTTCTTTATTCCAAATGTTTGCATTACTGTTGAAACAGCTATAGATATTGTATTTGTTTGCTTGTTTATACCTCTACCTAATCTCAGAAAGGCTCATAAGGACATTTAAAAACCAAGGTGTAATTGAATAAAAATGAAAAGTAAAAAGAAGAAAGGGAATATAAAACAAAATAAGGAATCAGGTTAAAATACCCATGCCATCAAAACCCTATGAATGGGTCACACATTGGCCTTTAATTTTCTAGAGCCAGTGTGAAAAAATGTGAACTGGTGAGTTACATAATTCACAACAGCCACTGGATGGAGTGACTTGCAGAAGATTCAGCCACTCTTAGTAGTGAGACCCTCCAGAACATTCTCCACAAAAATCACACCTAACAAATGTCTGGCACAACAGCATCTTTAGAGTGTGAAAGTTCCCTCAGTGTAGATCATGGGATCATGATGAAAAATAATTCAGCCACACCATGAGAGCAAGATACAGAGCAAGTCAGATGCACTATGCCCTCGGGCAGGAAACAAATGCGTGCCAAATTTTCTACTTGAGGAGGTTATTATTAAGAGCAAAAGAGCAGCCTGTTTCTGTTGGCGTATCAGATTTACTTGTTTTCTTTCCTGGTCGGTATTTTATCATTTTAGGAAAGCAGTATGCAACATTTTACTATAGTCAAACATATATATAGTCAATCTGAAAATTTTTTGTAATATGTTCTAATGGTCTCAATCTTAGACAGTCTCTCCCACCTGCCACCCGATCCGAGTCATGAGGGAGGATGAGAGAAGTAGCCCCCATCATCAGCGTCATGAGAGAGGATGTGAGAGGTAGCCCCCATCATCAGAATTTTGGAGATGGTCTCTAAAACACTCATCCCATTAAATCTTGGAAAGTTTGTTTGATATGGATAAAAGCTTCTTCCCCTGCAAACAGCAGATGATTTTCAGGCCCAGACACACCTAAATTTGAATTCTGTCTCTGCCACTTTCTATGTGTTACCTTATATCTGTGAGTTTCAACTTTCTCCTCTATTTTTTTTTTTTTTTTTTGAGATGGTATCTCACAGTGTCGCCTGTATCTCACAAGATCACGCCTGTAGTGGCATGATCTTGGCTCACTGCAAGCTCTGCCTCCCAGGTTCACTGCATTCTCCTGCCTCAGCCTTCCGAGTTGTTGGGACTACAGGTACCTGCCACAACACCCGGCTGATTTTTTGTATTTTTAGTAGAGATGGGGTTTCACCGTGTTAGCCAGGATGGTCTCAATCTCCTGACCTCATGATCTGCCCGCCTTGGCCTCCCAAAGTGCTGGGATTACAGGCGTGAGCCACCGCACCCAGCCTCAGCTTTCTCCTCTTTAAAATGGGCATAAAAATATTGTCTAACATGATTATTGTAAGAATAATTTTATACAAAACCTCTCACCCATGGCAGGCACTCAAAAACATTACAGCTCTTATTGTCTTCCACTTAACATAGCTCCACATTGGTTAACACATTGTTAACCAATAACATATAGATAACACATTGGTTTGTTAAGTGAACAAATGAATGAATGAATGAGTGAACATCGCCATCCAAGAGTCTTAAACAATTAGCAGATCTGTCTACATGTTTGGAATCACGACAGCTTGGTGGTT
The DNA here is from genome assembly GCF_001698545.2 of Rhinopithecus bieti. NCBI lineage: Eukaryota > Metazoa > Chordata > Mammalia > Primates > Cercopithecidae > Rhinopithecus > Rhinopithecus bieti. Next base: position 752,709 of record NW_016806193.1, read on the forward strand.
AAGAACTTGGACTCAGTATTCAGGTTGCCTGGGTTTGAATCCTGATGCCATCACGAATTATCTGTGAAGTCTCAGACAAGCTATTCAACTGTTCTCTATGTTAGTTTGACATCTGCAAATAGGATGATGTACCATTCCTTACAGGGATGTTAGGTGTGGGTTATAAAGTCCTTAGCATCATTCCTGGGATATAGTAAGCATTTAATAAATATGACTATTTATTTTATAGAAAGATAAATATAATATCATAAAGCTTTCTGTTATTTGTTTTTCAAAATGTTTTCGCTGGTTCCAGTGCTATGGGATCTTAAATTTTTCCAAAAAGCAAACCAAATAGTTATATAAAGAAATCAACTTGTTTCTAGAACTCACATTTTCTTTTACCGTTTTCTATTCTGGTTTGTTTCTGTAGGACTTCATTGTCACTGTAGTCTTTTCGTTCTTGTGGTTGGTGGGTTCATCAGCTTGGGCAAAAGGACTGTCTGACGTCAAAGTTGCAACAGATCCCAAGGAAGTATTGCTACTAATGTCAGCTTGCAAACAGCCATCCAACAAATGCATGGCTGTCCACAGCCCTGTTATGTCAAGCTTAAACACTTCTGTGGTAAGTATTTTTCATCTGTGCTTTACTGTTCATATCTTTGTTTGCCAGTCAAAATAATAAGAAAAACATCTCAGAAGTCATCTTGAAAATTGTTGCCTACAAAACTAGGCCAGTCAAAAAGTGAGATAGTTTACCTCAGGTGCAGGATGATCACTTGGCCCTCAGGTGTTTTATTGTCAGAATCCATCATTTGTAATGTTGCCAATTAAGGAGTTCTTAATAAGAACCCAGCAGGTATTGGCAGCTGCTGCTTAGGTGACAGTTCAGTTGAAACTCTAAGCCAGAAGCAAATATAAAATCTGAACACTACCCAGACGTGGTGGCTCATGCCTATAATCCCAACACTTTAGGAGGCCAAGGTGGGAGGATCACCTGAGGTCAGGAGTTCAAGACCAGCCTGGCCAACATGGTGAAACTCCATCTCTACTAAAAATACAAAAAAAAAAAAAAATCAGCCAGGCATGGTGACCAGTGCCTGTAGTCCCAGCTACTTGGAAGGCTGAGGCATGAGAATCACTTGAACGCAGGAGGTGGAGGTTGCAGTGAGCCAAGTTCAGGCCACTGCATCCAAGCTTGGGTAACAGAGTGAGACTCAGTCTCAAA
>NW_016806193.1:754119-757277 GCF_001698545.2 Rhinopithecus bieti
AAAAAAAAAAAAAAAAAAAAAAAAAAAAAAAAACTAGCCAGGCATGGTGACTCATGCCTGTAGTCCCAGCTACTTGGAAGGCTGAGGCATGAGAATCACTTGAACGCAGGAGGTGGAGGTTGCAGTGAGCCAAGTTCAGGCCACTGCATCCAAGCTTGGGTAACAGAGTGAGACTCAGTCTCAAAAAAAAAAAAAAAAAAAAAAAAAAAAAAAATCTGAACTTTAAGGTTGAAGCCAGACAAAAGTTAAAAGGAATAGTTGAGTGCATACAAGTTCCTGGGGAGAAAACACTGTTCAAGCCACATGTAGTTAGAATATACCCAACTGATTAGAGAAAAATACACAGACCTAGTAGGGTAAAAAAAGAAATTCATAATGTAAAAAAGTACTCATAATAGCTATGGTAATTTTTGAATTTTCTCCATGCTTCTGGTTTAGTTACTTTATAACTTTAGAAAAGCTGCACTGTATTAGTTGAACAAAGTCAAATGTTTTCATCAAGAGTATGGCTCTCACAAGAAAAAAGAAAATCTGACAGCAGGGACACTAAATTGGATTTTTAATTTATAAGTGTAAGAACTTGTATTCTTCCAAAGAAAGAAGCTGTATCTGAGAAATACATAACCTATAACGGCAGCAAAAAGCAGCAGTTATCGAAGAATAGAAGGCTCAGCAGTGTTTGCTGAAAGAACATTCTTTAGCACACCCTAGAAATAATTATCTTTGCTTCAAGATTAACCTGTGTTTCTACAGCTCTCTGAAATTCAATCTGGGAAGGCACTTAGGAAGAGAAAAAAGGGTTGCTACTCTGACTGGACTGTGATTTCTGCTTTGGTGAGATAGTAACCATGAAAATAAACTCTGCATTAGGCTCTCACAATCATTTTTATTCATTGCTGACCACACTTGTAAATGAATACTTTGAAGTATACATTACCATATTTACTTATACTTTTGTAGTTTGTTTATTTATTTAATGAAAGCTATTACAACACTGATCTCAAAATCTAACAGGACAAAGATAAAATTGCTTGATATGTTTGTCAGTTTAATAATTAACTCCCAATAAATTATGACATTCTGCATGTTTCTTCTAATTCCACTTCTGATATATCTAATAATTTTTAGACTAAAAGATAGAAATTATGAACGAAAAACAATGTGATGTGTCTCCTAAAACCAAAATAAAGAATGAATTGAAACCAAATAATGTGATGTGTGTGAAAGGACAGGTCCAGTGGTGTTGTAGTGATGTATCCATATCAGTTAACAGTCTTCCAGCTCCTAGTGACAGAAAACTCAATTCAAACTGGCCAAGGCAAACCAATCCTCATATCCCCAAAATCTGTTTTTGCAGTCCACTTCTGGTACCAATGTTTGTATGCATCAGAATAATCAAAGCTGACTCTAGCTACGACAGGAAACAAGTTTTTGGAAGGATATTAAGTAGCTCATACAACTTGATGAAACCTGAAGAAACAGGTTCTAGAAAGAGCAGAATCTAGAGCAGAATGAGAGTTCTAGATGTTCAGTACCAAATAATTGTTGCTTAGAGTTGCCATTAGTGGAAAGTTTTACCTAAGCTTGCATTGCTCTGCTCAAAATGCAAAGTACCAGGAGAGAACTCAAGCCATTTGACTGAAGCTTGGCTCTGCAAAGAAAATCAGATTTCTATTACCAAAAGCAGGGGAAAGGACATTAATCAACCAAAACACAATATTTTTATTACAAATTGTTTGGCTTCAAATCATATTGAGCTAGCTTATGCAAAAACTGAAAATAGATGGAAAGACATTAAAAGTGTGTCTTCCTGGGGCAGAACCTAGCAGCCAAGAACTGGAAGACTGTCAGGAAGCTGAACAATTCTCATCCTCCATCTCCCATCTCTCTTTCTTTCTGTGTCCCTGTCCCGTTCTGCATGTTTGTTACATTATTCTCTCTTTTCAGATGAAATTTCATTTCTTTTTCTTTTTTTTCATCCACACAGCAGAAGATAGCCACTCTACAGTTTCTATGTATTTTTTAAAGAAACAGCTTGGACTGAGCAAAAATCACTCAGGTCCAATTGCAAATTTCTGGTAGAGAGTATCTTTTTAGCCCACCTTAGGCCAGATGTCCACCTCAGTCTCATCAGTTATGAATAGAGGGTTTGATGAATGTTGTAGTAGAAACATGACTCAGAGAACACACTTTGCTGGGCAAACACAGGTTTTGGAGTAGGAGCCAGACACGTACCACAATAAATGACCTTCTACAAGTAAATGAATAAGGAAATAATAATCATATTCTCTACCTTGATAACAAATTTACTATCTTCAAAGCACTTTGGCACCTAAATTTTACAGTAACACTAAAATGTAGGTAAGATATCCAGATACTATAAATATTGGAAGCTGAGGTAAACTCTCTAATCCTTAGTTTTATCATCTGTAAAATGGGGATAACTGTACAACAGACCTCAATACTGTTGAAAGAATTAAGTGAGATAATCTATTAAAAAATACTTAGCATCATGCCCAGCTTATGGCAAATGCTCAATACGTGTCAACTGAAAACGGCTACTAAAAGACGATCATTCTTAAATGTCATACAGTGTTAGAGCCTAAAGAGAGGAGGAAGAAATAGGTTTTAGTCTCTCAATTTCTTTCAAAGTTTCACTGAGCACAAATATTTTAGCCATAATTTCCACTTCTGCTTCTCCAGCTTCACTCCTAAAATCTTAGTACATCTTTTAGACAATCTAGATCTTGTCTTCCCATTTTTTGCATGTTATGTAGAGTGTCTTTCAATCTCTCTTTCTGTCGTCCCCAAGTCTGAGCTTGAATCAAATTCTTACCCCAATTTCAGTTGCAACAAAATGGCAAAAAGGAGTTCAAAGGCCCGAGTGCCCCTAAAATGTGCCAGCCAAGAGATCTGTGATGCTGGACTGAAAAATGAGTACTCCTTAAATATGCCCATTGAAATGCCTTGTTTACCTTCTTTCTTTTAAGTAGCATTTCCTTGATGTCTAAGTTTTTCTTCAGCATCCCTTTTTTTAAAACCTAATAGTAACAGGGAAAAGAGAGAGATCAATAGATAGGAAATAGCTAAAATTACATCCCTGGACAGAGCCATGCCTGAAAAGATCCCTTGATAATTTTTCCTCCTCTTCCCTCCCC
>NW_016806193.1:760042-813226 GCF_001698545.2 Rhinopithecus bieti
TTTTTTTTTTTTTTTTGAGACAAGGTTTTGCTCTGTCACCCAGGTGGGAGGTGCAGTGGTGCAATCGTAGCTCACTATAGCCTGGAACTCTTGGGCTCAACGGATACTGCTGCCTCAGCCTTCCAAGTACCCCTTCTGAGTACCTGGGACTACAGGGATGTGCTGCCATGCCCAGCTAAATTTTTTTTTTTTTTTTTAAGAGACAAGGTCTTGCTATGTTTCCCAGGCTCTTCGATAATTTTTTTATACTCATATATTGACATATACTTACAAAGGTGCAATTTAATCAAGATCCCCCATTTAATGGAAAATATTCTGGTTACCATACACATGGTAAAATGGTCCTATATGCAAATTAGAGTTTTGTCAGTAGTTAACTGATTTATTTTGTTCAAGCAACTATTACACCTTATTTATGTTTTGTATCTCCCTCAGCAGGTAGCCTAGAGCATGGCACAAAATAGGTTCTCAATTAGTGTAAAAAGGAAGGAAAGAGGATGCAAGAGGAGAGAAGGAAGAAGGAGGGAGGTCTGGATAAACCAGTCTTTAATTAGATCAGTTGGGGGCCTAGATACTTGATTTTGGCTATTGTGTCTCAAGAACATGATCTCATTGTTTATGCCTCAGTTCAATTTATACTGCAGCAAAGAAAAAGAAAAAGTCTACAAAATACAATTCACGGAAATATTTTAGAAAATGATTCAGAACATAGTTTACCTTTAGTAAGTATTTGCTAATGTGTCCAGCACTGTCCAGCTACTTTACACATATCCTCTTTAATCCTCCCAACTATCTTCCAAGAAAGGAATTCTTGTCTCCATTCCATACAAGAAACAAAACAAAAACAAAAATGAAGTCTACAGACTAAATGCCTTGTCCCAGATAGCAGGGCAAGAAAATACCGTCCCCACGGCACTTTGATTTCAAAGCCTATAGAGATTACTCTGAGACTAAGATTCCATTCATGTGCTGCTAAAATATTGAAATATTTTGATAGTCTCAGCTCCAAGTCTCCAAGGCCCAGCTTCTTGACTACACCAGTGCCCCCTCTGCCACCACTACTCACAAGCCACTGTGGATCATCTCACTGTCCAGAAACCAAGGGATAAATTTTGACCCAGCAAAGGACTTCCAGCACCCTACTCCAGGACGGTGGCCACTGTCCAAGTCCTTTTTGGCTGGTCAGCATCGTGCTAGGGGGTGGTGACTAAATATACTTTAATGTTATCACAGCTTTGCATTATACTACTGTTACCTGTCTCCATTAGGGGGGTTATTAAAACAGACTGCCTGTGGTTAATTCCCAAGTCAATCAACCAGCCTTGGAAAAGGCTGCAGAACAAGCCATGGAATGAGGACTTCTGTTTGGGCCTCATGCAACAGCAAACAGTTCTGCTTCCATCAAACTTTAGGCCCTGGGGAAGCAACACGCAGTCCTCTGACTCACCGACACCCTCCTGGAGAGTAGGAGGAATTTCCATAGGAAAGTTTCACATCCAGTTCTTACGAAAATATTTTGTATTTCTCTGAAACCTGCACTTTGTTCATAGTCTGGTTTCAGCATTCACTTATCCCTGTGAGAGGCACAGAAAGTGCAGTTATTCAAACAGTCAACCTCTCAACATGCTATCATGCATATGTTTATTTGCGCATCACCTGTACCATTGCTTATCCTATATTTTTAATTGACTCACTTTCTTTATATGATTACAATTAATGGAAAAGCAAAGGCAGTATCTCTAACCATAAAGAGAAGAAAGCCTTATAAATGAATGCACCATTATTAAAGTGAAAATTCGCAGCCCTGTGCCATCTGGAAATATCTTACACACCATGAAGGGCACTTTATTTGGAGAAAAAATGATGCCTTAAGTAAGGGTTCCAGTTGTGGAGACAGAACAGGGTTTGGATCCCAGATCTACTATTCAGCAAACCACATGCCCTTAGACAAGATTTCCACATCTTTAATATGGGTATGACAATAGCAACTTTTTCTTAGACTGATTCTTAGACCAAGGGAATTGATACACATAAAGCCCTTTATGTAGTGCCTGACATGTAGTGCATCTAATAAAGGTCAAATATTCTAAATGAAATACCAGTTCCAAATGGAAAACTTGGAAGAGGACTCAACAGTAAAGTGAAAAGTGATCTTTCGTATTGTGAAGGATTTTCCAAAATTGAAATTTTTCTTGGGTTTTTGTCTAGTCTATCAATTCATTGGCTTTGATTCTCCTTCAGGTCTTTGGATTCTTGAACTTTATTCTCTGGGCTGGAAACATATGGTTTGTTTTCAAGGAGACCGGCTGGCATTCTTCGGGACAGAGATATCTTTCAGATCCGATGGAGAAGCACTCCAGCAGCTATAATCAAGGTGGTTACAACCAAGACAGCTATGGGTCAAGCAGTGGGTACAGTCAGCAGGCGAGTTTGGGGCCATCCTCAGATGAGTTTGGCCAACAGCCTACTGGCCCCACTTCCTTTACCAATCAGATTTAACAGAGTAGCGTTTGCATTCTTCTGGAGATCAACTCACCACCTTCCGTTTCAGTGGCAGAAGAATTTTTTAAGAGTTTCAATCAATTATTAATGCAGAGAGTATTGAATGTAAATCAGAGATCTCTAGTCTTCATTAGGGCAGAAAGTCCTGGGTTGTGATAAATGATACTTAGAGATGAGATGACATGAGGAGATATATTATTCATCATAGATTGCTAATTGGAGAGTACCTTGTTATATATACAGATACTTTCATGGTCATTTTGTATGTGTGCTAAAGTAGTAGAAGTATTTTATAGCTTAAAGTCTCTAGTATGTAATATGCATAAAGTAAATCGAATAGCACTGAGTTTTCTTATGCATTTTCATGCAAAAGATGTTATAATAATTTCTAGAAGACAATTTGGTGTATCACAACACGCATGTCTTTTTTTTTTTTTAGTTTTAGGTCTTATAGGACAATGAGTCTCTAAGTTATTTGTTTCAGAAAATTATTCTGTTTTTTTATGTGATAAATCAATGCTCACGTGATTTAAGTGCATGAATAAGCATTTTCTCACAAAATGAACATTTGAACTGTGTTTGCGAAAATTTTCTGGTTTGCACCATGAATTTGTCAACTGGATATTTATAGGAATATATTCACTACCTTGTATACTTTGCAAATTTGTCTCTCTGGCTTTACCCAAGTTCTGAATGCATTGTAATTAAGATTTGAGTTTTTCTTTTCCCCTATTGGTAGACGTTTAGTGTTACATATGATAACTGCCCAACATTTATTCTATTTACTTAGCTAAATATTTGCATTCTTATAACCTTCTATGGTGTTTTTGTGGCTCTTATCTTGTGGACCATAAATAACATGGCCCAATAACTCTTTGTGTTTACGGAGTGTTGTTTTCTTAGAATAATGGAGATGCAGATATAGATACCATAGTCAGGATACTGCCTTGCTGAAGTATTTATTTATAAAGAATATTCTGTAGAACCTCTACTACCAGCTACACTTTTAAATCCTGTTTATTTGTAAAGCTAATATGTTCCTCAGTGTAATTATTAAAAATTCTCAAGTCACAGCTAAACTTACTAATTCTGATTTGAGTGTAGCCCATAAATTAAAAATGACTTCCATATGCCACTCTGTATCCCAAAGAGGGTTCTCATGAAATATTCTCCAGAATGTATTCATTATCAAGAAAATGCCAATCTTCTATTCCTCGTTTTAACTCAGTTGAAACACCAGGACCCAATAGAGAGGGCAAGCTGAGCATCTGTATTTCCAGATAAAAGTTGTTATCGATGTATAAACTCGTCGTGTGATTGGTGATGTTGGAAGCATTTTAGCACAAAACAGCCTTGTGTCTTAGATGATATATCTGTAACCAGTTTCTGAATCCCGTTGGATAAAACCATATTGTGATATCTATTTGACGTTAATAAAGTTATTGCATACAATGCTGGCTGGACAATGGACAATTACAACAGTAGAACCTGGTTGGCTTTAACAATGACAGAACGAACAAGGGTTAAATGCACAGTGCCTCCAATCTGTCACCCTGTCCTTGTTTCATGAGCCCAGTGAGGTTCGTTCATTCATTCCACCATTCTAGGACTTCCTATGCACCTGTCACTGTGCATGCCGCTGGGAATGCAGTAATAAAAAGCAAAAACAGGCTGTATGTTAAGAAGCTTACACTCTATTAGGAGAGACTGGCATTAAAATAATCACACCCCAATTATGCTGAGTGCAACAAAGAGAAGCACAGGATTCCACAGGAACATCTATCAGAGAGGTTTGAACTAGTTAGGGAGAAGTCAAGAAGCTTCATACCTGAAGACTACACATGGTTAAGCAAGGACAAGGTGGGAGAGACGCATGCCCCAGCAGAGAACAGCCCGGCAAAGCTCTCTGATGGTAGGAGACAGGAAGGATATATAGGGTTGCCAGAGTTTAATGAACAAGAGGCTTTTTGGGAAGTGTGACTGCTGATGGGGACATGGGTGAAACCTGTCTGAAGGCCTAATCAGGAATTCTGTCTTTATCCTAAAGAAGCTAAGGGAAAGCAATGAAGGATTTTTGAGCAGGGGAGGGATACGATGAGATTAGCATGTTGAAAGGATCTCAATGACTACAGAATAGAGAGAGGATTAGAGGAGGACAAGCAAGAAAAACATCTTGAGGATAAGGAAATAGGCCTTAACTCCTAGCATCTAGGAGGCAGTAGGCTGGGAGTGGGAGGAGGGGATGTGGCATGAGTTCTCCCGGCTCCCACTCCCACTCCCAATTCCCCCTTATATCCTGGGACAATGATTGGATTTGACTGCTTCCTTCAGCACTGTGCAGGAGAAGAAAGTGTCCTCTGCTTTACAAGCTATCATGAACTCGGCAAAGTGGAGAAATCCTCCTAACCAGCAGTGATTTTTACCAGCCTTAGCAGTTCCAAAGCACTCTGAGCACTGATAAATGGAAAACACTACTTGCCCTGATTGAGATAGAGACATGCTTCCATGGTCCATTGCAGATTCGCAATAAAGACCTGCTCTAACCCAATGGGGATTTTGCTAAACTGATTTATTCCTTCAGGTTTCAAGAAAAGAGCGGTAGATTTTTTTTTTTTTTTTTTTTTTGAGACGGAGTCTGGCTCTGTCGCCCAGGCTGGAGTACAATGGTGTGATCTCAGCTCACCACAAGCTCCGCCTCCGGGGTTCACGCCATTCTCCTGCCTCAGCCTCCCCAAGCAGCTGGGACTACAGGCACCCGCCACCACACCCGGCTAATATTTTGTATTTTTAGTAAAGACAGGGTTTCACTGTGTTAGCCAGGATGGTCTCGATCTCCTGACCTCATGATCTGCCCACCTCGGCCTCCCAAAGTCCTGGAATTACAGGTGTGAGCCATAAAAAGAGAGTAGCCGGTGAGTTTGAGTCTATGTATCCAATAAGACTAATTTGGAATCTCAGCTTCAGTGCTCACTAGCTGTGTTTCATGGTGTGACTTCACCNTTTTGAGACGGAGTCTGGCTCTGTCGCCCAGGCTGGAGTACAATGGTGTGATCTCAGCTCACCACAAGCTCCGCCTCCGGGGTTCACGCCATTCTCCTGCCTCAGCCTCCCCAAGCAGCTGGGACTACAGGCACCCGCCACCACACCCGGCTAATATTTTGTATTTTAGTAAAGACAGGGTTTCACTGTGTTAGCCAGGATGGTCTCGATCTCCTGACCTCATGATCTGCCCACCTCGGCCTCCCAAAGTCCTGGAATTACAGGTGTGAGCCATAAAAGAGAGTAGCCGGTGAGTTTGAGTCTATGTATCCAATAAGACTAATTTGGAATCTCAGCTTCAGTGCTCACTAGCTGTGTTTCATGGTGTGACTTCACCTTCCTCCACCCTTGATTTTTTAGGAGGAGGTAAAGCAAAGAAGTTAAATGGGTGGGCCCTGATATCAGACTGTCTGGGTGAGAATCACTGCACTGCCATTTCCTCAACTCTCCTTTTTCTTCCTCAAAGCCTTCTTCAAAGCCCTGGGACTTTTCTGAAGCCACAGCCTACAGGCAAGTGCAGCCTAGAAATGAAGGGGAGTTAACACCCCAGGGAGCATCTTCAAACACTGGGGGATATGGGCAGATCAATACATGCCTTTGGTAAGATACTTAATTTCTCATTCATTCAGTTTCCCCATCTCTACAGTGGGGATAACAAAAATATCTGCCTGGCAGGATTGATGTCAGGATGAGAAAGATAAACCATCTAGCCATGTGGCAGAATTACAACAGCTTCTCACAAACGGTAAGCACCCTCTGGGTTTTCCTGCAACCAAGGCTAAGACAAGAGCTGGGTGCAAGGAGTTGATTCCGGGAGTCAGGAGTGACAAAGTGGGGAGAATGAGACAGTTAAGGAGGCAAAGCCAATAAAAAGATGTGTTCATGTTGTTGCTGGTAAGCAGTAGGAGCTCAGTTTCATCAGGGTCTCTGAGCAGTGCTCATAATGGCTCCAGCAATTGTCCATCAAGGAGCAGGAACTGGAGTGTTCACCTACCAATCCCCGGCCCTTATTGATTGAGAGTTGCCCAGAACAGTGGTAACTTTTCCACATTTCCAGGTTATACTTGCCAGGAGACTGAGCAGGCTCCTAGGACTTCAGAGAAACAAGCCCTGAGTGCTAACATCTCAGGCAGTGGGCTGGGGGAAAAGGGAGAGGCACTGGCATGGGTCCTATCACCATCATCCCCTCCCCCATTCCTGGGGACAGGGTCCTTGAAGAAAGATAAAGGGGAAGCCCTGGAGGGGCATGCATGAGGTGGGGAGGGGGCCACTATCAATATGAACCATAACAATCCTTCAAGCTATGGCTGAAATTAGAGGCTGACCAAAGGAAAGCAACATATGGCATGTAAATCACCCACTACAGTGATCAATGAATGTTACTATTCTCACTTAGTCTGTAAAAGGGGGCTGCAGATAGTCCTACCTCATAGGAACTGAGTTGGTTGTGTGTGGAAGAGATTAATGAACTGTATACTACTGAGTATAGTTAGCTGGTTATTGAATGATGAGGTATAAACCTACTCCACACTTACAGAAATCTGAATTTTGGGGATTTTTTTAACTTTTGTTTAAGGTTCAGCGGTACATGTGCAGGTCTATTATATTGGTAAACTCATGTCATGGAGGTTTGATGTACATATTATTTTGTCACTCAGATACTAAGAATAGTACCTGATAGGTGTTTTTTCTGATCCTCTCCCTCCCACCCTGCACCCTCCAGGAGACTTCAGTATCTGTTGTTCCCTCTGTGTGTCCATGTGTTCTTGTCATTTAGCTCCCACTTATAAGTTCACTTAGGATAATGGTCTCCACCTCCATCCATGTTGCTGCAAAGGACATGGTCGTGTCATGTCCATGTTGCACAGGCTGGTCTCAAACTCCTGAGATTAAGCAATCTGCCCGCCTGGGCCACCCAAAGGACTGTGATTACAGGTGTGAGCTGCACCTGGCCAGCCTTCTCTTCTCACCAACATTTGTTATTTCTTGACTTTTTAATGATAGCCATTCTGACTGGTGTGAGATGGTATCTCCTTGTGGTTTTTTTGAAGCCTGAGTTTTGATAAGTCAAACTTCTAATTATACTGAGTTGAGCAAAATACAGTACCTGGCATCTTCTGAGCTTACACTCAAGATTGGAAGATTCAAATAGTAAACAAGTAAATTAACCAAACATGTAACAATGAACTGCGATTAATGTTGTAAGGAAAAGAAACAAGGGACAGGGTGGGGAGGAGCGGCCTAGGGTGGTCAACAAAGGCCTCTCTGCGGAGGGGACGTGTAAGTTGGGACATGAAAAATAGGAAGGAACCAGTCATGTGTAGAATATTTTAGGCAAAGGGGAGAGTACATCCAAGGACCTAAAGAGGGGAGACTGCTGGGTGCCTTGAAATGACTCATAAAACAAAAACTACTAGGGCTGGACATGCAAGGAGTGGGGCGGGAGTTGGGGCTGCAGAGTTTGAAAGAGCCAGGTTATGAAGGCCCTTGGAGGACATGGAAACAGATTTTATTCTAAGAGAAGTGGGAAGCCACTGGGCAAATAAACAGGACAATGACATGATTTAATTTTCTCTTCAAAGAAATCCCTCTATCAAATTCTTGGCTTTGATATTATACTATCATAAGATAAGATGTCACCTTTGCAGGAAGCTGGGTGAAGGGTTCGTGGAACTTTGTACTATTTTTGCAACTTCCTATAAAGGATGATGCTGAGAATGGATTAATGAAGTCATCAATTCATTCAACCGCTATTTATGGAGCACCTGCCATGTGCTAAGCTTTGTTCTAGGTGCTGGGAGAAAAATAAGATAAATTCAAATAGTGATAAATGTTAAAGAGGAAATAAACCAGGATGACATGACAGAGAGCAATAGGGTTGGAGGAAGATGGGTACACAAAGAGATGCCAGAAGCCCTGGAATGAGGATATGGCAGCCTGATTAGGATGGGGGCCCCATTCATGCTCAGCAACAGCTCCAGCTGGTTCTTGGGTCTTAAATATTGTTTTGGGGAAATCTTAAACACTGGCCAAAGAATAATAAATCTTCACTTTATAGAAAGCACTTTGTACCGTTCAAAGTTCATAACATCTATAATTTCATTTGATCTCTCATCAGCCCAGTGAAAGGGTAAGTGCCATTGTCCCCATTTGAAAAAAAAGTGTCCTATCTCTCTGAGATAAGAATTCAAGTACAAGTAGGAGTGTGGGGAAGTGAACCAAAGAAGAGAAGGACGACAATAAATCTTCGGTTGCGGAGAAGAGTATTGCTATGGGCAACGGGGGCTCAATCCTGCTAGAGAATATGAAACCCAGGGCAGAACACCACTCAGCCCAACCAGGGCCAAAAGGAGCTGTGATATTTACCTGCTCGCTCCTCTCAGTCATTGAATTAGGGCTGCTCTAAGAAAGTGGCAATTCCCCAGCCCTTTCCGATCACCCTGTGGATGGGCTAGAGCAGATGGAGAAAGCATGTGGAACAGTACGAGGGCTGGCAGTTGGTGGTTATTAGGTCAGTACGCATGCAATGATGAGTCCCAAGAGGATATGGGTGGGTCACTGATAATGTATACCACACTGAGGTTTGGCAGTGTTTAATAGCTCTCCAAAAATCTCTTTTAATCCTAAGAGTTTTTTTGTTGTTGTTTGTTTGTTTGTTCGTTTTAACCATTAACGCCTCAGTCTACTTAGCACATAAGTGTGACTTTAACCCCAATATTTCATGTGATTTTATCTAGACATCTAAAGATAATTTTTGATAACATCTGTAAACCAGTAGCTAACATTTATTGGGTGCTTACAATGTGTCAGCCACTGAGTTAAGCACTTTGCATTTAACCACAATACTATGGGACAAATACTAGTATTACTCTTATATAACAGCTTAGAAAACCAAAGTATAGAGAAATTAGGTAATGACAAAATCCTTGTGAACACCTTCACTGATAAAAATAGTTCTTAGTTACTACCAGGTACTGAGTATCTACTCTGCAGAGAACTATGCTACACAGTTTATATCCACTTTCCTATTTAATGCTCACAGGAAATGCAAGATAAATATACTGTTGTACCAATTGAACAAATGGGAAAACTAACATTCGTAAAGATTAGATAACTTGTTGAAGATCATTGAGCTGGATGTGGGCAGAGCCCAGTGGATGCAGAAATCTAGGTTTCTCTGTGTCCAAAACTGCTTGTTCTAAATTACCTTGCTAGACCACAAAAGTGCTACCACCCTACCTACTATGTTTTAAGCTGATGAGCTTTGTCTGTCCACCTAGGGTGCAACTGGCACAGACCCAGACCATCAGATGCTTCAGTTAACTTTCAGTAGTGATGCTGAGTCCCTGATAGTTGGAAGGAATTTGTTTTTTCAGCATCATTTGCCAACATGAATAAAGTCAGACCCAATTCACTGAGTAAGTTAACGAAGTATTTAAGATGGCCAGAAGTCCAGTAGAACTAAGAATAATTTCTTAACATGCTTGACTTAGAGGCTGAGGCTTTGCTGGATGTTAAGACTTAGCTGAATGCTCTTCAGAGCCTGTTGGCAGCAAGCACTTTCAAGAATGGCCTGGCTCCTCCAGTCCCAACTGGAACTCGCCTCTGTGAATAACACACATTGGCTACAAAAAGGCCAAGATGAGAATAGAGTGAACTTTAGCTATTTTCCTGGAAGTCCTGTTGTTTGTGCAGAAAATATTATGTCTAGTTGAGTATTTCCATTAAATAAGCAGGTTACCTCTATGTGTGCCTTGGTTTATTGAACAAAACCCTTGAAGTTGGTTATAGTAAGTCTAATAGATTTCCTGATGGCTGAGAAAGAGTCGGCCTTTGAGCCTCTGCTATTTTATTCATATATTGATTGCCTGGCCATTTGGAACTTAAGAGGGTCTAATTGGCTTGTGCTGTGAACAAGACTCACTGGCTCATATCAATTTAAAGTAATCTCCCTACTTACTAGAGACAATCTCATGTAACACATCACCTGCTGTCATGCCAATTTGGTGAACACAAGAAATGCAAAATACAAACTGAATGTTTTTTCTTATTTCAAATATTTCATGTGAAGTGACATTTCTCCCAGAGATTTTCTCTTCTGATCTCTTTAGAGAGTTAAGTCTCTTCTGATTGATCTTCACTGTCATATTCCTCCTAGAATTTTGATAGATTCCATAGCTGACACATTGTCCTGAGCATTACTGCCCTTTTTATAAGTCCTTTCTTAATCTTGCTCTCTCGAAGCTCCTAGACATTCTATTAAAATTTCACGGTTAGTATTGATACACGATTCCACTGGACTTAGCAGCATGGTGTCACATGCATTTCCTAGAAACTGCATTTGTCAGCACAGACAATTGCCTCAGATGAGACCTGAGGTCAGTCTTTGTCTTGGGAGTAAGAGCTAGATTGCATCTTTTGCATCAGAAGATGTTGTCATTAGCTTCACAATGTAAAGTGATCACATAGATTTCTAACCACGCAGTATAAACTTCAGCTTAGAATCAGATGGACCTGGATTCAAATTTTGGAACCAGGCTGTGTGATCCTGAGAAAGGGCCTCATCATTCCTGGGGTTTAGATTTTTCATGCATATAATGGGCTGAAATCAAGGGGTTGGCAGGGATTTGTTCCATCTGGAGGTCCTTTTCCCTATCATTTCCAACTTTTAGAAGCTACCTATATTCCTTAGTTCATGGTTCTTTTTCTCCATCTTCAAAGCCAGCAACAGCAGGCTGAGTTCATCTCAGAGGGGCATCACTCAAGCCTCCCCTTCTGCCTCCCTCTTCCACTTTTAAGGACATACGTGACCACATTGGGTCCACTTGGATAACCAGGATAATCTGCTATTTTAAGGTTGGCTAATTAGCAACCTCAATTCTATCTGTGACCATAATCCTCTATGTAACACAACATAACCACGGGTTTGGAGGTTAAAATGTGAACAACCTTCGGGAGGCTATTAATCTGCCTACCACATTATCCCAAAAGTAAAGGACAAAAATAAAATCCTATAATTATAATACTTTTATATGAATATAATATATAATACAAAAACTAATATAAGTAAATTTCTTAGCAGATTTCCCTAAAGTGCTCAGTAGCTGATAATGCTCTTAAAATTGATAGTTGTTCCACTCAATTATATTAACTTTTTTTAGAAAGTAACCCAGTCCATAGCACTAATGTGTGGCAGCAGGTAGACTTCCAATGATCAAATATTGAGATAACTTTGGCAGTGCCCCCAATCAGGAGCCAATGTTTATCCAATTCCCTGCTGAAGAGCTCTAGTAAATCAAAATGTACTGTGTACAGATGGGATCCTCGAGGTGCTATACATTTATTCAGTGTAGCACACGGCTGGAAAAACAGCAGATAAATGGGACACAATTCTTGCCCAAGCGTTTTTATAGTCCAGTGGGAGAGATTAAGTATAGACCCAAAATTACATTATGTATTCATTTGCTTAGTTGTCCTTTCTATCTCTTCCACTCGAATATAAATTCCATCAGGGACTGAGACTTGACTGGATTGTGCATGCCTGTGTCCCCAGCACTTGGAGCAGTGCCTGAAATAGACTAGGCACTCAAATATTTGTTGAATGAATACAGTATGATACATTATACAAGCTACTATTAGAGGTTGCTCATAAAATATGCAAACTATTATAACATAGAGTATGTAACATTGACTAGACGGAAAGAAAAAAGGGTCTGAACTTTCCTTTGGAAATTTTCTAGTATGTTTATAAATAGCGCTCACTGTGTGCCCACACAGAAAGGGCTTCCTGCACTGTAGGGCCTGCAAACCTTGTCCCTCATTGGTTCATTTCCAATTCACTGTTTCTTGTTGCCCTGTTTGCAAACGGCAACATCTCCAGATCATAACACAGGCATCACGTGAAGTTCACACCTGTGCATATCATGATGAGGATTATCCACTGCACCCACCCTCTCCCTCTGCACCCCTGCTGCCCCCAGTAAGTAAGAAATATGCTAATTTGATAGTGACACCCTGTGAAGGCTATAAAATAGAGTGGTGTAATCAAGAATGTCTGGAGGGGTAAGAATTTACACAAGCTACGAATGATCACACAAAGAGTAGCCAAAGTGCTAGGGTCATCTCTTAGGAGGAGAGGCACTCTTAACAATAATTATAATTAAACAGTTACATAATAATTCGTAATAATTACAATAAATGCATTTTGAATGTGCCCCAGTACACGTAAGGAATTACATTCAAAGTTTTGCGAAACAAATGTCATGTTTACCACATGGGACCCACTCTTTCTACTTTATTCAATTCTGTTCCATCCCATTGTTTGTTTGTTTGTTTGTTTGTTCGTTCGTGACGGAGTCTCACTCACTATGTTGTCCAGGCTGGAGTGCAGTGGTGCAATCTCGGCCCACTGTAACCTCCACCTCCCTGGTTCAAGGGATTCCCTTGCCTCAGCTTCCCAAATAGCCAGGATTACAGAAATGTTCCACCACACCCGGCTAATTTTTGTACTTTTAGTAGAAATGGGGTTTCACCACGTTGGCCAGGCTGGTTTCGAACTCCTGACTTCCAGTGACCTGCCAGCCTCAGCCTCCCAAAGTGCTGGAATTACAGGCATGAGCCACTGTGCCCTGCTGCATCTCATTTTATTTCATTTGTTTTGCATGCTGATCTCCACCCTCCCGATTGATTCATATGCATGAAGGGGCCACTAGTGATTTGACCCATTAGGGATACCAGCTCTCCGTGACACATAAAGAGTTTTTGACACCAGATAAGGGGTGCAGTTTAGCAGATAAAGGCAAAGCTTAGACACTAGAAGAACGTTCTTATCCTGGTTCTACCAGTCCTCCCTGCCATCACTTCCTTTCTTCCAAAATGCACCGCAGGATCCAACAGAGTGTTCATTTGTTGAGAAAGAAAGAATAAATGGGAAGCATGTTTTATTGCAATAACCTCAAAAGGGATTTCTGGGTTCCAAAAGAGATTAAGGCAGGCTAGGTTTATTCTAGCAAAGGGTTCGTGAACTCACTCAAAATCCCTTTCTTCCAATTTGGAGTTGTTTGTGGGGAACAGAGAATCCCAAAAGCCTCTTTCATGGAAAAGGGAAGAAGATGCTGTCAACTAAGCCACTGAAGCCAGGCAAACAAGCACTCCCGGCAGATATGAGAAATGTCAGCCCTCCTCCAATCAAGGACTTCCTGGAGATAGGCCTCATTAGCACTCCTGCACCACAGCCAGCCTGAGACAAATGAGGGGAGCTCAGCAGGTGCTCTCTTGTTGGGCCTGACCCTCCTTCATAAAATAGTCATTTGTTTTGGCAACTTGGAGACTTTCCTTTACTTTCTCCTCATTTCTTGAAGAAAGTAATACAATCTGAGACCTTCCTCTTCTAAATGATGCTCCCAGACTACACCCAGAATTGCTCTCCATTTCTTATAGATCTTTCTGGAGATGGCCCATGAAGATGTAAGTACATATATAATTTGTGAATTCTCAACTGGGGACAGAATTAACCCCAAAAGAGTGAAAATTGGTTCAGATGAAGGAGGGCAGAAAAATCTTACTCTTTCTGTATAAAGCAGTACGTAAACACATATCTTGTATATCTGTGATACTAAAAATTTGGGGGGAGGCCATAGGGAAAAAAATATCTTGAAAGGTTCCTTATAGGAGGTATTAACAAAAAATTGGTAGAGAAACACTGATATAATCCAACTTTTTAATATACCTAAGTGGTAGCTCACTGTCTCAGGTATACATTGTTCCAGGAAGCAGTATGAGGGGAGGGTGAGAACTTAGGTTGGTCTTCAAACCCGGTTTGAATCCTGGCTCTACTACCTGTGAATTACAGGAAGCTGACCAAGTTCCTTAATGTGTTTTAGTTTTCTTAACTATTAAATGGGTATAATAATTGTAGCTACTTCCTAGAGAAACTGTGAATATGGAGTTAATACCTAGAAAGCTCTTAGACTAGCACCTAGCACTGGTAGACACCCTATAGGTGTTTTCAACATTATGATTTCCCACTTAGTTATATCTCTTAGAGACGTTCCTTTTGATGACTACATAGTATTCCTTTGTGTGTGTGTGTGTGTGTGTGTATATATGTACCCTAATTTACGTAGACCAAAAATCAGCAAATTATGGGCCCAAAGCCAAATCCAATCAACCACTTAGTTATATCTCTTAGAGACGTTCCTTTTGACGACTACATAGTATTCCCTTGTGTGTGTGTGTATATATATACGTGTGTGTATATACGTGTGTGTATATACATGGATATATACCATACAAAATCAAAATACCCCAAATCAGCAAATTATGGCCCCAAAGCAAAATCCAGTCAGCGACCTGTTTTTGTAAATGAAGCCTTCTTGGAACAGAGCCACGACCATTTGTTTGCATATTATCAATGTCTGTTTTTGCGTTACAATGACAAAGACTATGTGGTTTGCATAGCCTAAATTAGCTACTGTCCAACCCTTCACAGAAAGTTTGCTGGCCCTTGGTTCAGTGAATCCTCTGTTAAAAAGCACCAAGACTGTCAGATCAATCTTCTGCTACATCAAGTATCTCAGCAGTGAATATTCTAGAGCACACATCTTTGCACACAGTAACAAATATATTCTAAAGCCAAATTCTTAGGACTGGCTTTCTTAGGTCAAATTTAAGATACATGTATTCTTAACTGTGATAGATATTGCTAATTTTCTGCTATAAACTGAGTTGTATTTCCCCAAAATCCATATGTCAAAGCCCTAACCCTCAATGTGACTGTATTTTGCAGGTAGTGTCTTAAGGAGGCCCTTAAGTAATTAAGATGAAATGAAGATGTAAAAATGGGTCCCTAATCTAATAGGACTGGTCCCTATAAGAAGAGAAAGAGATTCCAGAGATCTCTGTCTCTCCCCTGAGCACAGAGGAAAAGTCATGTGAGGACACAGCAAGAAGGTAGCTGTCCGCAAGCTAATAAGAGAGACGTCACCAGGAACCAAGTTTACTGGCACCTTGATCTTAGACTTTCAGCTTCCAGAACTGTGAGAAAATAAATTTCTATTGGTTAAGCAGCCCAGCCTGTGGTTTTTTGTTACAGCAGCCCAAGCAGACTAACATACCTTCTTTAGAGGTTATACCAATTACTCCCCGACCAGCAGCAGTGTACAGGCATACCTCTTTATCCACTTCTTTTGCTGAATTATTGTCTAAGTTTTTTTGTTTTTGCCAGTCTGATAGGTGAAAAAAAAATATGATAGCCTTATTGTTTAAATGCATTTATCTTATGAGAGTGAGCATAATTTTGTATTTTAGTAAATTCCTTTATCTAAAAATAAACAGATCCAACAGTGGCTAGACACTATGCAAGGTAGACACTATGCCTTGCAACATATTGTGTGAGCTATATAACATTATCACTGCTTTACAGATAAGGAAGCTGAGGCACAGAGAAGGTAAGTAAACCTGGTAAAAATGAGAGACATGGTAGCACCGTGGTTAAGAAAACTGACCTTGGAGTCAGACTACCTGGGTTTGCAGCACAACTCCACCCCAGGTATTAGCTGTGCGGTCTTGGGAGAGTATTTAACCTCTCTATGCCTCAGTTTCCTTTTTTGTTTAATGAGAATAACAATAGTAGTCATCCTATAGTGTGATTTGGGAAAATAAAGGAAAATCACACATCCTATAGTGTGATTTGGTGGTATCAGTTTTAAGTGGTGAAGCCACATTTTGAATCTTTTTTCTGATCCACAGTAGAAGCTCTTAAACATTGCTGTTTCCCCTAGTGGCAATGTATGTTTGTTAGATATTTTCTATACTCTGGATGAATGCTATGTCTTTCCTCATTCTAGGAGGCTTTGAGAAAGTATGCCAACTCTATCCATTGTTGCAAACATACAGTATACAGAATAATGGCCCCCGAGCCTGAGCATGTCTCCACTTTCTTAGTCATAACTGTTCAGAAATTTTGCAACATCAAACCATTCAGGGTAAGGACTGCCAAGGTAACATGAAAACTATGTAATCCTTCAAGTGTTTCAGATTATTCCTATCTAAAATAACACAAACAGTACAGAATTAGATTTTAGAAAGATGCATATAAAATCGTTTTTGTAAAAAATGTTTTGTGTCTACATGTAAATATATTGCCTGAGTTCACTTTTTGAATGGAGCTGGCTCTCACAGAACAGCACCTCAGCCAATTAAAAATCAATCAACTCATGTTTGTTGAGCACCTACGTGCTCAATACTATATACCTATTACCCTAAATATAGCACTGGATAAAGTGGACACATTCTACATCCATGTAGAATTTTAAATCTAGTGCAGTACTGTTCAATAGAAATTTCTACAGTGATAAAAGTGTTCAAGACTTCCACTGTCCAGTATGGTAGCCGCTAGTCACAAGTAGCTAGCTATTAAGTAGTTGCAATGTGGTCAGTAGGACTAAGGAGGTGGATTTTTAATTTTAGTTAATTTAAATCGAAATTTAAATTGCCACATATAGCTAGTGGGTACCCTATTGAGCAGTGTAGCTCTAACGGGTAAACCTAAATTTTGGGCACATTTTTCAAGAGTTGAGAAAGAATGTCACTGAGTCCACAATAGGCATTCACTTAACACTAGGGGAAGTAAATTGCTGTGTTCTAGTGCTCCTGGAAATGTTACCTGGTACCCCAGTGTCTTGGTTTACTGACTTCAGCAAGGCTATAACTAGCTCTATTCTGCCCATTTGAGAAAGCACAGAATGGTATGAAAGCAACCCCTTTATCGATAGTGCAGAGGTTGCCAATCATCAGTCTCACTCAGCTGACAGGCATGCTTCATCTGGCCCAGTGTTTTTAAATTATTTTGAATCAAGGGTCAATATTCAAAATTGAAGTGATTTTATATTTCTGACTTTTGTAGAAGACTCAGAAGTCCCGACATCTTTCTCCCTGGAAGTAGTTGGCTGAAGTTGAGGTTTCTGGTCTTGTCAGAGGGAGCATATACTCTCCAGGATGATGAAGGTGCCACCATTCCCTATAGTCTTCCCTCTAGCCACCTTCATTTGTTCACCCCATGCATGCTTGGCCCCAGAAGCCGTGTGAGCTTGTAGTCGCTGCTTTAAGGCGTTGGTGCATCTCCAGTCACTTCCCTGGATGTTCCCAGATGCATATGCACATGCACACACACACATGCCAGTCACACCTTGCACTTCTGCACCTTTGTGTCTTTGTAAATGCTGTTCCTCTTACCTGGAATGCTTTTTTCTGTCTAGTTCAAGGACTCTCCTCCACAAAGCCACTTGGACCTCCCCAGTTAGAGCAAACTGCTTGTCCTTGTAGATGCACTTAGAACATTACCAACTCTTCTGTCACCTTTTATTTTTCTCACGCCTGGACTCCAGACGATTTTTTTCATTCGGAAGAAGAAGTATCTTATTCACCTTAGTATCCCTGAACCCTAGCACAGGGTCTAGTGAATGAATTCTGAATGAATGAATTCTGACATCTCTGTCTCTAGCCCAGGCCTTCTATATGTATCGGGAGAAACCATCAAGAGGTTTTATTCAGCTGCCTCCTGGGTGTTTCCATGAAAGTCCCTGCAGCCATTTTTTCTGCACTTGCCTGCTGTCTTCCTCTTCTTCACCTTTCCATTTCTCAGCAAGCCTGTTACCCCTCTTTGTTTCCTCTACTTGTATAAGTCACAGAGAACCTCTAACAATTCCATAGTCAGTTACCTAAGCCAACAAGCTAGAGGCCGTTTTAGTTTCTTCTTCTCCCATACCCCACCTGTCCCCTTATTCTCCCTCAATCTCCGGCCATCCCTGGTACAAATGCCTTATTTTTGATGTTTATCACAGGTCAACTATTTTAGCAGTCTGAAACCTAAGTCCCTACCTGTTCCTATACCATCCTGATCCATCCTTCACTGTAATCCATTCTCCACTTTCTAAACACGTCTGCAATACTTCTACAATTCTCCATTGCCCTCAGGATAAATGCAAGTCTTCCAAGCAAGACAGAGAAAGTCACCCCTCAGTTTCTCAGTTACTCTGCTACAGCCCCAGTGGCCTCCTTTCCATGCCTCAAAACTTTGCCCATGCCATTCTCCCTGCCTAGAATGCTCTTCCCTCAGCGCTTCACATGACTGACTCTTCCATGGCTCAGGACTTAGCTCAAAAGTAATCAGAATGGCCCTCCCTGATCCCTCAACCTAAAGTGGCCACCTGTCTAAACATGTCAGCCCATGCTACTCCATCCACGATGTGTCAGATTCTGTCATCAAAGTCAGTAGTGTTCATGTTTGTTTACAGGTCTGTCTCCCTACTAAAATGGAAACATCATGAAGGCAGGAACCTATTTGTAGCCCCAAGGCCTTGGCACAGTGCCTGGCACACAATTGGCATTTAACCTGTGTTGATTTGAATGCCAAATGATGACTGACTCTGGTAAGGAAGACGGAAGGAAGGAAGGAAGGAAGGAAGGAAGGAAGGAAGGAAGGAAGGAAGGAAGGAAGGAAGGAAACAGATGGATACATGAATGTAATAAAAAGCGAAGACTTATTCTAACTCATGCACCTATGAAGAAATGGTTCCAAAGTGTGTTCCAGTGCATTCCTCCCAAAAGTAACACCTGCTCCAAATTAGGCATTTGAAAAGAAATCTCAGAGTTTATAAAGTGACAGGAATTCCTGCTGATCAGCAGTGTCAATGGTAGTCAGGTGGAGTTATCTGAGGTACCAATTAATCCTTATTTGGGTGTTATTTTTAGGTACCCTGTGCTTCCAGAAACCTACAAAGGGTTTACCAACTTAGAATTGTAGTGGAATTTGAATGGGTAGATGAGTCATGTAACAATTTATTATCACGACAAGTGCTGAGGAGTTCAAGGGAACTTGCTGATGCCTGTTTTCCTAAGTCAGATCTCAGGAGAACATATTTTGTTAGAATCCTCCAAATAGATTCTTGAGTGTATTAATATCTCTGTTGGACTCAAGATTGGCTATTTTGGTTTACAATTAGTTTATCTCTACGTGTGTCTGTCCAATTCCAAACATACCACAAGGAAGACATATTGCCAGCTGTTTTGAGTTTTAAAAGGACAATTTCACCAACACAATATCTATGTTTTAAACACCATATGCACATTATGGTAGAAATGAGTTCCAAAATAGAGTGAAACAAAAGCTCTAAAAAATAAATATTGCTGGTATTCTGGAAATCCAAATCTCTCCAGGTTAAATCACATTCTCTTCAACACAGTAGCACCAATAAAAATTTATAGCACATTGTATTTTACTTCTTCAGTACAGATTAGTGTCAAACTCTGACACCAGCATGGAAAAAGCTTCCACTGGGTTTGAAAAGTCATGCGCTAGAGACATAAACTGAGAAAAATAAAGGTCTGAGTGCAGGTGGGGCACTTCAGTTCCCTGGGGGAAGGCAGGAGTAGATACAAATAGACATGCGACAGAGCAGCGAGCAAAGGACTAACTGTTAGGTCAGAAGAGAGGACAGCCAAGACCTCCACCAGGACAATAGTGAGGGCTCCAAACACCTCGAGATATGGAGCTAAGCAGCTCTGCGACTTCTCCCACTCTCAGAGGCACAGAAAATGGCTCATTAGAAATCAGGCAGTGGGACCATGGCCTATGTAAGATCCTCTCTGTAAGAGAGAGGAAGGGAAACCAGCACTTCTTGATTCTGTAGGAAAATCACACATGGAATTTTCTTGAAAAAAAAAGGAAATTCAGACTTTATAACTAATTTAGTCTAATATGATTATAACTGGAAGAACAGAGTCGGGTAGATGGGGAACAGGAATAGGATGGAAATGTTTCACTAACTACCTCTTTACGTAGATACAGCATGTAAATGTGTTTTTCATTTTCAAAATTGGAAGTTTGAATGTATACAGTTAAACCTTTTCAGATAACTCTGAAAGTAAGCCCTTTCCCGACATAAGCTACCATTTCAGGAAAATGGAAGTGAGCATTTCCTTGTCAGGGTGAACAATTCCTTCCGTTTTTCAGTCAAACCTCTTTAAGCCAAGCAGAGCATTCTTGCTTAGATTCCACACTCTGTAGGCATTAAAATCCTAAATTAAGAACCCATGTTTTTCCAAAGAGATTCCAGACCCTCTTAGTGAGTGGTGGATTACCAACAGGAGCAAAGCCTAAAATCTTGTTTAATTGTCTGTTTTAATTGATGGGATAATAAGCATTGATTCTACATATATAGGTGTGTTGGCTGTATCACTGCAATTACATGGCATGTTTTATTCATGAGAGAGGCCCCAGACTGCCTTGGCAATCATCAGAACCAGTTTCTCCCTCTCAAGTGAGCATCAGAAAGGGCTGCATAATGACAGTCACCAACAGAAAATTAAAGGTTCTTGCTTTTCCTCCCATTATGTTGCAAGATAATTAAAGCTCAGACCAATACAATGTTGAACATCTTTATTCCGAAATTTGGTTTCCACTAAATCAGACAGGCATTTAAATGCGTTAGGCCAGCTGCTGCCAACTTTACTGGGTGGGCCAATGATAAAGACATAGTCTTTCCAAGTTGTTTTGCCAATGCCCAACCAAAGAGAGGGAATGGGCCTGGCAAGTGGACCCTCTGCTTTGTGCCTACTGGCTCCGGGTGACACATCCAAAAGAGCTGTTTTATTGAAAAGAGACAAACCACTAAAAAAAAAAAGACATGTTATATAAACTATGGAACATGAAGGAGTCTAATTCTGATGTTTACTATTTCCATAAAGCCTGACACTCTCCTCATTTTTATGGGTATACTGGCTGTCAACATAGGAGTTCTTTCTTTTTATTTCAACCTTTATTTTAGATTCGGGGGGTACATGTGCAGGTTTATTACATGGGTATATTGCGTGATGTGGTGGTTGGGGATACAAATGATCCCATCACCCAGGCAGCAAGCATGGTACCCAATAGGGAGTTTTTCAGCCCATGCCCTCCTTCTTCTTCCTGCTGCCCACACCCACTCCCCCGCCCCGTGTAGTCCCCAGTGTCTATTGTTCTCATCTTTATGTCCATGAGTACCCAGTGCTTAGCTCTCACTTACGAGAGAGAACATAGCATAGGATTTTAATAGCAAGGCCCCATTATAAAGACAAGACCATACCAGTGCAGATCATTCCCAGCCAGGAAAACATCCATGGAGGCATAGGAGGAAGCCACAACACTTACTCCCAAGCAGAAGTAACAAGAAGCCCCCCAACTAAGACATCTACCTGTACCTGGCAGTAAGGAAGTGACAACCTCCACATTTCTTTGCTGAGGAAGTACAGAGGAGGCTGGTTAAAATAGAAGGTTTAAATAAAATTAGAAGTCTCATAATGACCAAAATATCCAGGTTTCAATTTTTTAAAATCTCCCATCATATCAAAAACCGGAAAGATTTCAAACTAAATGACAAAGATATGAGAATTATCTGACACAGATTTTAGAGAAGTCATAGTAAAAAATGTTTTCATACTTGAAATAAGTTTTAAAAATAGAGAATCTCAGTAAAGAAACACAAGCTACAAAGAAGAAGCAAATGGAAATCTTAGAACTGAAAAATACAATAACTGAACATTTTCCTCAACAGCAGAATTAAGAGAGCAGAGGAAAGAATCAGTGAACTTTAAGATAAAACAACATAAATGATGCAATCTAAGCAATAGGGAGAAAATAAACTTTAAAAAATTAATAGCACCTTACGTACCTATGAGACCATATCAAAAGATCTAACATTCATGTTATCAAGGCCCTGGAAGGAGAGAGGAAAAGAAGGTGGAAGACTGAAAAATACAAGAAGAAATAATGACTGGAGACTTCCCATATTTGGAAAAAGATATAAATCTGTAGATTCAAAAGCTGAGAGAACTCCAGATTGGAGGAGACATCCACAACAAGACATATTATACTGAAATGTTAAAACTAAAGATAATGTTTTAAAAATGGAAGCAGTAAGAGAGAAACAGCATATTACCCATAGGGTAAAAACAGTTAGAATGTCACTGGATTTCTCACCAGAAACCACAGAGGCCAGGAGGAAAAGGGACCTTTTTCAAGTACTGAAAAAAAACAACTATTATCCCCAAATCCTATATCCAGTGGTAATAACCTTCAAGAATGAAGGGGAAATGCAGACATTCCAGGAGAAAGGAAAACTAAAAGAATTTGTTGCCAGCTGATATGGTTTGGCTCTGTGTCCCTACCCAAATCTCATCTCTAATTGTAATCCCCACATGTCAAGGGAGAGACCCAGTGGGAGGTGACTGGCTCATACGGACAGTTTCCCCATGCTGTTCTAGTGACAGTGAGTGAGTTCTTACAAGATTTGATGGTTTTATAAGTGGCAGTTTTGCCTGCTTTCTTCTCTCTCCTGCAGCCTTGCGAAGAACGTGCCTACTTCCACTTCTGCCATGACTGTAAGTTTCCTGAGGCCTCCCCAGCCATGCGGAACTCTGAGTCAATTAAACCTCCTTTGTTTATAAATTACCCAGTCTCAGGTAGTATCTTTATAACAGTATGAAAACAGACTAATACACAGGCACACCTGCCCTAATAGAATGATTAAAGGACATTATCTAAACATAATGGAAACCATGAGAGAAAGAATTTTGAACATCAGGATGAAAAAAGGAACACAATAAGCAAAGCTATGGGTAATTACAATAGACTTTCCTTCCCTTCCTATACAATTTTAATTCAATTCCTATGAAACTCCCCCTAAGGTTTTTTTCTTTTTTAACTTTTATTTTAAGTTCAGGGGTACAAGTGCAAGTTTGTTACATCCATAAACTTGTGTCATAGGGGTTTGTTGTACAGATTATTTAATCACCCAGGTATTAAGCCTAGTACCCACTCATTATTTTTTCTGATCCTCTCCCATCTCCCACCCTCCACCTCCCATAAAGTCCCAGTGTGTGTTCCCCTCTATGTGTCCTTGTGTTTTCATCATTTAGCTCCCACTTATAAATGATAACCTACAGTATTTGGTTTTCTGTTCCTGAGTTAGTTTGCTAAGGGTAACGCCCCCCAGCTCCATTTATGTTCCTGCAAAAGACATGAGTGCATTCATTTTTACGACTGCATAGTATTCCATGGTGTATATGTATTACATTTTCTTTATCTAGTATCTCTGACAAACCTGACAAAAATAATCGATGGAGAAAGGAATCCCTACTCAATAAATGGTGCTGGGATAACTGGCTAACCATATGCAGAAGGTTGAAACTGAGCCCCATTCTTACACAATATACAAAAGTAACTCAAGATGGATTAAAGACTTAAATATAAAACCCAAAACTATAAAAAACCTGGAAGACAACCTAAGCAATGCCATTCAAGACATAGTCATAGGAAAAGATTTCATGAGGAAGAGTTTTTTATAGATCGATATAGACAAGATTATTCTAAAATGTATCTGGAAAGACAAAAGAATTGACATAGCTAAAACAACTTTGAAAAAAAAAGAAATGAACTGGGAGGAATTAGTCTGTCCAGTTACAAAACTTAAATAATACAGTTATCAAGACTGTGCAGTAAATTGGAGGGACAGACACGAAGATCAACAGAACAGAATTAAGAAACTCAAAATAGACTGGGCGCGGTGGCTCAAGCCTGTAATCCCAGCACTTTGGGAGGCCGAGGCGGGCGGATCACGAGGTCAGGAGATCGAGACCATCCTGGCTAACATGGTGAAACCCCATCTCTACTAAAAATACAAAAAATTAGCCGGGCGTGATGGCGGGCACCTGTGGTCCCAGCTACTCGGGAGGCTGAGGCAGGAGAATGGCGTGAACCCAGGAGGTGGAGCTTGCAGTGAGCCGAGATCGTGCCACTGCACTCCAGCATGGGTGAGAGTGAGACTTCATCTCAAAAGAAAAAAGAAAAGAAAAGAAAAGAAACTCAAAATAGACCCATAGAAAAGGTCAAACTGATTTTTGACAAAGATGCAAAAATAATTGCATGGCAAAAGGGTAGCCTATACAACAAATAGTCCTGGAGCTATTGGACATGCATGAAAAAAAAATTCTACCTTGAGACAGAGTCTTGCTCTGTCACCCAGGCTGTAGTGCAATGGCATGATCTCCACTCACTGCAACCTCCACCTCCCTGGTTTAAGAGATTCTCCTGCTTCAGCCTCCTGAATAACTGGGATTACCGGTGGCCACCACCACGCCCAGCTAATTTTTGTGTTTTTAGTAGAGACAGGGTTTCACCATGTTGGCCAGGCTGGTTTTAAAACTCCTGACCTCATGTGATCCACCTGCCTCGGCCTCCCAAAATGCTGGGATTACAGGCATGAGCCACCAAACCTGGCCAAGTCTCACATTTTTTAACAACAATCAAAATGAATAACAGATTTGAATGTAAAAACTATGAAACTTCTAGAACATACATGGGAGAGCTACACAAATAATTTTTAGACTTGACACCAGAGGATGGTCCATAAAAGGAGATTTTGAAAAGTCAGATTTCATCAAAATTTGAAAATTTTGCTTTGTGAAAGAGTCCCATAAAGGGATGCAAACACAAGCTATACAATGGAGAAATAGTTACAAACCACATATCTGACAAAGAAATAGCTAGAACATATAAAGAACTTTCAAAACTCAACAGTAAAAAATTTTTTAAATTCTATTAGAAAATTAGCAAAACACATGAAATAATCATATCACTGAAAAAATCTACAAATGGCAAATAAACACACAAAAGATGTTCAATATTGTTAGTAATTAGGGAAATCCATATTAAAACCAAAGTGAAATATCACTGCATAACTATCAGAATGGTTAAAACATAAAATAAGAATAACACCAAATATAGGCAAAAATTCCAGGAAACTGGATCACTCATATATTGCTAGTGGTGATGTAAAGCGACACAACTAATCTGGAAAAGTTGATGGCAGTTTCTTTTTTTTTTCTTTTTTTATTGTACTTTAAGTTCTAGGGTACGTGTGCGTAACATGCAGGTTTGTTACATATGTATACTTGTGCCGTGTTGGTGTGCTGCACCCATCAACTCGTCATTTATATCAGGTATAACTCCCAATGCAATCCCTCCCCCCGACCCTCCCCATAATAGGCCCCGGTGTGTGATGTTCCCCTACCAGAGTCCAAGTGATCTCATTGTTCAATTCCCACCTATGAGTGAGAACATGCGGTGTTTGGTTTTCTGTTCTTGCTATAGTTTGCTGAGAATGATGGTTTCCAGCGGCATCTATGTCCCTACAAAGGACACAAACTCATCCTTTTTTATGACTGCATAGTATTCCATGGTGTATATGTGCCACATTTTCTTAATCCAGTCTGTCACTGATGGACATTTGGGTTGATTCCAAGTCTTTGCTGTTGTGAATAGTGGATGGCAGTTTCTTACAAAACTAAATGTACAACTACCATACAACCCAGTAATTGCACTTCTGAGCATTTGTCTCAGAGAAGTAAAACAAAAGTTCACAAAAACCTTACATTAATATTTGCAGCACTTTATTCATAATAACCTAAAACTGGTAACAACTTAGAGGTCCTTCGATGGGTTAGTCAAATAGTGGTGCATACATACTATGGAATTCTACTCAGCAACAACAAATAACAAATATGCAACAACCTAGGTGAATCTCCAGAGAATTGTGTGAATGAAAAATATCCAACCCCAAAAAGTTACATATTGCATGATTCCATCTATATTACATTCTTGAAATGACACAGTCATAGAAACGGTGAATAAATTAGTGGTTGCCAGAGTTTAAGGAGAAGTGGGGGTGGGAAAGAAGGGCCAACATGAGACATACTCTGACAGAACTCTTTTTTTTTTTTTTTTTTTTTTTTTTTTTTTTTTTTTTTTTTTTTTTGAGATAGAGTTTTGCTATTGTAGCCCAGGCTGAGAGTGCATGGCGCGATCTCAGCTCACTGCAACCTGCTGCCTGGCTGGGTTCAAGCAATTCTCCCTGCCTCAGTCTGCACCAAAGTAGCTGGGATTACAGTGCCCTACCAACCAAGCCAGGTAATTTTTTTGGTTTTTTTTTTTTTTTGTTTTTTTGTAGAAGTGGGGTTTTACCATGTTGGCCAGGCTGGTCTTGAACTCCTGACCTCAGGTGATCCACCCACCTCAGCCTCCCAAAGTGCTGGGATCACAGGTGTGAGCCATTGGGCCTGGCTGAGGCATACTCCTCTTGACTGTATCAATGTCAATATCTTGGTCATAATATTTACTAAGGTGTTATCATTGGGGAAACTGAGTAAAGGACACGTGGGATGTCTGCATTCATTTTTGCAACTGTATGTGAATCTGCAATTATCTCAAAATTTTAAAATAATTTTAAATTATACAGCACATTTGCTGAAAAATACTAGTGACAACAGTGGTTAGAAGAGTGATTATTAGCATATTATTATTATTATTATTGTTAGGAGCCTGAGAGATATACATTTTTTATTTTTTCTACTTCTTTATTATCTAGAAAGTTATTCCCCCAGACACTCTCATGCTTCCCCATCTCTTCCTTTAGGTTTTAGTCAAAAATCATGTCAGGAGACCTTCCTTGCCAAAGCTGTTTAAAATCGCAGGCTTCCCCATCCCCCACCAGTATTACATATTCCCCATCCCTACTCAATTTTGTTTTCTCTTTAGAACTTATCACCTCTAATATATTCTATATTTTATTTATTAATCTTGTTTCTGTGTCTTCCTACTAGAATGTATGCTGTAAGAGGGCAGGAATCTTTGTCAGTTTTGTCTCAGCATTGCATTCTCATTGCTATTAATAGTGTTGGACCCATAGTAAGCCTTCAATAAATATGCATTTAGTGAATTAATTGCTAAAATTAATTTCCGTATGTGTGTTACAGGGTCCTCATATGTAAAGTTGAGTTAATGATACTTCTTTTTCATGTTATTATGAGCACTAAAAGAGATGTTCAAAAACACGACTTTCTCAGAATATATAAAGAATTTCTACAACTCAAAAACAAAAAAATAGGCCTGGCGCGGTGGCTCAGCGTGGTGGCTCATGCCTGTAATCCCAGCAATTTGGGAAGTCAAGGTGGGCGGATCATGAGGTCAACAGATCGAGACCATCCTGGCCAACATGGTGAAACCCCGTCTCTACTAAAAATATAAAAATTAGCTGGACATGGTGGCATGCACATGTAGTCCCAGCTACTTGGGAGGCTGAGACAGGAGAATCGCTTGAACCCGCGATGCAGAGGTTGTAGTGAGCCCAGATCATGCCACTGCACTCTAGCCTGGCAACAGAGCAAGACTCCATCTCAAACACATAAAAAGAAATACAAATGAACAAACCAAAAAACAACCTAACTTTTTTCTAATTGGATAAAGGACATGAATAGATATCTCCCCAAGGAAGATATACAAATAGCCAAACAGTACTTGAAAAGATGCTCTACATCACTAATCATTAGGAAAATGCAAAAACAAAAACAAAAAACAAAAAACAAACAACAACAACAACAAAACACCACAGTGAGATACCACCTCATTAGAAAGGCTGTAACTGAAACAAAGCAAAACCTAAAAGAACTATTGTCAAGAAAGTGGAGGTATCAGAACCCTTGTATCCTGCTGGTGGGAATGTTTCAACTGTGGAAACGGTATGGTGATTCCTTCAAAAATTAAAAATACCTTTGCCATGTGATCCAGCAATTTCACTTCTAAGTGTATACTCAAAAGAATTGAAAGCAGGAGCTCAAACAGGTATTGGTACACATGTGTTCATAGAAGTATTATTCACATAGGCAAAAGGTGGGGGCAACCCATGTGTCCATTCATGGATGAATGGATAAACAAAGTGTGACATATCCATTTATACACGCACTGGGCCTTAAAAAGAAAGAAAATTCTGACGCATGCTATAGCACACATGAACCTTGAGGACAAAGTCAGTTACTAAAAGGCATTACTGTGTGTTTTCACTTATATTAGGTCCTAAAGTACTCAAATTCATAGAGACAGAAAGTAGAATGTTGGTTGCCAGGGGCTGAAAGGAGGAAGAATAGGGTTAGTGTCAAATGGACACATCATTTTAGTTTGCAAGATGAAGAGAGTTCTGAAGATGAATGGCAGTGATGGTTGCAGAACAGTGTTAACATACTCAATGCTACTGAGCTGTACATGTGAAAATGTTAAAGCTGATAAATTTCATGTTATGCATATTATACCACAATTTTTCAAAGATTAAGAAAAATGAAAAACTCTCACCACATCAGTAACATAGTAGAGACCCAACAAATGGTCAATTATGGGAAGGGGATATAAAATTTATATCAGAATGACCTTGTGTTTCTTGCACACAGTTATGGCTAAGTGAAGAAGATTTAGTTGTATAAGTAGCTCTCTTTGTCCTTTCGCACCAGCTTCCCACCTTGGCAAGGACAATCGAGTGAGAAGGGAGTGGCAGGGAAGTGTGGTGCCAGTTGCTGCACTATCGCTGCAATCTAAATGTGAGACTGCCATTGCTTGGCTACATAAGATATTGCCTTAGCAGAAATGGAAGTAAGTTTCTGGTCTCCTTCTACTGCAGGAAAAGAAAAGAACTGACTATAGAAGAACAGAATTAAATTAGACCTTTAAAAACATCAATACAAATCATCCCAAATTCCCTGAGCCCATCTTTGTAGTTTGCTCAACTGAGTTTATGGCAACAAAATTAAAGATTTCAACAAAATTATTCCTACCAAGTTTCCATTGGAAAGGAAAGGAGTACCTTTACTAATAGAATTGAGGGCATATTTAGTTGGAAGAGTAAGTTCCTAAGACTAAGTTTTGCCTTGCGGAATAAAGGGTGAGACTCAAACACAAGACCAGATGACTAGCGGGTGGTGAGCAGAGCTGTACTTTCCCCTTGCCTGGGGAACCACAGTGGCATTGGCAGGGAAAGATACTCAATACCTCCCTTGGTAGTGGCTTCAATCTGGGGTGGTCCTAGCCTTCTAAACTTCATTCTTATATGAACTCACACGGCAAAAGTTTTAATAAACTTTATTGAAGTAAATTTTGTTTATGTATGGATAAACCCATGTGACTACCTCCCAGGTCAAAATATAAAACATTTTCGTTATCCCAGAAAGTCCTCTTGTGCTACTTCACAATTAATTTTCCTTCCAGAGGTAACCACTGTTTTAACTTTTACCGTTATAGATTAGTTTTCTTTTCTTAAACTTTATTTAAATAGAATCATACAACATAAATACTCTGTTTTGTGCCTGGCTTCTTTGCTCAGAATAATGGTTTCACAGTTTATTCATGCTGTGGTGTGTACTTGTATTTTGTTCTTTCTTATTGCTGAGTAGTGTTCCAAAAAAGATAACCACACAGCCGGTAAGCATATAACAAGATACTCAATACCGTTCACTATTAAGGAAATGTGAATTAAAACCACACTGTAATGTCAGAATGAATTGAGTTTAAAAGGACTGGCAATGCCAAGTGTTGGTGAAGATGTGAATAACTGGAACTCTTATATATCACTGCATTACTGGTGGAAGTGTAAAATGGAACACTCCTTTAGAAAACTTTGTCAGTTTCTGAGAAAATTAAACAGAATCTACCCTGTGACCCAGCAAGTCCATGTCTATATGCAAAAGAAATGAGTGATTAGATACACAAAAATCCATGTAGAAAAATGTCCATAGAAGCTTTATTCATAATGATTCAAAACTGAAAATAAACCTAATATTTATCAGCAGGAGAATGGATGCATAAACTGTGGTATCCTCAAATGAATATTTTTTGAAGGTCTACTATGAGCAAAACACACCCCTCACCCTTGGCATCTCTTCCTTTAGTGGGCATGACACCCTTTCCTTGGGGATTCCATTTCTTTCTCAGGTTCCTCTGAAAGCAGGGAGGGAGCAGGGACACTATATATTAATATGTCCCGACCCCAGACACAAGTGCAACTTCCCCAGTGGCTGTCACACTCTAGATTCTAGGTCACGCTGTATTCAACAAGTGTCCAATTACATAAACATTTCATGATGCTAGACCATGAACAGAAGACACAAAAACGATTAAGCCATGATCGTTGATGAGAAGATAGTGACTTACAGGTTGATTCTTGGACTCAGAAAGATTTGTACTTGAACCCCAAGTCTTATTAGCTATGTACTCTTGGGCAAGTCCAGGTCTCCTAATCTGTATAAGGCATCTGCACAATGCAAACAATCACAATAGTGCCCACCAAAAGAGCGTCCTAAGAATTTAATGAGAGGATACATGTGAAACAATGTCCAGTGCTTAGATTTTAAATCAATGCTGTTTATTACTATTATTATTATTATTAATAATTTTCTCAACCTAGTGAGGAGATAAGGCAAATAATAAGTAATTATAAACATAAAGCAATGATAAGAGATGCTAAATAAAAGTAAAACATGCTTTGAGGATATTTAGAGGGAGAAGAGGCTGATTTGAACTAGAAAAATTCTGGTGAGTTCTCATGAGACCTATAGAGAGTTATGATTTGTCAGCTTAGGAAACAAGAACTGTGGTTTTAATTTTCATGATCAGAGTGCAGGAAGAGGTGAAATGATTGTAAAATAAATAGCATCAGGTTTGAAACACCACACAGCCTTAGATTTGAATTGAGGCTTATCCATTAATTAGCCAGAGGATTTTGGACAAGGAATTTAACTTCTCTGCACTTCATTTTCATCATTTGCAAACGATGACAATTCCTATTTCTAACAGTTATTGAAAATAAAAAGAATATTTATCAAACACCTCACACAATACCAGTTACTCAATGCATAAATTTTAACAATTATGCATTGTTAAACAATATTATATAAATATTATATTAATATAACAATAATATATTTTAACATATTAACTGACCATGAAACTAAGGGTCCACACACTATTTCTCTGTGAGTGAGGCTTGGGCAGGGGGCAGTTTTTTTCAGAAAGGCAACCTCATGACCAGCCTGTGGGCATTCACTTCCAACAATGACCCTTCAGTTGTTATAGGCCACTAGGAGAATCTAGTAGTCCTTTCTGCCAGGAAAATTCCCATACACATGAAAATTTTTCCATTCATTCCAGTGGTTCTAACACTCCCTGAAACACAATTCATGAAGTTACTGAGTTTCCAGAACCCTCAATAAATAACTTAGCACCAGGGGAGAGAAAAAAAAAGCATAAGTCAAACTTTCAAAGGCAAGTCTTTTAGACTCTCTCTCCTATTACCTGATGTTTAATTTTTGCTGAATAGGAAGCAAGTTGGCAGACTCAAGTGTAAAGAGTGAACCCGGTTAAAAAAAAACACTTTTCTCTGTGATGGCATTTTTTTCTCACTCCAATGGTTTACCAAATTTCAAGCACTGTTAATACTGTGCTAATCTTCCGCTGCCTGCAGCCTGCCCAGCCCACAGACGAGAGCCCCACTGCTGCGACCTTCAGGTCGGTGGTCTTGTGTGCTTGTCAGTAAATCCACATGGAGTTGCTTGTCAAACCCCTGCTGTCATCAATACATTTCCTTTCCCCACATGGATTTCTACTCAGTACACTCGAGCCCTGCCCTCACACTGCCAAAGGGCCAGGTTGACTGAGGGATTTTTAAAACAACGTTTTGCCCAGATAGTTTGATACTGTGTGTAAGCAGCCTGAATGTTTTGTGAGATGAGATTCTGATGTAGAAAAAAAGGTGCACTTTCACTTGAAATGTCTGTAAAAATTGCTGTGTCTCTCTGAGAATATCAGTTTTAATTTAATCCTGACAATAAGATGATAATAAGAAAATCTCAGATTCCCAGTATTTTGCTTCTGTCATCATTATCATCATCATTAGTATCATCATGCTGTTTCTTGCCCATTTGTTCAACTCTCCCTCCCATTCCATTCTCTGCCCTTCTCTATGCCCCCAGAGGCTGATTCCTATAGACCCCATCTCCCGGGCTCCCTCACTGCCAGTTTCCTGCTTGGCTTAGTCAATTGGAGGCACAGGATGGAGCTCAGAGCATAGGATGTTTCTTCGCCCTCCCTCCCTGCTTTGCTTACATTTCTAAGAGTAGCTGCCTCCCTTCAATCACAGCTGTCAAGTGGATCTGCTCCAATAATTCAGCTCTCACTAGACACTATAATATTTTCTTTCCTTGCCCCTCAGAACTAAGGGTGGTAACAGCTTCCCACTATTACTAATCTCTGGATGCTGCAGCACCTCTGTATAGTTTCCTGACCTTGCTTATTGCACATCCTTCTGTGAATGTCTCTGATACTGTCATATGTAATATCATCTTCTCTACGGCTGTTATTTTATTGATTGCTCCTCACTGTGCTGAGTGCCCCAAAACACATACTCATTTAGCCCTCACAAAAATTCCAGTGGGAAAGTATTTTGCAGATGAGAAAGCCAGCTTAGCAGCTTTAAGGATCTTATTCCAGGCAACACAACTAGGAAGTGTCAGAGTCAGAATTCTAACCCAGCTCTTGCCACTCCAAAGTCTGTTTTTAACCACTGCCAACAACTCTGCAACACAGCCCACATAAGAATCACCTGAAGTGTTTGTTGAAAATCCAGATTTTGGGAAACTTGCCCAGACTCCCCGTTCTGAGGAAGCCATCTCTAGGGTTTCACTTGAGCAGTGAGACTGGCTCAGGGTCATCACGTGACCCACAGAAGATAATTGCATGGGGTAACTGACAACCTACGGGGTGAACTGGCACTAAAACTCTGACCAGCATGGGCAACAGTAATTAGTAAGACCAATCAAACTCTCCCCTGCATCCCAAATTTGAATTAAAAATGATAAGAAAATTAATGAAGAGGTAGAGGGAAGAGAAAAAAGGAAACTCATAAAGAGAAGCAGGCAATGGGAGAGTGACACGCATGGTCATTTGATGGTGGAGCAGTGACCAGTGAAGTGAAGCAGCAATAAGACAGCAGAGGCCCTGGAGCCTATCATAGTCTGAGTAGTGATTATTCTTAGCTTCCCTTGAGAATTCTAGCTCCTCTCACCCATCAGCTCACCAGTGGCTTAAGCAATTGTTTGACATGTCTTTCCTGAACTGGACTCATTTGGCTGAGCTGATACATCCTCTCATTTTTACAGAAAGGGCTCTAAGTTACCAGAAGTGAAATAGCCTCCCATCAGCCTTCCTATGTTTATCCTGTCCACCTCTCTAAACCATTATTCACATTGAAGTTGGGGTGATCTCTCAAAAATGTAAATTTAACTTCATTAACCTCCTTGCTTAAAATACACAAATGGCTTCCTATTCTTTTGACACACAGTAAAAAAAAAAAAAAAAATTCCTACAGTGACCTACAAGTTCTTACATGGCCTGGCCACCAAGTCTGCTCTTCAGCCTCAGCTTGAGACACACACCCCCAATCTCTTTGGTTTAGTCATGCTGGCCTTCTTTCAGTCCCTTCTGATCACCACATTCCCTCCTGCCCCAAGGCTCAGCGCAGGCTATTCCTTCTGTCTACAATATGGATCCCTTATCCTTGCACCTAGTTGCGCCTAGTTAACGCCTACTCATCATCAAGCATCACTTCTCCAGGGATGCCCCACTGACTCCCTGACTGATATCAATCTCATGGCATCTGCCTTGCATAGTATTATTCACAGGTGTGACTTTTTGTGCAATTACTTGATTAATATCAGTCATTCCCACTAAACTCCCTGAGACCAGGGTCTACATCTGATTTTGCTCACTGTTGTTTCCCCAGCAGCTTGTACAGTGCCTGGCTCGCAGTAGGCATGAAAATGTTTATTGAATGATTTGATGTCTACATGCAATGACGCTGTGGGAAAGTTCTTCTAGATACGCAATCATATAGTTGTCATGGAGTGAATGACAATAGTAACAGTGGGCAAGTGGCTGTTGCTTAGGAAGGACTGACACAAAACAGAAGACAAGAGAATGGGTGGCTGTATGCACAGTACCTAGCACAAAGCTCTCCACTTAGAAGGGGATCCCAATCCTTGTGCAGCCCCAACATCCACCTGAGCACCTCGGAAAATGCCCAAAAGGTCAGTGACACTTGGCTGTCTTTTATTGAGTTTCATTTAAGCTTGTGGATATATTTCCAAAGAGTTTATGTCAACTGCTTTAAAAGCCAAGTTATTGCCAGTTTGGTGACTATTACCTACCCTAATCCAGCTTTAAATTGACTTGGAAAAACAAAGACAACAAACTTGCAGCCTTGACTGCAAGGTGAAAAGATGGTGCAATTAACGCAAATGTCTTTGATTGCCCTTGAGAAACATTTGTAAATCAAAATTGGTAATGACTTACCTGTGTAGCATATTCTCTGAAATAATCCACAACAGAGAGAATTGTTTTATATTATTCAAATGTGTAAAGTTAGGTCTAATAAATGAAAAATGTTCTTTCTCATATAATTTCATTTAGGAGACTGGCTTCAGTTCCCAAAACCTTTTGTGGACACCTAGCAAGTGCTAGGTACTCTGCAAGGCCAGAGGAAGGAGATACGGAGATGGACTGCTTAGTGCTTGCTTCTCAATCATGGCAATAGAAAGTAATACATGCCATGTTCCAAGTGCACATTGTGCAAAGTGAAACGTCCTTCATTTTATAAAGGAAATAATAATGGTGCAGAGGTTGTAGAAGAGCAGGAGGCACTCACCAAGAAGACCATGAAGGGTTCAAGATAACACAGGTCCAGCTTTATAATATTACAAGTGAAAAAAATGAGGACCCCCAAAGACAAAGTTCCCTCAACTAGTTAATGCCAAAACCAGATCCTGAACCCAAAAGTTCCTTTTAAGGAGTTATCTGAGATATTACCAAATTCTATTCTTATTGGCTTTCTCAAAAAACACTCCAGTCATTAGGGGTTGAAAAATCAAGCAAACTTTGATTTGCTGTTGATAAGGGAGCAAAATACAACTTCCTGCCTCCAGTTTGGCCCCTTTTCAGTCTACTTCTGATATAATCATGAAATAATTTCCTAGAATGCAAATCTGATCACGTGATTCCTATTGCCCTTAGGATAATAACTGGCATCCTTCATAAGACCTCCAAGGCTCAATATGCCCTGGCCCTGCCTGGCCTTTGATCACTATCTCCTTCTTTCTCTAGGTTCTACCCACACTATACCTCCTCTAGTTCTTCAATCATATTGTGATTTCTGCCCCATCAGGCCTCAACACAAGTTCCCTCTGCATGGAACACTCTTCCTCCTTCTTCACTACTGATTCATTAGGCTCAGGCAGAATGCCATTACCCTGACTGTAGACTAGGTTAGTACCTCTTTGCCCTCTCTACGTGCTCGCCATCACTTTTTATCGAGTTACCTGCCTAGTAAACTGTCTTCCTTTCTAGACTAAGCCCCAAGAGGGTAGGAATGTCTCTATCAGTCACTCATACATTCCACACCTCAGCATAATACCCAGATTCTTAGTCAGGAAGGCTAAGCTGCTGGAACAAAGAAACTTCAAAGTCTGAGCATTTTACAGAACGTGAAGTTCTTTTTTCTTTGTCATGTGACAGTCCAGAGTGGGAGTTCCAGGTCTGTGGCAGTTTTACTCCATGCAATCACGTGAGACACACGCTGATCAGAACGTGGCTTCTAAAGTCTTCCTGATAATTTCCCCCTTAGTCAGCTTGAATGGGATAGAGCATGGAGGAGCTTACACAGAAGGTGTTCACTTCTTTTCTGCTCCATTTCCATCTGGAGGAACTCAGTCATGTAGCTGCAAAACTACAAGGAAAACTGAAATATGTGGGCTAGCTGGCCAGCTATGTGCAGGCATTTCTTTACTATGTGGCAAGGAGAAAAAGGATTTTGGAAGACAGATGACTGCTCCACTAAAATCTCAGAGAATATTTACCAAAATAAATAATTTTTAAATTGTTATATTGCTCTGCTTTAACGCTGATATCAATACCCCAACTCCCAGAATCATTATATTTCTTTCATTTTGTTGGCAGCATTTCAATATCCAAACAACTGGCTTCAGTGAAAGGTAAGGCACAGATGACTGAGACGTACATTTTTCTCCTCTACCAAGATGGCATGCCAAGTGTTAAAAAAAAATAGGACATCAGAGAATTCCAGAGATGTAAGGGAACTTTTGAATAAATCATCAAACATTCATGATGTTCTTTTTAAAGATCTGGGAACTGAGGTCCAGGAGTAGGAATTAACTTGCCTAAACTTATATAACTCATTAAAGACAGAGCTGAAGTGAGACCATGGATCCCCTGGTTCCTAATTCAGTGTTCTCCCTACAATATCCAGTTGCATCTCCAAGGGCAGCATGCTCAGAATGTCTAGAGCAGGGCCATGAGTATCTGACTCATGAATGTTGAGTGGAACTCAGGATGCAATCAGCCCCCAATTGCCTCTGTTGACTGAGTGGAAACAGTGTGGCCACCTCTCAAAGTGTAAATATTTGCCCTGGAATTCAATTTCATAGGTAAAATAACTTTAGGACTAGCAACATTGCCATGGAAATAACAACATAAGAAAAAATGCTCGTATACTTGGAACATTATTTTATTCAAAAATATAAGGCTTCACATGTTTACAGAGTAACAAGCACAGTTGGACGTTACTATATTGCAGGTTTTTCCCTCCTAGATGACTAGCCAAACTCTCCAAAAGAGACTCTGTAGTTTTCTTTAAATATATCTCCATCTTTATGGAACTATTTCTATACTATTACAACACAGCAGACTCGTGATTTATGTTTCAATAATTTACACAATTTCAGGCACTTTCGAGAATTGTCCCATCACATGTCTAACATAACTTCTCCTTCTGGGAGGTTGAGATTGTAACTCTGTCAACCCCACTGCACACCCACCCCTGCCCACATACACAACATTCCTAGCACCAGACTCCTTAAATCGGACCACTGAACCCCATTTATTCCTATGCCTTAAAAAATCACAGGATACACATGACTCATCTCCCCAGAATGTAGTTTATTTAGAGGGAAATAATTCTAGATGTTATTCATTGAAATCAGACATGGATAGGTCATGACATAGAAGTCAATACAAACCCACATTTTCTCTGCTTGCTACTTGGGCCTATGCCCCTGATCTCATGAGGCTTAGGAATGCAGGGTGAGTACATATTTGCATCTAACACCCAGGGTATTTTTGCTGTGGGAAAATTTGAGAAGTACTGGGAAAATTACTGGTCTAAAGAGTAGACACCAGGGACCTAGTTTTTGGTTCTGATATGTACTACCTATGTGAGCTTGAGCAAACAACTTCTCTCCTGTAGGTCTTCACATTATTCACAAAAATAACAGATATCGACAAGTTCTAAAATGAGGAGATTCTTTCATCCTGCTGTATTGAGACTGGTATTTCCATGACACCATTCAATTTGAATTGACAGTGAAGGAATTAGGAGATTGAGTGTTCCACGTTCCAGAGCAGGTGAAGAGCAAGAGGCAGAGAATTATTCTGAAGTTCAAATCAGCCCAGTTTAACACATGTATAGTGAGGCCTACAGCACGCCAGGGCCTGGGAATGAATGCAAAGATAAACAAGAGGCAGTAACTGTCTGCAAAGAATACACAGTCCAATGTGCTATACAATATAGCAGCCACCAGCTACATGTAGATAATGAGCACTTGAAATTTGGTTAATTTGAATTGAGATGTGTTAAGACTTAGGAGACTTAGTAGGAAAAATAAATGTAAAATATCCCAATAATTTGTTTATATTGGTAACATGCTGAAACAAAATTTTAATATACTGGCTTCCATAAAATAGATTATTAAATTTAACTTTTACCTGTTTCTTTTTACTTTTTTTTTTTTTTTTTTTGAGACTAAGTCTCGCTCTGTCGCCCAGGCTAGAGTGCAGTGGCTGGATCTCAGTTCACGGCAAGCTCCACCTCCCGGGTTTACACCATTCTCCTGTCTCAGCCTCCCAAGTAGCTGGGACTACAGGCACCCGCCACCTCACCCGGCTGGTTTTTTGTGTTTTTTAGTAGAGATGGGGTTTCACCATATAGCCAGGATGGTCTCGATCTCCTGACCTCGTGATCCGCCCATCTCGGCCTCCCAAAGTGCTGGGATTACAGGCTTGAGCCACTGTGCCTGGCCTCTTTTTACTTCTTTAATGTGGCTATGTATCAGAAATTTTAAAATTATGATTGTGATTCAAATTGTTTTTGGTGGGGGGGCAGCACGGATGTAGAAGATAATGTAGACAGAGTGTTTCAGGGTGAAGATTATGAAAAGGTTATGTTTAAGAATTATAGAAGCACAAAGGAAGGACATGTAGCCCCATCTGGGAGTTTGGGAAAGAGTCCTGCAAAATACGCTGCCTGAAAAAACAACACCTTGAGGCAGTGTGCATCTTGGAGTGAAACCAGAGTTGTTGTGAGGCAAGCTATAATACTTAGCCTCTCGCTGTCTCCATTTCTTCGTCGATAGAGTGGGGTTGATACTAAGACGTACCTCATCAGACTGACATCAGAATGTAGTGAGTTGAATCATGTGCATGCATCCCATGGAGGAGTGATTGGCACGTAGAATGTGTGTCATATATTATTGCCCACCAGAACACAAGCTCCAAAATGTCAGGGTTTGTTCTTTTGATGTTGCTCACTGCTCTACGCCCCAGAACTATCACAGGGCCTGGTAATACTTGCCAATAAATGCTTGTTGGGTGGATAGAGTATGTAGGGAGTACATACAGTTCAGTATTATTAAAGTACTGACAGTGAGCTAGAGAATAATAAAGAGGGCAGCAGAACCCGGCCGGGCTTAACGTCCTTCCCTGCACCCCCATTCCAGAGGCAAGAGAGCCAATAAAAGATGCCAAAAGAGAAACAGCAGCCCCTTGTGTTTTCAGTTGCACTTAGCCCTTTACAATATGCTTTCACATGCTAGTTCCCAACTCTGCAAGGCAGACAGCGAAGGAATTAAGAGGCAACATGCTGGGTTTATTAACAAAAGAATCCAACCATAAAAACAGGAAACTGAAACGCCTCACCAAATAGCATCAGTGTTATTAGAACAACCAGAGTTCCTCATTATCTTTTATTTTTAATATTTTCTAGCTCTGTTTTTACCATGGCCATATGCTATTTTATAGTCAGGGGAAAGGCATGCTGTTTTTTAAAAGAGATGGAGGAAAAGAATGGGAAGTTGGGTAGCTAGACCAGATGGAGTTCCCATTTCAGAGTGCAGTCAGACCCGAACTTCATTAGAGGGTCAAAAAATATCTGGATTCCACAATCACCATGGGGATGCCCTTGCAAGAAGATACTCCTAAGTGGCTGATCTTTCTATGGACTTTGAAGTCAAAGGTTTCAAATACTTTCTTTGACACTTCTTAGCAATGTGAACTTTATTTAACCAAATATATAGCCTGGGCACTGCTCAGAGATACGATAAAAAATGAGAAGGCCCACACACTCCCTCTTTTCACCCATTTATCTTCACTCTTGTCCCTCCTCATCATCTTTAACTGAAAAATTAGATGCTCAAAATGCTTCGATGCCTTCTCTTTCCACTTTGAAGAAAATCCTGATTCCTTTACATGGCCTATAAGTCCTGTATGATCTAGCTTTTGCCTACAAACATTCTTCCGGCCCCTAGACTCTAGTCACAACTATCTTCTTTCAGAAATCTGCCAAATATGCCAGATTTCTTCTGACCTGAGCCTTCACATATCTGGCTTCCCGAGCCTGGAACATTCAGCAAATTCCTAATCTCACCCTGACCCTTACCCTTTTCATGGCTGGCTCCTCCTTATGCTAGTAATCTTAGCTTAAATATTAATCTACTCATGGAGGCCTTCCAGAGCACCCATCTAAGTAGTTTTCCACCCAGACCCACTCTGTGATTTTTTTCCTGTCTCAGGACCTTCCTTGCTTCATACACCACAAGTTGTAAATATA
Source organism: Rhinopithecus bieti (assembly GCF_001698545.2). Taxonomy (NCBI): domain Eukaryota; kingdom Metazoa; phylum Chordata; class Mammalia; order Primates; family Cercopithecidae; genus Rhinopithecus; species Rhinopithecus bieti. The sequence goes on from NW_016806193.1 coordinate 800,446, forward strand.
TATATATAAAATATGTATGTGGACAAATAACAAAAAATAAATAGATATGTATACATATACATACTCTTGATTATTATTGATTTCTCTGCTAGATGGTAAGATCTATGAGAGTAGAAACCACATCAGGTTTTTTAATTAAAAAAAAATAGGGACAAGGATCTTGCTGTGTTGACCAGGCTGGTCTCAAACTCCTGGCCTCAAGCAATCATCCCATCTTAGCCTTCCAAAGTGCCGGAATTACAGGCATGAGACACTGTGCCTGGCCCCACATCTGGGTTTGTTCCCTCTATGTGCTGGTACTTACTAAATACCAGGCACTCAGTAAGCACTCAATATGAAAATCATGTTATTCTGACTGAACATCATTCTTTGAACCTGTCATTGTTGCACATTACCTGGGCTGAAAGCTGGGAGATTTTATTTTCTTCACGTTCATTCATTTAACAGCATTTATTAGCACCTACAATGTAGCAGACATTTGTACTGGTCACTGGGAATATAGTGATTTTAAGAAAAAAAGATCTGATCCCTGGCCCATGGAGACTGTTTTCTAGTTGAGGAAAGGACAGATAAACATGTAATAACTGTAATAACAGTAAAGTGTGGTAAGTTATACACTAGGGGATGTATTGGTGACTGAAAGAACACAGAGCATACGAATTTTCTTCATGGTACCTTGTACATTTCCCTGTGTTCACAGCAATTGCAGTGGAAAGAAACAAATTAGCATTGCCCTATCAAGGAGCTGACCTGAGAGAAACCAGCTGAGAGATCACTCTGTTTTAGGCCACGAGTTAAAGAGAGCCCTTATTCATCATTATAGCAAAGAGCTTTTCCTGAAAGTCATTCTCCTTTATCATACTGACATGAAGTGATGCTGTGTCTGACACAGAATATAAATTCCACAAGAGCAGGACTTCATTTTATTCAGTGATTCCTAATATCAAGGACTGAGCCTCATCCATAGTAGATGCTCTATCGATATTTGTTGAATAGTTGAATGAAATTACAGATCAGAAAACCAAAGCTTACAGAGGTGAGGGACTTTTCTAAGGTCACATGGCAAGCAGTTGGTAAATCTCATTTCTAACTCTACTAATTCTAATTGCTATTAAGGGAACTTTTGTTCTCCATTGTTTAAAGATGCAGGATTGGAAACTCCTGCATCCTACTCCCAGATAGGAGGCAAAGGGCCAAGATTTAGGAGGTTCCTCACACTTCCCTTGGAAGACACAACAGCAGGTCTGGGGAAGGGTTATTTCTAACTCAGGATACTTCGTTGCACATTTCTTCTCTCCTAGCTCTGAGGAAGTGCTCAGATCTGGAAAAAGCCATTGCCACCACTGCTCTGATTTTCAGAAATTCTTCTGACTCTGATGGTAAACTTGAAAAAGCTACTGTCAAAGATCTGCTGCAAACCCAATTTGGGAATTTCACAGAGGTAAGAGAATTAACTTGCATAAAGAAACAAGAACCACACCTCATGGCTGACCCAACGAGCGAATAACTCCACCTCCAGGTCCCTGTCATGTTGTCTCACCTAACAAATGTTTATTGAACACCTACCTTATGCCAGGCAGTGAGCCGCACTGGAGTTGTTGCAGTGAAGACGGCAATCCTCAGCAGGGGAAAGAAATATGCTAAAAAAGTAATTAAAAATAGTCAAAGGATGTGAAAGAGTAGAACATTCAGTGAGAGTAAAACAGAGGAACTATCTTGGGGTAGGTAGTCAGAGATGGACTCCTGGAAAACTAAGGTATAGCTGAGATCTGAAGGGTGAGCAGGAGGTAGCTAGGCCAGGGGGAGTAAGAATGATGGCATTCCAAGCAGAGATCTGGAGGGCCAGTTGGTGAGAAGGGATGGGACGGTAGCTGGGAAGTGGTTAGAGATGAGGCTGGGAAGGTGAGGAGAAGCCAAATCTTACAGAAGCATAACCTGATAGCAAGAGGAAGCCAGGAACGGTTTCTACGTCCAGGCCTAAGAAATTACACCGGCTGCAGTACAGAGAACAGACTGGGGTTGGGGGTGGAATAGGAAAAAAAGGAATAACTAACTGTGGTGAGGCAATTCAAGAGAAAGACGGTAATGGCTTAGACTATGACGATGAAGATGGAGAGAAACAGACAAATAGTAGAGACGTTTAGAAGGTAGAATGAACAAGATCTGACAATTGATTGACTGTGAGAGTTGAAGGACAGGAAAGCAAATGATGACAACCCAATTTCTGACTTAGGAAAGAAATGATGGTGTTCCCATTCCTAGAGAAGAAAAAGGCTAAAGAATAAGCAAGTTTGAGGTGGGGTGGAGGAAGGCAGGAGACGCTGAATTCCATTAGGATGTGTCAATGTTAAGATGTCCATGAAACATTTAAGAGGAGAGACTTAGCAACAGGATAGATGACTTCAAAGGTGAGAATAGAGATCTGTGTTCAAAATATAGAAATAAGAGTCAGCAGTATATAATCAGTCACTGGCCTAAAGGTTACTACCTTACTCACCTAAGGGTATATTTCTCAAACTTCAGCCGTTGAATACCACAGTTAGTATTTTTCCCACATCTGCCTATAGCCTGTGTTGCTTTGAACTTTCCCTTTATGCTTCTTTCTACTCCAGTAAATTTTTATAAGGACACTGTATCATTATTCTTGTTATAAATTCAGTGGATGAGAGTTAAAAATAGTAGTGAAAAAAATAGATGACTATCAATTTTTATTTAGTGTTTACAATTTATTCTTGCATCACCTAAAATGGCATTACATTCTATCAGCAGTATATGTTCATATTTTGGAAAATACCAGCCTAGGGAAAATGTTTAAGAGGAAACGAGGGCCTCATATCAGCTTAAACTATCAATATTTATTGATGGGAAGAGCAAGAAAGCACATAGAGGCAGTCTCCAAGTCCCTATATCTGTTCTGAAATATTGAAAAGATAGTATTCTCTCTATATATGCACACATATACATACATACACACCAATATATGGTTTCAGTGCACTACAGTTATATAAGATGTCACCCACTGAGGGGACCTGAGTCAAGGGTACAACTTTCTGTGAGTGGGTGATTATCTCAAGAGAGAAAGAGAGAATATAGTGTAATGCACAGATAAATGAATGGAAAGAAATGTTAATAAGGGTTAGCTATTTTGAGTAATGGGGTAAAAGGTTACAGTCACAGTCCTTTTTTTAAATTTACTTTTTCTAAATGTTCTATATTAAGCATGTATTTTTCTGATTTTTTGGGGGGAGGGGAAGCTACTTTTTCAGGCAGAAATATCAGGCAGAATTTGTTAAGAGATAACAAGTTTTGGGGAGTCTAAGGAAAGGATGGGTAAATAAATCCTATACCATTTGCCTGCATCCAAGGCCAAAAGAAATGGGGCCCATATGCCAGACAGAAAAGGGTCTCATTACCTGGTAGCCTGGCAAATGCTCAGCAAGCTTTTAACACATATGAAAATGAAGAACTAGTGGATGCATCATCTTGATGTAACTCATCATCCCTGTCAGAACACCAGGGGAAAAGAATTAAAAAACAGCCCTTAGGAAAGACACCTTCAGCCTTATGTCTCTCAGTGTAGGCTAAACCCTAGAAGTGCAGCCAATTTCTGGATCTCTCTAGCAGCAGGCACACCCAGGCCTCAGTGTAATCTTGCCCTCTGCTCAAGATGAAAGCAGAGCCATATTTCAGGGACTTGAGGGGGCAGTTCATCCCAAGGCATTCTCTGCAATGTCTGTCAGAATGCTGCCTTGGCCCAACCACCGCACTCCATGAGACCCCCTAGGGCAGGTACATGCACATGAGTCAGTGGTAAAGCTCAGGAGCCCACTTCATTCCTAACTGGACTTTCTCCTCAGTCCCCGTTGTGTCCTCTGATAAACTGAGCTGGTTCTTTTGGCTAAGGCCTGAGTTCTAAGGCGAACATTGCCGTTCCCATAGGGCTAAACATGCTTTTGGGGATCTTAGCACCTTATAGCCAGTCAGATAGAATAAAACAAAGCACCTAAAGGCACTACTGGGAAGATACAGAAAGATGACAGGTCATGCCCCAGGAGGACTGGACCTCAGAAAATGGTGCGCTCTTAAAATATACAGGAAAAAAAGAAGATCAATACCTATCTCGTACCTCTGAGCAAACAGTGTGCCATTCTGCTAGCAGAGTGGCAGCCATCTACCTGTGTCTTGGAATCTGACCCTTTCCAAATAGCACTCAGCTGTTTTGGAGGGAGAGCATAGAGAGCGCCCCTTGGCCCTCATGGATAGGGTGATGGTGACCTCTTGAGGAGAAACAGCTGTGAGAAACCAGAATGAGTCTAAGCCTATAAGAGGAATGTAGCATCATTCCCAAAGTGCCTTAGTCATTGCTGTGATGGCTTTGTACACCTAGCACATAGGTGAGCATTTGGGGTCAAACTAAACGCAAATATGGTTCAATATAATGGTGAATCAAATGACTCTAACATTTTTAATGTCACTGGGGAAGATATTTCACAAGCTGTGATTTGAAACTAAAAAGTCTCTCCATTTATATACTATTAAGATGTTTTCCTTCAATCTGACGATTTACAAAGACTATGAACATATATTTGATTTTTAATCAAACTGAATGCTAAATAATCTTTCAAAGCACATATTTTCTTTTAGCATATTTTATTCTATATTTCTGCATAATCTTAAGGCTCAAATAATGAACCCGTGGTGGATACCTTCCCTAACACAAAGATTATATTTTGAAATTTTAAAAACATAGTATGTGTGTTCAAAGAAAGGCAGAATAGCTTAGCAGTTAAGAGTGTGGGCTCTCAAGAGGTAGAAAGGCTTCAAACCCTGGCTCCATACCAAAACCTTCCCAGCTTGGGGCAAGTTGATGATCACCTGTCTCTGATAACTGCAGCTGTAGAATGAGGATAATAGTAGTATATATTCAATAAGGTCACTATGATGGTTAGATAAGGTAACGCATAAAAAGATTTAACATGGTGTTTTACTGGTAGCACTGTTGGCAACTTAATGTGTTATTATTGTTAATAACATGTTTATTATTTACTATGATTTGGATGTTTGTCCCCTCCAAACTCCATGTTGAAATTTGATCTCCAATATAGGAGGTGAGACCTTATGGGAGGTGTTTGAAGCCATGGGACAAGAGTCCTCATGAATAAATGAATGACTTCCCTTGTGTGTGGGGGTGTTGAGTGAGTTCTCACTCTATTAGTTACCATGAGAGCTGGTTGTTCAAAAGAGCCTGGCACTTCCCTCCTCCTCTTGCATCCTCTCTTGCTCTGTGATCTGTGCATACACCAGCTCCCCTTCACTTTCTACTGTGAGTGGAAGCCGTCTGAGATCCTCACCAGATGCAGATGCCTCATCTTGAACTTTCCAGCCATCAGAATCGCAAGCCAAATTTTTCTTTTTTCTTTATAAATCACCCAGTCTCAGGTATTCTGTTACAGCAACACTGAACAGACTAAGACATTATTGTTTATGATCTGTAAACCTAAAGTCTATACAATGAATTTGGTTTTTATTTCTCTATTCTCACAGGGACAAGAAACCAAGCCAAAATACAGAGAGATCCTTTCTGAACTTGATGAGCACACAGAAAATAAGCTAGATTTTGAAGACTTCATGATCTTGCTCTTAAGCATCACTGTCATGTCAGATCTGCTACAAAATATATGGAGTGTAAAAATTATGAAATAAACAGTCTCAAATATGATATATAAAATAATGGCAAAAGACAATAAAATGTTTCCATCTTATTTTGATTAATTAAATATATCAATCATGCAACTGGAATTGACTAGGATAGTTCTGATTGCTGGTATTCAGATCCAATGTAACTCCAAAAATTTACCCATACACTTCAGGAATGTTTGAATGATAAGGTCTCTGTATGCTTTACAATATGATGGATTTGATACCACTGAATAATACATTGCTTTTGCTGAGTCAAAGGTGACCTAGAGCACTCTACTTATAGTCATTGAGTCACTCATTCATTCACTAAACATTTGTTGAGCATCTACTTGATGGGACTGCTGAGGATACAGTAATGAATTGGGCAGACAATTCCCTCCTTCAGACATGCTTGCAGAAGTCTAGCCGAAGAGATGGACATTGAGCAATTTTTAATTAATTGCATACACAGTGTAATTAGAATTGAAATAAGGGCTATAGAATGCTAAAAGAGATTATCACCTGATGTGAGTTCAAAGGTCAGAGAAGCTTTACTGACATTCTATAACAGGCAAAACAAAAAAACAAAGAAATTGGTCTATGGATGCCAGGGATACGGGTAGGAAATGGGGCTGTCCACGAATGGGCACAAGGAGTCTTTTTCTTTTTTTTTTTTTTTGTTTTTTTTTTTTGAGACGGGGTTTTGCTCTTGTCACCCAGGCTAGAGTGTAATGGCATGATCTCGGCTCACTGCAACCTCCGCCTCCCAGGTTCAAGAGATTGTTCTGACTCAGCCTCCCAAGTAGCTGGGATTACAGGCATGTGTCACCAAGTCAGGCTAATTTTTTTTGTATTTTTAGTAGAGACAGGGTTTTACCATGTTGGCCAGGCTGGTCTCAAACTCCTGACCTCAGATGATCCACCCACCTTGGCCTCCCAAAGTGCTGGGATTACAGGCATGAGCCACCAAGCCTGGCCAAGGGAAATTTTAAGGGGGCTGGAAATGGTCTCCATTTTGATTGTGAGGTGTGGCTACATGACTGCATGCGTTTGTCAAACTCATAGAACTGCACACTGAAAAGAGTGAATTGTACTGTCTGTCTATTAAACCTAAATAAATTTGACTTAACAAAAAAATAAAACCCAGTATTCTTGTAATCTCTGACCACAATTTAACCAACAACTCCTTGGGATTATGATGTAAAAGTAGTCAAATCCCAGAGATCCACACTGACTCCCATGACCACCTCCTGTATTCCTGAGTTTAAATTACACACACACACACACACAGACACACACACACATATAACCAATGCCTGAACCTTTAAGACAGATTCTCACAAAGACTTTTATTCATATAGGACCTTGCCTGAGGACAGCAGGCCCCAGTAGGGTAGCTCAGCATATGGCAATGGGCACTCAAGGTCCCCAGAGCGGGCACTGGGCAACAGTCAGAGGCACAAGCCTTAATCAACCCTGGATTTCAGCGATGCCGTCTTACTCTATCTATCTTTACATAGGAGTAATAATGTCCCCCCTTTCCGACTGCAGGAACTGAGGCTTAGAATAGCTAAATGATGGTCCAGGATCATTCAGATAATCAGTTTCAGAGTCAGAATCCTGGCAGAAGCAAAGAGGTGCCAAAAGGGGAGGAGAAAGAGGAGACATAGTTTTCCGGCTTTGATTCCATTTTGTTCCAGTCACTTGCTAAGCTCCACAATCAGGCAGGCAGTCACCTAACATGTATTGCACTTCTACTGCAGGCTGTTGCCAGAGAGAGGCAAAGAGGAAGGAGTCACATGTGGTCTATTGGAGCTCTTCTACAATCCTGTCAAATGCATGGTAGGACTTTACTTATCTGTTTCCTTACAGTTGAGTGTGTCCATCCTTTGGCCAGTGACATTTGAGCTGAAGTGAAATGTGCCACTTCCAGGTGAAGGCTTTGAGAACCTGGGCTCAATTCACTGCCCTGCTTCTCTGGGCTGTGATAACTGGCAAATGCCCCGTGGAGGCTGCTCCTTCAGCCTAGGTCCTGAGGGAGGCCAGTTTGGAGCAGAAGCCCAGACAAACTGATACTGACATCTTGCTGAAGGAAGAAATAAATCTTTTACCAGAAAAAAGACTGTTATTCATTGTAAAATTATTATAAATTCCCAAGTCCCTCCCTCACCTCTCATTTTCTTCCTAGCCTAACATTCTATGCCTCATAATCTATGTTAAGAAAATCCGCCAGGCACAGTGGCTCACACCTGTAATCCCAGCACTTTGGGAGGCCGAGGCAGGCAGATCACCTGAGGTCAGGAGTTTGAGACCAGCCTGACCAACATGGAGAAACCCCATCTCTGCTAAAAATACAAAATTAGCCGGGTGTTGTGGCACATGCCTGTAATCCCAGCTACTCGAGAGGCTGAGGCAGGAGAATCACTTGAACCTGGGAGGCGGAAGTTGCAGTGAGCCAAGATTGCACCATTGCACTCCAGCCTGGGCAACAAGAGTGAAACTCCATCTCAAAAAAAAAAAGAAAAAGAAAAAAATCCTTTCCAGAGTGAAACCTTCAGCCTTGCTCTGGTGAAGTGTTGCCTCGTCCTGTGGTTTTCCAGATCCACCAGAACCCAACTCCCTGGCCCTCCCTACTTCCAAACCTCAGACACTCTAAATCCAAGAGCTTACAGATCATGTAAAGGAAAGTCTCAGACTTTATCCTCTCACCATTTTAACAGGAGGCAAGAGTGTTTCACAAAAACATTCAAACTCACTTATCTGACAAAAGAAGAAAAAGGAATTAAAGGAAATTTGTTATATGTCCAGTTTTCAAAGACTTCTTGCTTTGAGCTGTTTCAAGTTGAGTGACAGAAAAGATTTCCTTTTTTTTTTTTTTTTTTTTTTTGACAAACACAGGGCTCATACTATGAGCCAGGCACTGTTCTAGGGAGCTCCAAATAGAAACGCATTTAATACCCATAACAACCTTGTGAGATAGGCATTATTATTATCACCATCTCATAGATGAGGAAACCGAAGCATGAAGGTTTTGATTTTCATGAATCACACAACTAAGCAGATTCGAGAGTTTTCTGCCTTCCCCAAGGGCATTGCTAATTTTGCTTTAATATTAGACGTCGTTGGGAGCAATAATATTATAACTCACCAAAAATAGCTGTGCACATTTCAGGCACTGTGCAAGAGATAGCAGTACCAGCTGGGCCCTAGAGAACCATTTGGCATTCCTCAAATAGAATTCTGTGGGCTGTTCTCCCTCAAAGCCCTTTGTGTCTCAGTTGCAAGTAGCTGAATATGGCAACCTTGGTGGCCAATGGAAAGGTCATGTTCACACCTTTCAGAGAAGGAAACCAGAGAGCCTGACCAATGGTGTGATGAAGAATCTTGGAGTCCTTCCAACTCTATGGGCTCCCAGTAAGAATTTTTGAAAATCCATCCCAGATGGAAAGTCACACTCCTCTGGGAGGGATATCAATTATAGAATCTATTTTAGGCTGATGCAAAGAATGCAAACAGAGCAAAAGCACATACACGTGTTGAAGCATCAGCGACAGACAAATCAATGAGTGTGATGCTAAGACACTAAAACATAGGATATCTACTAATTGGTTCTAGTGCCAGGACCATGGGCTCTACTCTAAAACCCAAGCTGCCATCTTGAAAATGTTACTGATCGTCACAAGTGAGATCGTGATGCAAATCTGTCTTGAGATACCTTGGTTGAAAAGAAAAAAAAATCCCTTCCAATTACACATATATACATATACACACACAAACAAAGGAAAAATGGGAGGGTTGTATTCACCAAGGTACAGAGCATGTAATGGAATGAAAGGATAGAGAATGCAATGAATGTCCACACAATCCTGAAAACAGCAATAGAAAGCAAAACTGAGGCTTCACTCTCAGTTTCTCTCAAATGAATTGGTTTCTGATCTCTGCTTCTCTCTATATGTGGTCATTATTCTGTATTCTCTTTCTATCCCTCTATTTCTATTTCCTAAACCAATTATTTCTGGATTCTTGGCACAAGAACCAAACACAATGTCCCCATTGCTGACTCGACTTTTCTCTTTAAATGCTCAACAGACACTCAGCAGCATCTCAGAAGGCCCAATTCTTATCCCAGGAGAGAGAAGCTGATTGGCTGAATTTGAGTAATGACTTCTAATATAATTGTTTCAGGTCGAGGAGGAGGCTGACATGCTCACTTAGCAGGGACTGTAGGAACTGACACTACAGAGTCTGTGGACAGGTTCTCAAAGAAAGAAGAGAGGAACTGGGGAGGAAGTGATTGATACAGGAAATTATAAGAATCTCTAATGCAAAATCTGTAACTTGGACTAGAAGGGCAATGGTATTTGCATCTCAGATATGGGCTCAGTGAAAGTGCCTGGAAGGAATAATTTTGTTTGTTACTCCAAGTGAAACCTTTTGTGTACTATCATTGTACAAAAGAAGCTAACCTGAGTCTCCCTGGGAAGTTTTCCTGTGATTAAATATAGCCAAGGTATTCCTGTACAAGAGCTGCAACACCCTTGCAATTTGGTGCAACACCCTTGCAATTTGGTGAACATGATAGAAACATACCCTGTCCAAGAACCCCTAATTTTCTTTATTTTAGCATCTAAAAATGGATCCAACTCTGAGATCAGGATTTGTGCTTTAAATAGTCCTTTATAAGAAAGGGAGAGAGGGTTGGAAGAAAACCAACAGCAGTACTGTTCATCAGCTGATCTTCTTCGTGCGTGGAGCTAAGGAGAGCTATTGGGGAGACCATTCTGCTGAATAGAAAAAGGTTGGGCCAGCCCATTAACAAGTGGGGAGAGTGACCCAAGGCATTCAAGCCTGAGAGATTTGTTGTGCTAGTCTCCTAATTTCAATCTAGGCCACATGGATTCCGATTTCTCTTTGATCTTTTAGGAGGTACAATTTTTAAATCAAATACAGGAGGTGGCATGGTATAAAATGGAAATTTTAGCATGTTTTATACTCCCACACACTTGAGGAATACCACACATTCCTGTTACAAGTTCTTAGTACCTTTTTCACAACTCTAAATCTAAAGAACAGTTACCATCTAAATTTTTTCATAATTATTTGGTAACAAATTACGAACTGTAACTAACTGTGGCCTTTATTTCTTCCACTTTGTGTGAGTGTTCAGTGTGTAGCTAGGAGATCTATGCCTTAGAGAAACCACTGATTTATAGAAGCGGGCCAGAGAGAGGACCTGAACTCTAGTCCCAGATATACCACCACAAACTGGGTAGCTCTGCAAAAGTCCTCCACCTTTTCTAAATGAGCCTCATGTTTTTCTTTCAAATAAAACTTTGAGATCAGAAAGGGCCTTTTTTCTTACAGAAGTTGCTGTGGGACTTCAAGAGGCATATACACATTTCAGGAGCACAAAGTGTACCTATGCACATGTCTGATGTCTATTCTAACTTGTCTAATTCTAGACAAATTGTTACTATCATTTTCTTTATTAATAACTGCCCTTTACAGAACATCTACTGCACTCAAGTACTGCTGTACGGTCTTTTATTAATCCCCTACACAGCTTTAGGACATTGGTATTTCTCTATTTTACAAAAGAGAATGAAATTTAGGGAAGGTTAAGTGTCTTACCCAGGATCTCAGAGCATTAAGTGGCAGATCGAATCCAGGATTGCAACCCAGGATTATTTCATGCTACAGCCTAGCTTCTTTATGATACCAGGAGTGGATGTAAAACCACCAAAGGATGGTCTTTCCATTATTTACAGTTTATACTTAATTACCACAAATTTATTCTGTAAAATGAGGAGGAGGGAGGGGAAGCAGCAGCATTTCACATGCCCAGAGCTCAAAGGAATCAAGAAGAGTTTTGTGGGTTTTCTTTAATGCTCTAACAATATAAAAATTTCCCTCCCTCTCTCTGTCATTTAGTTTAGTTTTCCAGAAAATTATTCCTTTGGGAGAAGACAATTGAGCTTTTAAATCTGTGTGGCCTGTAGCCCATGGTTTTCCTTAAAGAAGGTACAAATGCTGGGAAGAAGACAATGGAAGAAGGGAAAGAAAGGCAGTAGAGCCCCTGGGATGGTGAAAGTATCTTCCTGATCTTAGTACATGACAGGTGGCACAGTAGAAACACTGATGCAAAGGTTAGAATGGCTTTTACTTCCAGCTCTGTACCTGCTACCTCCTCTCTAGCTCTCAGATTCTTCCTTACTTAGGAAAAAGGCACTCTGTGACCAGATGTTCCCTAAAATCCCTTCCCATTCTGATACCGTTTTATGCAAACCAATATTTTCAAAAAGAAAATTATAACAAGGGACTAACACACATACGGGCAAATTCTAATCACTTAAGAATCTGTCTCTTCTACCCCTTTTCACAACCTTTGACCATGACAGTCTGTGGCATAAGCCGAGCACAGAGAGGGCTAAATATCAATAAGCAGGTGATGTCTTCGATGGGAGAATGAGAAGAGGGGCTGGAGAAGCTAACACATTCTCAGTGCTTTTTAGATTAAGAATATGAAGATAAGGTCAAACAATTCATGTGGCCATCTATTAACCTGTAAGATCTTTAAAAGCAAGAGCCCTGCCTGTCTTGTACAGTAGCTTCAGCACCTAGAACAGCACCTGTGTATAGCAAATGCTTAGTGAATATTGAACAGAAAAATGACTTTGGGAGGCCGAGGTGGGCAGATCATGAGGTCAAGAGATCGAGACCATCCTGGCCAACATGGTGAAACTCCGTCTCTACTAAAAACACAAAAATTAGTTGGGCGTGGTGGCACGCACCTGTAGTCCCAGCTACTCAGGAGGCTGAGGCAGGAGAATCACTTGAACCCAGGAGGTGGAGGTTGCAGTGAGCTCAGATCACAGCACTGCACTTCAGCCTGAGCGACAGAGCGAGACACAAAAAAAAAAAGAAAAGAAAAGAAAAGAAAGGAAGGAAGGAAGGAAGGAAGGAAGGAAGGAAGGAAGGAAGGAAGGAAGGAAGGAAGGAAGGAAGAGAGAGAGAGAGAAAGAAAGAAAGAAAGAGAGAAAGAAAGAAAGAAAGAAAGAAAGAAAGAAAGAAAAGAAAGAAAAGAAAGAAAGAAAGAAAGAAA
>NW_016806193.1:816815-820105 GCF_001698545.2 Rhinopithecus bieti
AGAAAGAAGAAAAGAAAGAAAGAAAGAAGAAAGGAAGGAAGGAAAAGAAGGATAGAAGGAAAGAAAGAAAGGAGAAAGAAAGAAAGAGAAGGAGAACGAAAGAAAAAGGAAAGAAAGAAAGAAAAAGAAAGGAAGGAAGGAAGGGAAAGAAACGAATGGATGAATGAGGGCTTTTCAAACAGAAAGGGTAGAAAGGGGACTATTAACATATTTGCAGGTCAATGACGTGCCAAAAGAAGAAAACACAGGTGTGCTCTAGTGGTAGATGAGTAAATTTGGTCTGATCACAAAGACTGTGCTAGTTTTCCGAATTGGTGGAAGGGAATATGCGGACTCCATTTAAGACTGCGTTATTCCAGTTTAGCTCATAACTAGCAAATAAGCAGTCTTCAAGATCAAAAACACTCTGTGTCTTTGTGTTACTTCAAAAACACAGAGAATGCAGCACTCTCATTGTTTAAGGGTCAATGAAGTCTCAGAGAATGGAAAATTCACCAAGACAGAGAAGCTCAGAACCCAGAAACACCTGCCAGCTGTGAATATCTGAGGAAAGAACCACATGAGCACTCCAAGACCCTTCTGTTTCTTATTAAGCTTTGGACTTCACTCAGCCCAGCCAATTTGTGGAAGCACATTTTTATGTATGAGATACAGTCATTTCCAAATGTAATGATTTAGTTTTTATATTCAAAGGAACTTCACTAGTCTCATCTCCTCAGCCCAGTTTCTTGTCCTTTTACCCTAAGGGTATACTTGGACCTCAGATAGATTTTCAGCCTGCAGTGGGAAAATCTCTGGACTTCTCACCCAAAGAGGCAGAGAACTCAGGAGTAAGACAAGGGCTTACTTGGTTGTAAGGCTGCCGCATCTCTGGTGGCCTGTACACACTTGGAACTAGCTGCTTTCTCACAATCTCTCTCTCTTTGAAGGAATGAAAGCTATAGGTGCTGAGGGAGCCTCTGGAGGGCTTAATGAAAATCAATAACAAAAATTAAAGATGGGAAAAGGGGAACCACAAGGAGGTTTCTAAAAATCTTCGATTTCTCTGACACTTTCGCCTTCATGGGAAGTTTTGATTCCCCCCTGAAAAGCATGTGTGGAATCGCAAAGACAATGAATTGCATAGTAATGTAGCTCATCGCTCATGAGCTGTCCTTGCTAGATTTCCCTCCACCAAGCTCCTTCTCTGAAACCAGGATAGGAGGAGAGATGAAGAATAAAAATAACTTCTGAACTCTGGGGTCATCACCTGGTACTGGACTGTGGTTTCTTGGCTCCTGGAACTCCTCTGAAATTAAGCTAGATATGGATGACATGGCTTTTAACTACCCTAAAGCCACACACAAAACAAACTTGACTGTGATATTGTCTCTGATTTTTCTTTCTTTTTTTTTTTTTTTTAAGAGACAGGGTTTTGCTTTGTCACCCAGGCTGGAGCACAGTGGTGTGATTATAGCTCACTGTCACCTCAAACTCCTGGGCTCTAGCAACCCTCCCACCTCAGCCTCCTGAGTAACTTGGACTACTGGAACATGCTACCACAGCTATTTTTAAAATCATTTGTACAGATGGGGTCTTGCCATATTGCCCAGTCTAGTCTCAAACTCCCAGCCTCAAGTGATCCTTCCATCTCAACTTCCCAAAGCTCTGGGATTACAGGCATGAGCCACTGTGCCCAGTTTTGTCTCTAATCTTTATTTTAATGGTTTTTGAGCTGTCTATGTTACTTCAAAGACACACAGAATGAAGAACTCTCATTGTTTAAGTGTCAATGAAATTCTCACAGAATGGGAAATCCTTCAAGACAGAGAAGCCCAGAACCCAGAAATATCTGCCAGCTGTGAATATCTGGGGAAAAACCACATAAGCACTCAAAGACCCTTCTGTTTGGGAATGATGCAAAATCTCTGGAATAGCATGTCATTATATAAATTATATTAGTTGCTCTTGGAGAATTCCAGCCTGAGAACTGAGAGTCTTATTCGTCTCCATATCCTCAAGAGAGCTGATCATCAGCTCTCAAGAAACAATGGTGGAAAATAAAACAGAAAATATTAGGATGGTGCAAAGGTAAAGTAAAGGTAATGACAAAAACCACAATTACTTTTGCACCAACTTAATAGATATCTGTCAACTCTCCCTCACATTGACGCACTACAGTTAGAGTGCTTACAAGGTGGGTTTAGGGGTGAAGCTCCAGACTATCCAAGAATCCCATTCCTCTTGGACATGGGTTGAGGCTCAAGCACGGAGGAGCAGAACACTGTTAAAGAGAGATTGCTCCAGACACCTGTCAAAAATGGTAAGACAGATTTTGTTCAACTAACTGCAGTAGAGGAGAGAGATTTCAGTATAGAGCTGAGCTCAGCTCCAAGTTAAATAGACAGGGAAGACTTTATCCAAGACTATTGCAACAAGGGAGAGACATAGAACTCAACTCTAAATACAGTAGGGGCAAGTGGTGATTTATAGCAATGGGCAGGGTGAAGAAGTAGGTGAAAAATTGCGAAGAGGAGACTGGTTAGGTATGAAGGATCAAGGAAATAAAGAACTTTATTGGATATCAAATGTGAGAGATTCACACTAAACAGGGCTTGACAGTCTAAGGACAAAGCCTACGGGAAAAGAGGACTCAAATCAGACTAAACAATGTTCTGCCAAGGAACTAGTCCAGGAGAAATATATGGTACCTCTACTACAATACAAAGATTATTGAAGCATTCAATCTCCCATCCACATGGTCGACAGATATGTATGAAGCACTTCTGCTGGGTTCTGGTATGCAGTGTGGGAGTAAGACAGATATGATACCTGTTCTCATGGAGCTATGTGGAGTTCTCATGGCACTTACTGACCTACATAATTTTCAGTTTGCAAAAAGTAGAAATTATGTAGTTCAACTGGAAATTATGAAGTTCAGTAAATGCAATGACAGGGAAAGTACAGAAATGTCTAATAGGAGCACTCAACCCTGGTTTTGAGTTTTTTATTGTTTTTTTAAAATAACTTCACAGATGATATTTTGTCTAAGGCCTGAAAGATTGGTAGAACTTGGCAAGGCAGCAAGGACAGAGAATAACATCATTAAGAACATAGCAGGTTCAGTAAACTGGAAAAAAAACAAAAAGCATGATATGACCCAAATGCAGCATGAGGCAAAGATGTGGGAGAGATGTGAGAAATTAGGCTGGGAAATTGGATACAGGCCAAATCAGAGAAATCCTCAAGAACCACATTTAAATATATATATATTTATTTAAATATATATTTAAATGTATATGTAAATATAA
>NW_016806193.1:820678-845337 GCF_001698545.2 Rhinopithecus bieti
AATAAACCCATCATAATTGAAAATATTATAATTTGAAATTTCATGAAATACACCTAACCTACCGAACATCATAGCTCGGCCTAGCCTGCCTTAAATGTGCTCAGGACACTTACATTAGCCCACAGTTGGGCAAAATTATTTAACACAAAGCCTATTTTATAATAAAGTGTTGAATAGCTCATGGAATGTATTGAATACTATACTATACTGAAAATGAAAACAGAAGCCGGGCATGGTGGCTCACACCTGTAATCCCAGCACTTTGGGAGGCCAAAGTGGGTGGATCACCTGAGGTCAGGAGTTCAAGACCAGCCTGACCAACATGGTGAAACCCCATCTTTAATAAAAATACAAAATTAGCCAGGCATGGTGGCGCATGCCTGTAATCCCAGCTACTTGGGAGGCTGAGGCAGGAAAATCACTTGAACCCAGGAGGCGGAGGTTGCAGTGAGCCGAGATTGCGCCACCACACTCCAGCCTGGGTAACAAGAGTGAAACTCTGTCAAAAAAAAAAAAAAAAGAAAGAAAACAGAATAGTTGTATGGGTATTCAAAATACAGTTTCTACTGAATGCATATTGCTTTCGCACCATTGTAAAGTAAAAAAAAAAATTTCGCCAGTTGAACCATTGTTAGTTGAGGACCATCTGTATGTTTATTGTAGGACTTCTCTGAGCCTTTATTTAGTAGATATCTTAGTTTGGGTTCTGCCAGAAGCATACTATAAAATAAGAATTAGAATATAATTAATTTATTTGGGACATTATTTCAGGCAACTTCACTAGGAGAAGTGAAGTCAATCAACACAGGGTACATTAATCAGCTGGTTTACCACTATGGGGACCTGGAGCTCAATACCACTGGTGATCTCTGAGAGACAATGTAGAACACATTTCAGTTATCCCAACCAACAGGTGAGAAAGCTGTGAAATTTTCTCCCAACTACCATCCCTCATTTGTTGAAGTCTGCTTTCAAAGGCGTTGACTCTCAGGTACTTTCAGCTTGCTCTGCAGGCCACAACATGTACTTCCTGAGTCAGCAGTAAAAGAACACAAATAACAAAACAAGAAACTTGAGCAAAAGTCCCATGAGCTTATACTATGCAGAGTGTGCAGAGAATATGAGTAGACCAAGAACAGCAACTCCTCCAATAGGTAACATGGTTTGTGAACCTCCAAGAGGTAGATTAAGTTTGCATTTTCCCAGTATATTTGACCACAGAATCTTCTCTGTCTAGAACATCCTGAAGGCTGGTAATGTTTCACATAATAAACTTTGAGGGCTCCTTCTAGATCAATAGTCAATAAGCTTTATCTGTAAAGTTAACCTTTATCTGTAAAGATAGTAAATACTTTTGGCTTTACATGACAGATGGTGTCTGTCACAACTGTTCAACTCTGCTGTGACAATCCCCAAAACAGCCAGAGACAATATGCAAATGACTTTCCATGGTTGTGTTTCAATAAAGCTTTATTTATAGGTGGCCAGCCAGATTTCACCCATCAGGTGTAGTTTGCTGACCCCTGGTCTGGCCTTTCCTACAGCTCCATCCAGCTGTAGGATTATAAGACGACATGTGAGGTTGCCCTACACAACAGGGAAGTCAGAGTGACTGATCTTAGCAAAGCCTTAACTCTCTTCTCTCATGTGGATTCATAGTAAATGGCGTTTCAAATCAATGTACCTAACCACTACAGAACCCCATCCCAGCCAGTCCTCTGCCACAGTCCCATGTATTCCATTTTGCTGAAGAAAAGCAAATGAGCCTAAATTTAATTAATCTGCTAGGGAAATAAAAATAGTGTTGCCTGAAAGCTGCCTGATGCCAAGAATTTTCTGTGTCACAGGAAGAGAAAAATAGTGGCTTAAAATAAACAAAGTTCTGCTTACCCTAGGATCCTAAAGAGATATAAAGACTGGGGGAGGAGGGAAAGGGGTCAGAGAACACCCAACTCCAGCTTCTTTATTTTCTAGCTTGAAGGCATAAGGACAACACTTTCTCCTGATACACCCGTTTAGCTACCTAGTGAATGCTGGGCATTCGTTCCTTAATTCAAGAAAAATATATTGGATGCCTAATCTTTGCCAGACACAGTGCTAGACGGGACTGGATACATAATTTGTTGGGCCCTAAATTTTGCAAAACAAAAATTCAGGGCTTCTGTTCAGCAATTACAGTATCAGGAATATCAAAATGAGACAGCAGAGTACTATACCAAGCCTGGGGCCCTTCTGACTACTGTGCAATTGCACAGGCCACATACCCAAGAAGCTAGCCCTGGCTGGACATTGGTTTTATGAAGATACATGTGGTTACAAAGAAGATTTCAGTCTTTGCTCTAGAGAAGCTACTATCCAAGAAGGGAGAGAAGATGTATGTAATAAGACTATCAGAGCTTCATATCTTCCTTTTCAAATCCATCACCACTTTTATGCACATCAGATCCCAGTGAGCTTCTACATTCAACAGCCAGCACCTGCATCTCTCTGTTGGCATCTGGCCCCAGGCTGCTGGAGCCACTTTGTCGGGGAGCTCAGAGAGCTGGAAGTCCTTCACCATTGACTTGTGTGCTAGTCCATTTAGTTTGCTCCTTGCCCCTGGTTAGGTCAGCCCTAAGGCCAGATGTGCAATGGTCCCAGACCTTCTCCATAGGATTAAGTCATACCCCAGCCTAGATCCCTTCCCTTCCTATTTCCCCACTTCCCTACCAGTTCTTCTTGGGAGCACTTCCTAACAGATTATTTCCACACACAAATTTTCATTTCAGAGTCTGCTTTTGAGGAACCCAGTCAAAAACACACACATATAAATTATAGGGGACTGTTAATAGACTAAATGTCTGTGACCCAAAAATATTCTTATGTTGAAATCCTGGCTGGGCGCGGTGGCTCATGCCTGTAATCCCAGCACTTTGGGAGGCAGAAGGGGGTGGATCACGAGGTCAGGAGATCGAGACCATCCTGGCCAACATGGTGAAACTCCGTCTCTACTAAAAATACAAAAATTAGCTGGGTGTGTGGTGCGTGCCTGTAGTCCCAGCCGCTTGGGAGGCTGAGGCAGGAGAATCTCTTGAACCCAGGAGGTGGAGGTTGCAGTGAGCTGAGACTGCAACACTGCACTCCAGCCTGAGAGACAGAGTGACACTCCGTTTCAAAAAAAAAGAAAAAAAAGAAAGAAAGAAATCCTAACTCCCAAAGTGGGGCTTTTGGGACGTGACTAGGTCATAAGAGTGGAGACCTCATGAATGGAATTAGTGCCCTTATAAGAAGAGATGATTTCTCTCTCAATCCTGTGAAGGTTCAAGGAGATGTTGGCCATCTGCAAAGCTGGAAGAGACTGCCCTCAGTAGACATTGGATCTGAAGGACACCTTCATCTTAGACTTCCTAGCCTCCAAAACTGTGAGAAATAAATGTTGTTTAAGCCATTCATTTATGATGGGCTGTTATAGTAGCCTATATTGGCTATGATAAGGACTAAGGTACAAAATGAGAATTGGTGGAGATCCTGAGAAAGTATCAGGCTGTTCAGAGATGAGGAAAGCTTATTCCAGGTGAAGACAGGGAGTAGTGGCACAGGTGAGAGGAATCTTGGGTGGGTCGGTGTCTATGGTAGGTCTTGACTAATGAATGTATTCATATAATGAATAAGGAATTGTGGAAATAGGAGGAGGTATTGTATTTATTCTGTTTATTTCTACAGATCTCTTTACTCTTTTCTAAGCTGCCATGTATCCAGGAAGGCTGACCTGCGTGGACTGCATCAACAGGCAACCTTGTCTTTGGCTTCTGGTTGCATTAGGCCAATTACCTTGTAGATGATGAGTGGTGGAGGAATGTGAATATATAATGGATAGATGAGCAAAAGGAAAGATGAATGAACACAATCAGTGGCCTCTGAATGTTAATACTAGGTGGCTTGACCTTGACTTTCTAGTACATATTTGGGTAGAATCATTTGTTCATCCTTCTGTGATATTTCTCAGGGTTGGTTTTGTTTGTTTGTTTGTTTGTTTGTTTGTTTTGAGATGCAGTCTCACTTTGTCACCCAGACTGGAGTGCAGTGGTGCCATCTTGGCTCACTGCAACCTCCACCTCTTGGGTTCAAGAGATTCTCCGGCCTCAGACTCCCAAGTAGCTGGGACTAGAGGTGCACACCATCACACTCAGCTTAATTTTTGTATTTTTAGTGGAGATGAGGTTTCACCACATTGGCCAGGTTGATCTTGAACTCTTTACCTCAGGTAATCAGCCTGCCTCGACCTCCCAAAGTGCTTGGATTACAGGAGCCACCACACCCAGCCTCTCAGATTCTTATTTAGTTATATGGCTGAATTTTAGAAGTCCCATTTCAGAGGGTAATTAATAGAGTCATATTTCTTCCAACAAAGTTGGAATCTCTGAGCTGTTTGTGCTCTTGGCACAAAAGAGGATGCTGACAGGAGGATGCAGTTGCAAAACAAAAAAAAAAGAAGAAGAAAGAAAGAAGTTACGAGAAGTATTTTGCAAAGTAAACATCACTAGGAGGAGGAATGATGAAGCTAAAATAAATGTTTCCTGTTGAAGTCTACTTTGTATTACAAATCATGAAGGGGCTTGATTGGATAGCTCACTGGTGACAAATAGCCTGCAGTTCATTTCTTTCTCTTACTGACTTTTGGCCAACATGATGCAAGATGCACATAAATGTTATTTGACAGTGCCTTTCAGCATACTGAGGCAGGATGAGGCAGGGCTCTGCTCAAAGAAACAACTGGGTTTTTGGAACCAATTCTACTGCACATTACACCTAACTCTATATACTGTTGTACCAATCAAGGGACCCACAAGACACAGGTAACACATTCAAACATGCTAATTGAGGAGACATAACAGGGGAACCATTTACAAAGTGCAGACAGGGTTTGAGAGAACCAGCAACATATGGTGAAGCACCCTGGACCTAGTATGAGAGCAACACAGGAGAAACCAGAGGTGAGAGAGGCAGAGAGAGGGGTTCATGGTGACGCTGTACAAGCACCTGGCTCCAGTCTTGTTGGAGTGCAACAATTCACGAAGCTAGATTCCCCCTCTACCTCTCAATTATGTAAGCCAGTTTGTCATTTTTTTTTTTTTTTTGACTTAAGTGAGTTGAAGCTTGTTTTTATCACTTGCTATACTGCTCATCTAGGCTCCCTTTGCCCTGAGTCCATCCCTACAGTGCTATCAACCACTCTGTACAGTGTCATTTTTTTTTTTTTGCCGGAGTTGGGGGATCAGACACCCCCACTAGACTCAGAGTTCTCACTTTTCCTCTTTACCAGGGTCTGGTGCAAGTTTGTAAGTGTTTAACAAATATGGAAAGCAAGCAATGCAAGAGTCAGGGTTCCAAGACAAGGTAGTTCAGTATTGCTAGTTTCTTAATAAGATAATAAGGAAGATGATGATGATGATGATGATGACCACCTGTGGTAATGATAATGGTGATGATGATAATTACCATTTATTGAGCATTGCACCTTTAAGGGCTTTACAAACATTTTCTCATGAGATCATCAGAACCACCACCTCAAGTAGCTATGTTAAACCATGCTTCTCAGGCTCAGAGATTTCAGGCAACTCATCCACTCATACAGCTATAAGTGGCAGTCACAGGATATTCACTACAAAGTCCATGCTTTTATCCATCACGTGAACAGCCCCCAAGCCTTTCTACTTCTTCATTTTCCTGAATGAAGCCCCCTATCCTGACATGCCATTCTTGACTCTGCCTTTGCTTGAACTCTATCGGAGCAAGGAAATAGGGCTAAACATTTTCCCGTCTCACCTCCTTATGCCAGGCCTGGCCCCTGATATATCATGGGGCTTCATGCCAGGCTGAGCACAGAAACATCTTCTCAGAATCACTTTGGGGCCTGAGAAATATGGTGGCACTGAATCATGGAGTTCATATCCAAAAGTTCAGAAGGAACAAAGCCTGATTCCAACTTTAGAACTTCCAAGTCAAATCCCCAAAATATCCAATGCTTCCTTAAGGCCCAGAAGCAACCTAGACCATCATTTGAGCATACAGGCTTTAAAGCCAAATCCACCTGGGTCATAATTCTGACTCTTTCATAGTCTGAGTGACTTTTGGCAAATTGCATCAACTGGGGAATGTTTACCTCAGAAAAATGATGAGAGAATGAAGTGAATTAGCATTGACTGTAGTAAACTAATGGTATCTTGCATATAGCACTTATGACAACAGTAGTACCTATATTTATTTTTATCAAAATCTCATATTTCCAGATGACTGAAAGCCAAACATCTTCCAGAAGTCTTACAGGGAAATGGGGGAAAGATAAAGAACCCCATTACTCCACACCTCTACTACCTATTGTTCCCCATACACACATGTATATGTCTCCATCTTTTGACAGGCACGCCTCCTTCTCCAGGAAGCCTTTGAACCTTCCTTCCCCCAGTGGTGTTAAGAGTTGCCTGATTTACGAAATAAAAATATGGAACACCCAGTGAAATTTGAACTTCAGATAAACAGCAAATACCTTTTACAGTATAAATATGTCCCAGGCAATACTTTGAACATACTTATACTAAAAAAGCATGTTTTGTTTATCTGAAATTCAAATTTAACTAGGCATTTTATCCGCAGTCTTAGTTATACATTTCTCTGCAGTGTGTCGCAACTCTCCTGTGCGGTATTTTTCTTTCTATGCTATAATTGGCCTACGTCAGGAGCTGTTACCTGTCACAT
This sequence comes from Rhinopithecus bieti, assembly GCF_001698545.2. Taxonomy (NCBI): domain Eukaryota; kingdom Metazoa; phylum Chordata; class Mammalia; order Primates; family Cercopithecidae; genus Rhinopithecus; species Rhinopithecus bieti. Next base: position 827,414 of record NW_016806193.1, read on the forward strand.
CTGAGTTAACATGTAACTTTAAGATCCTCTGATATTAAAGAATTAATGTTAATTTTGTAAAGAATAATATTATTGAGATGAATTTTGAGAGCTCATATATTTTAGGACACATACTGAAATATTTGGGGAAGAGATGACATAGTTGCTTCAAAATAATAAAGGTGCAGAGAAATGGATGAAGATAGAAATTAAACAAAATTCTCCATGAGTTGGTCATTACTGAAGCTGAGTGATAAGTACCTGAAAGTTCACTATAGCCTTTTGATTATTTTATGTTTTGAAATTTTCCATCATACATATGTCTGCTGAGAGAAGTGGGCTCTGAGCATGCACACACGCACATACATACAAGACAGGACAGTTAACTGAATGAGCATTGCACATGAATCAAGCAACCTATGGTTTGATCATAATGAGTTCATTAAATAGCTCTGAGACATTGAGCAAACCACTTTCTCTTTCTAGACCTCAGTTTCCTTATCTGTTTAAAATGGAAAAATTGGATTAAGTGATTTTTGCTAAAATCTCTGAACTTCAGATAACCACACTGGAATACCTTTGACCTTTTCTAGGTTAAATTTTCTGTGCATTGCCTCAAGCCTCCCCTGCCCATCAGCTGTGGAACAAAACAGACTACTCTTAGCATCTGCCTCACGCTTCAACCGAAAGGGGCCATAATGGGGTTCTGTGGAGAACTTTAGTGGAGAGTGACCCAAAGCCCTCCATCACCAAGCATCTGCTCTTTCCTTCTGCCACCTGCTGAAAGGTCACCTCAGTGTATAGCCTACCTCAAGAAGGCCTTCCATGTTCCATTTCAGCCCTGGAGGGGGAGAAATAAAACCTCCTTTTTATTTAACTTTTAGACCTGATGTTTTCATGTTTGCAGTGTGTCAACTCCCAACCCACCTTCGAAGTTCCTGTATGGAGTTCCTTAGACCAAAGATCTGATGTGAGCCCAAAACCCTATTTCTCCTGTCCTTAAAAGTACAGTCAATAGGGAAAGAGGACTAAAAGAAGAATCAAAAAATAAAAAAGAGGGGCACCATGTGGAAATTACACCTAGGTAGCAATCTGGTTGATAGTAGTTGCTGGGGTTTTTTTTGTTTGTTTGTTTGTTTGTTCCTAGTATCTTTGTGGCTTTAGGAGTGGGGCAAGGGGAAGATATGTGTTCATTATAAACAAAAGTCAAGCAAACAGAAAAGCAAAAAAAGTACATTGCTATTCCAAAGTCCACTATTCAGAAGTAACCATTATTAGCATTTGGAGATTAAGAGTTTAGGGAAACTAAAAGGAACTAGGGGTCCAAGGAGAAATAAACGGTGGATTTGAGAGCAGGGTCAGGGAAGTACAAGATGAGACTGGAATATCATGTGCCAGAAGGAAAAGAAGTGTTCAAAAACTAAATAAATAACGGGGCATTTCATGAGGACAAGTGGGCAGCTGCATGGGCCTCCTGATGGCCAAATCTGAGATAATTCTGGCACCAAAATAATTATAAACAACTGAAAATAAGAATGCAGGCCAGGCGTGGTGGCTCACGCCTGTAATCCCAGCACTTTGGGAGGCTGAGGCAGGCAGATCACCTGCAGTTAGGAGCTCAAGACCAGTCTGGCCAATATGGTGAAACCCCATCTTTACTAATATAAAAATTATCCGGGTGTGGAGGCGGGTGCCTGTAGTCCCAGCTACTCCAGAGGCTGAGGCAGAAAAATCACTTGAACCCGGGAAGTGGAGGTTGCAGTGAGCTGAGACTGTGCCACTGCACTCCAGCCTGGTCAACAGAGTGAGACTCCACCTCAAAAAAAAAAAAAAAATTCATGGGTCCACACTAAAAATAGACAGATAAAAACCAATATATATTTATACCTATATATGTTTATGCTTATATGTGTGTATATAAACATATACTAATATGTATATGTATACATGTTTTCCCTTCCCACATATATATGCTTAATTCAGTGTTTGAACTGACAGCAGCTCTCAATAAAATCGATTTCAATTTATTTAAAGTTATTTTTTATATATCTTGTTACATGAATATTAAGCACATTTTAGATTATTCTCACATTATCCTGTTCTTAACAATGACTTCCTATTTCCTCAAGGACTGTGTTAGGCTATCAATGGATTGGTGAAGGGACTGTTTCTGTAAACTGTACGTTTTTCAAAGGTTTTTTTTCAAAACTGATAAATTGAACCTAGCAAAATTTTAAAATTTTGTTCTTTGAAAAACAACATAAAGACGGCAGAATGGCAAGCAACAGAACATATTCTCAATCCGTGTGTCTGACAGGGGACTTGCATCTCAAATGTGTGAAGACCTCTTACAACTGAAGAATAAGAAAACAAGCTATCCAACTGAAGGAAAAATGGACAAAGATTTGAACAGATAGTTTTACCAAAGAAGATACTGAGATAGAGAATAAGCATATGAAAAGAAGCTTGGCATGAGTCATCTCAAAGGTATTCTTGAACCCTAAAATACTGTGCCTCACACTTGCTGGAATAGTCATTCGGAATTTCCTGGAAGTGCTGAGTGCTTCATTAATCTCCCACACATTGTTCCCTGCCTTCCGATTAAATGCTGCTGTCTTGACTTTATCATTCAGACCTAAATAAGCTGAGCATATAGCAGATTTACATGGAGATTTGCCATCCTGGAGATTGAGCAAGTTAAAATGTTTAAGTGTCAGTGGCCTGGTGTTGAATCTCATACAATTCTGGCTTCATTTGGGTGGGTGGTCTGGGACTCTGGAATCAAGTTCACCCACCCTTTCTGCTTAGCCATTCTGCCAGCTTTTTTCCTTGGAGATGGAGACTGGTTATGGAAATCAGATTTTTTCCTTCTTCTAAATATGCAGACTCATAGTTCAAACCTGTCATTTGTGATTCTATGATAAAGAAGAAAATAAGCTGAGAGGAAGGAAGACATTATCATTTCTGAACTTAACTTGAAGTCAGCAGGCTTAATTTGTCCCAAGCTACATCTAAGAATAATAGCAATTCCTCATTAGATAGCAATTAAAATAAACCTCTTATCAAGCTGGGATGACGGTTGAGGGGATCTGGTTATTTAAACAGAGTAGGTTATTGAGAGTCAGCCATTGAGGTGAAAAGTAGGGGTGCTAGTCCCTCAAAATTGTGGACAGTTTTTTCTATTCCTGCATGTAATAGCAGCATCCAACATATATTGGGAGCTTACTATATGCCTGGCACAGTACTAAACCTTTTGTTTAATCCTTTAACAGACCTCTGGTTTAGAAACTATCTCATTTTCATTTTACAGATTAGGAAGCAGAGGCTCAGAGAGGTTAAGTAATCTGCCCAAATAACAGCTGTTAACTAGCTGTGATTCAAACTCAAGTGAGTTGATTCCCTTGCATTTTCTTATTTTTTTTCCAAAAAATTAATTTGTTTACAAACTTTTGAGATCTTTAATTCATCTAAAATTTCATTAGGAACATGATGTGAAGTAAGATATAAATATTTTCTAAAAATGCAATCAATCACAATTTAAAATGTTTTTTTAAATAACTTAATATAATGGAGAGATAAATACACATGACATGATAAGTAAAAAATGGAAGTCCGGGCAAGGTGGCTCACGCCTCTAATCCCAGCACTTTGGGAGGCCAAGGCGGGTGGATCACCTGAAATCAGGAGTTCAAGACCAGCCTGGCCAACATGGTGAAACCCCCACTCTACTAAAAATACAAAAATTAGCAGGGCATGGCGGTGGGCACCTGTAGTCCCAGCTACTCAGGAGGCTGAGGCAGGAGAATCACTTGAACCCGGGAGGCAGAGGTTGCATGAGCAGAGATCGCGCCATTGAACTCCAGCTTGGGGGACAAGAGCAAGACTCCATGAAAAAAAACAAAAACAAAAACCCGGAAGGGACACTAAACTATATACACAATATAAGTAACTGCATTAAGCACAAAATATGCATAGCCATTGATATGACATCCATGTACATCTACATGGAAACATAATACTGTTGAAGTTGAAGGAAGAGTCTGAAATCAGAAATCTAACATTAGACTGCTTAGGTGGGTCTGAATCCCACACCTACCTCTAACTCTCTGGATGACCTTGTGCAAATTACTTAACCTTGCTGTGCCGGTTTCTCATCTAGAAAAAGTGGATAATATTACTTATCTTGTGAGATGGCTGAAAGGCTTAAGTAAGTCAATCCATGCAAAACAGCACAGTGCTTAACACTAAAAAACACTGCACCTATAAATATGCAAAAATATTGATAGTTCTAATCACTGAATGGTGTAATTATATGTATTTTAATTTTTTTCATTTAAATGTTCAAATTGAAATTTTCCACATTGTTCACAATGATTTGTTTTGTTTGGTTGGTTTTGTACTCCGGGGAAAAAAGGTTAATTTTTTCAAACTCTGGGTCTTAAGTGTGCAACTAATGCCAAGATATTCTAAAATCAAAAGCTAAGCCCCTTACAAACTCCCTTGGGGGATGTAGCTTTGCGGAGAGAACCCCTATGCCTCCCTCATAGAAAACAAGTTCCTCATTTCCATAAGCTGATAACACAGGAAGCATTAGAGCAAGGATTCAGCGAAAAATAGAATCCTTAAATAATAAATTGGAAGTATTGGGCATTATGAAAACAAGAACCAATAAATGTAAATGACTCCAAGGTAAATGATTTCTTCAAGTCCCTGAGGTTCTCTAAGAGTTGGGAATATGTTATATTGCATTATAATTTATAATTGGACTTTGAAGTCTGTTCAGTAACAGGTCTAGTAACAGGGCTGGGAATTAATCCTCAATTCACACCTCATTACATTGCTGCAAATATTGCCAAACTTGACTCCATATCAGACAGACCTTCGTGTATATAAATAAGGGCACCAGCCAGGCCCATAGTACTCTAATACAGGTACTTTCTTATATAAGGGGAACTGTTGGGATGGAAAGCTGAATTATTCAAAATAATGCAGTTCCCTTGCTAAACTTCCCCAAGCTGCAGATGAAGCTAATGAAGGAAAGATTTATCTGTGTTCCTTCAGAGATGATTTGTGAAAAAATCCGCTGCAAATAACTAGAGAAGCAATCTAGAGAAACGCTTAGTGTGTCTCCTACAAGCAAGAGTCTGTCCTGGCCATGAAATTGCTACTGTTCAGAAATTCAACATGTGGAAGAAAAGGCAAGGAGACTAGTTCTGGGAACCTGTTCTTCTGGAAAACGATGATTAAAACATTTTCTTCCAGCCACCTACATCCCTCTGGGGACTAACAAGGCTGAGAAAGATAAACAGTAGCTGTGTGACTTTGAGTTGGTTTATTGCCCTCTCCGAACTTCATTTTTCCCACCTGTTCAGTAAGAATCCCACCTGGCAGCATTTCTGTGAGGACTCCAGATAATTCACACAGTGTGGTTTTCTTAGAACCTAACTCTTAATAGAAACACAGCAGCTGTTAGCATTGTTACTGGGGTGCTGATTTCAAGAACCTTGGAAGAGCCTGAGTCTCCAGTTTCCCCAATTAATTTGCTAACATTTAAATACCTTCAGTTGAAGAATATGCTTTCCTTCTACTGTTACAGATAAGGCTTTACTGCAAATATCTGGGTGTGATAGCAATTTGCTTAAATTCATACTAAACTACAAATGATCCATGTCAGATTATAACAGGTTCTGAGGACTACTAGAAGGGAGAAAGAAAACATTTGCCTATTCACTCATTAAGCATTTATTTAGTACCAACTATATGCCAGGTTTGCAGCAGTTTGGGGATAGGGACAAAGACAAGCCTATGGACTTTGGAAATGTTCCTTTCTTGGCCTGAAACAAACTGCCAGGCTCATGATTCTCATCCTTCAGGCCTTGGTTTAGATCACTTCTTGGGTTCCGTACATATTCAGATTCTGCACTTCTATAGTATTACAACAGAATCCTCCAGACAACTTGTAGTGACCAAGGTTAGCCACCCCACTCAGATGTATAAGAAATCACTACTTATTTGTTTTCACGAAGCTCAGTTTAAATCAGTTTCCAAGGCTAATTCCCACCACACTGGGTAGAAATTTCATCTTAGTAACATTGAGCATCTATCTCGCTGAGTCAGTTTAAAATCCAGGAGACATTTCTAGTACCCAGAAGATAGAGAAAGAGCCCCTGACTTCCCATCCTTCACCCCCTATCCTCCATCATGGCCAACTTCCTCTTTGTCACAGCTGACAGTGGCTCCTCCCCAGTCTCAGAAGCTCTCAGCTTTGGTGGGTGCAGAAACCTTGCTAAGGCAGATGGCTCTGTGTCTTGAGTCCAGTCACTGTTTGATGTCTTGGTACTCTGATGTCTTGGTACTGCCACTATGCAATGTGAGGGTCCTGCCATCTCTCATCTTCCATCTCTGATCTCTCTTAGAGTCCACAGAGCTCCTTCCATCCCAGGGGTTTGCAAACTTTTCCTGTAAAGGACCAGGTAGCAAATATGTTGGGGCTTCACAGGCCTCACTGTCGCTTTCACAGCTACTCAGCTTTGTTGCTGCAGGGCTAAAACAGCCATAGACAACACGTAAATTAATGAACATGGCTACATTCCAATGACACTATATTCATGAACTCAAAAAATCTATTTTTGTAAAATGTTCATGTGTCACAAAGTAATATTCTTTACATAATATTTTTTTCTTTATTGAGACGAAGTCTCACTCTGTAGCCCAGGCTGGAGTGTAGTGGCACAATCTCTGTTCACTGCAACCTCTGCCTCCCAGGTTCAAGCAATTCTCCTGCCTCAGCCTCCCGAGTAGCTGTAATTACAGGTGCCTGCGACCATGCCTGGCCAATTTTTGTATTTTTAATAGAGACAGGGCTTCAGCATGTTGGCCAGGTTGGTCTCAAACTCTTGACCTCAAGTGATCCATCTGCCTCAGCCTCCCAGAGTGCTGGGATTACAGGCATGAGCCACTGCACCCGGCCTCTTCATGTAATTTTTTAAAAACCATTCTAATGTTCAGACCATTAAAAAAAAATAGGCAGTGGGCCAGATTTGGCACACATCCCAGAGTTGGCCAAACTCTGCTCCATCCTCTTCTCATCCTCAAAAAGCTTAACACAGTTTGTTTCATGAGTTTAGACTTTTTGAAAATAAAGGCCATTTATTCATCATTCATTCATTTGTTGAACAAATCCTTATAAGGTGACTGTCCACCATCCCAGATTGCCTTGGATAAAGGAGTTTCACGGGATGTGGGATTTCTAAGAACTGAAATGGAAAGTCCTAAGCAAACCAAGAGCATTGATCACCCAACCTATTAGGTGCCAGGTAACGAAGGTTCAGGAGTAAAGGAAACCATGTATTTGTCTTTACAAAACCCACAGGCTCTTCAGGAAGGCAAGTGCCTTTGCCCACAACTTCTATCCTTGGTTTAAGATACACACGTCCCCTCACTCATTCCTGGCAAGTGCAGGAGGTCAGGGGAAAGTGCTGGAAGGAAAAAGTCCAAATTATCATCTCAACAGATTGTTCTATTACACAGTAAAGTACTGTGCATAGTATTGATTCTAAGCATCAAAGGCAGAGCAGCAAGAGTAAACATGTAAAATGTTCCCACAGTGCAAGGTGACTGAACCAAAGCCTCACCACACCCACCTACCCACCCATGAGGATTGAATAGAGCTGGAACATCTAGGCCCAGGAAGCAGAGTAAGGGCTTCCAGAGTGGTCCAAGCATCTTTCACCTCTAGCGATTTCTGTGGTACTAGCAAATGCAAACATCCTAAAATCATTTTATAAAAATTGCGAGCAATTTCATTTGTTCAATCCTGTTGGTTCGATTCTGTGATTACATTTATAAACTCAATTTGACTTCATGAGAAAAGTCTAAATTTGAGGCCTGCTAGAAATGTGAGGCCCAGGTAAAAAGTTCTCCTCTTCTCCTGTACTCCTTGCCCATACTCTCCCCTCCAAAGAGTTTGATACAATAAGACAGCCTCAGCAGGACATTTTTTAATTAGGAAAGGTGTACAATTTGGGAAGACAAGATCACATGCCACAGTGGTGAGTGATGTACAGACAGGACCTCAGTCCCTATTTGACTCCTCTGTCAGGCAGCTTCTTGTAGTGCATAACCTGCACCACTATGGAGAGCTACCCTGAGACAGCTGTCTGGCCTTTCAGGGAAAAAATCAGACCCTTTTGCTAAAGTTGGAAGAATAATGAATGGGGCGAATCTAATTGCTTCAGACCCCAGGGCAGTAAGTTGCTCCTTCGGAAGTGATTTCTGTCTTTCAATTGCTTGTGTTTTTGACAGCTGGCTGTTTCTCACCTATTGTGTCTTCCCGTGGTGGTTCTACTTGCCGAATGTGCCTTCAAACAGTGGGCTGAGCATGGGTTGGAAAAGCCTTTGAAAGCCAGCAAGGCAGAAAGTTCAAGACAAAAGGTCTTCAAGCAGATATTGTTGACAGTCTTCAGTTAAGCAGCTGCTCTGGCTGGAGGAGGATAATAGAGAGTATACCCTAAACCCTGCTTCAAAGGGGGACTTTGACTTGGCTGAGGGGCTGGTTGTAGAAGCTTCTAGAACAAGTGCTTTTATACATCCACCACTTACCTCGCCCAGCTGAGAATTGTTCATACGGTACTGGTGGTAAAGTCTCCCAAATACACAGCCTGACAGCACTGCCTAGACAGCTGGTGATCAGGATGCCATGTCAACAGGAAAAGACCCTACTGGGGTTTTGTTTACTCATCACCAGGTTCTCGGTTTGAATAGCTCTTAGCTATGAAAAAAGCTAAGAAATCGGATCTCTGACTTCCAGATTACTTCTCTGGGCATTGGAATTATTTTGACCCCAGTGGGGAAGACTAGGAGTCTGCCAAAGCACCCAGAGTCTATGGGGAGGAGTGGGAGAGCAAGGAGGGGTGGAGCCTTCAGATGAAGCATCTTGAGTGTTTCATTGACGGGGAAATAACATTTATGGAATGTCTGTCATGTGTCTGGAATTCTGCTAGAAACTATACAAATTTGATTTATCTTATTCTCAAAGCTATCCTGTAGTATTAATATTAGCCTGTCCATTTTATGGATGAGCAAAGAGAGGCTAAAAGGCCAAACAGCAGATCAAGGTTCACTAAATAAGAACATATGCATAAGATGGATTATTATGCAGCTGTTTAAAATCACATTTTTTTGGTGGTAGTTGTATTTTTAGTAGAGATGGGATTTCACCATGTTAGCCAGGCTGGTCTCAAACTCCTGGCCTCAGGTGATCTGCCTGCCTCAGCACTGCCACAGCACCCAGCCTAAAATCACATTTTTTGAAAAACATTTTCATGACATGTTCACCTTGGCATATCGCTAAGAGAAAGAAAACGGAAGGCAAAACTGCACAATATAACATACCCAGGCCGGGCGCAGTGCCCCACAACTGTAATCCCAGCACTTGGGAGGTTGAGGCAGGCAGATCACTTGAGCCCAGAAGTTTGAGGACCAGCCTGGCCAACGTAGCAAAACCCTATCTACTAAAAATACAAAAATAATTAGCCAGGTGTGGTGATGCGTGCCTGTAATCCCAGCTACTCCAGAGGCTGAGGCGGGACGATCGCTTGAACCCAGGAGTCAGAGGTTGGAGTGAGCCAAGATCGCGCCACTGCACTCCAGCCTGGGCGACAGAGCAAGACTCTGTCTAAAAATAGTGATAATAATAACATATCCATAGAAGATATGTAGGATGAATAAATCACCTAGAAGCAAAATTATGGAGAATAATACTGTGGAAATAACTGAAGATCACCCAAATGAGAACAAGCAAAATCTATTTATTCAGAGCCTGCTATACAAGGGAGTCAGCCACCATCACTTGCATTTGACAGAGAATGAAAGGCGGGCAGAGGAATGGGAGCACTTTACAGTGAAAACAAAGGGAAGGCTTCTGGTGTGCCTTTATTGGAGGTTGTTGACCCAAGGAAGCTGGATGGGACTGACCAGAAACAGGACATCCTATGTGATTGGTTAGGGGAACATATCTGGCTTTCTCTGGTTTGTCCTAAGTGAGAAACAGTTTAGCTTCTTGAACTGGTTGCTGTTAGGTTTTGGGTCAGAGTTCTGTTTTTATATCTGATTGCACCATTTTTCATTTGTATATTCAGTCTCTCAATATACAAAATGATAATAGTAATTATCACTAGGTTTCAGGACTACAATTGATTTTTTCTTTCTAATTCTTTTCAGACTTTTCTAAATGTTCTATAATAAACAAGTGTTATTTCTAACAATAAATAAGTAACTGCTTTTATAAGGAAAAGAAATCGAGTTTCAAAAGGTTAAGTAATTTTCCTGAAGTAACACAACTAGTAAGTAATTTGCCTGGAATCGAACACAGATATTTTAGATATTAATGCCTGAGCATTTTCCTGCCCTGTGTCTCCTAGGGATCTTCAGGGCATAGTTACTGAAAGAAATGAAGAATGTAAACTTGTGTTGAAGAACTTATACAAACCAGCCACTTCACAGACATCACTTTAAAAGTATCTTGTTAAGTCTCATTATTGAATAGCTAATACAGTTTCAAGGTATATTTTCCAGGAAGTTTGAATTCAAATAAAAGGTGATGATACTTTAGTTTTTAATCACTTATGAAATAATAAATAATTTCTTTTAGGAAAGCATTCCCGAATACCTTTGATGGACTAACAAGCACTCTGGACTACCTTCCCAAAAAGAAATGCACAAAACCAAAAAGTCTTGTTACAATTATGGAAGCCCACAGGCCAAAAACCTCTATTCTAATGGTAGATGTGTGACATCACTCACAAGCCTAGATGTAGGAAGATGTTTGAAGTCAGCAGGAACTTTCTGTGTACTTTACAAAAATCATCCTGTTTATAATCAGGTGTGTCTACGTTTGGTGCAGCTCACTTCTGATTTATTTGTGGCTAACAGATGACAGTCAGAGGTGCCTCCTGCGTAACTCTCTGAATTGTGGCAGGTGACCAATCAGTATGTGAAAAGTGAAATCCATACATAATACACAAATTTTACTTAGGCAAATAGCTAACACCCTCTTTCCCCACTTCTTCCACTGCCAATTATTTTCTTACCACTGACACCCTAAAGGACCAGTTTGACATCCTCTCTCTCTTATCCCTATGAAATAATCAAAATAAGGATGAACAAAGCATGAGATACTATATTCTCAGATCAGCAACTTCTGAAGTTAGGGATCATGATGAGTTACTTGGAATTCCACTTCTGGTATGGCGGTGTAAGCACCTAACAAACTGAACACTCAGATAACAACTGTAAGCTCCGGGAAAAATACAAAAACAACTAACCAAAACTCTATAGAATGAGCAAAATAGGAAGATTTTGGAAGGAAGTCAAAGCTTAGAAGAACGATACAGAATGAGATTCTTATTTTTACAGGTCTATCCTGTGAGCTGACTGTAGTCATTGCATGGCTTAAGGTGGTCAAATCTTCAATAGAAAACTCATTTTGTCTCTGGCCTGAAGAACCGGACGACAGAGCTCAGGGCAACCATAGCTTCTGGAAAATGAGAGACTAACCTTGTAAAGGAGAAATCCAAGGAAAAGGAGTTCCAGATTCTGTTTTCAAGCTCTACCCAAGTCTCTGGGAAACCAATAAATCATGCACACATGGGGCAAACACAAAGCAGTTTTCAGAGAAAGCTAAAAGAAATGAAGTTCAACTTGAAATTCTCACATCCACAATAGGATAGACAGAATCTGTAGTTTGAACCTAACCAAATTAATTGCTTACAAAAACAACAGCAACCCTCTTCAGAAGAATATAACAGAACCCAGAATCACCACAGTACTGTAGTCACAATGTTTAGCATACAATCCAAAATTACACAACATGTAATAAGTCAGGATATTGTGACATGTTCTCAAGGAAAATGTAATCAACAGAGGTCAACTTTGAGATTGCCTAGATGTTGGAATTATCAAAGACTTACAACAGCTATTATGACTATGCTAAATGAAATAAAGGAAAATATACACAAAATGAATCAGAAAGAAAATGTTAGCAGAAAATAAAAACAATAAAAAAGAACTAAATGAAAATTCTAGAAAGAAAATATGTAATATCTGAAAAAAATCACTGGGAATGGGCTTAATATTATCAACAGCATAGACACAAATAAAGAAAGGCTCAGTGAGCTTCCAGATAGATCAACACAAGTTTTTCAACCTAAATAAAAGAGACAAAAATAAACAGAGCTTCAGGGTCAAGATCAAACATTAAGCCTGTGAGACAACATCAAAAATAACATATGTAACTGGAGTCCCAGTTAGAGAGGGCAGAGAAAATGAGCCACAAATTTATTCAAAGGAATATTAACCAAACTGATCCCCCAAATAGTGAATATATAAATTTACAAAGCTAAAAAGCATCAAACCCCAAACAGGATATCTACAAGGAAAACCATACCCAGGGACAACCTAATGTAGATATTGGAAAGGGAAAAAAGAAAAAAAAATGTGAATCAGTAACATTAAAATGACAATAAATATAGGAAAATGATTTGAATGGCAAAGAAAAACAACATATTACATACAGAGGAACTGAAATGCAAGACTCAAAGGACTTCTCATCAGAAATTGTGGAGGACAAAAATGAATGGAACATTTTAAAAGGCTGAAAGACAAACACTAAAATCCCAAAATTCTGTCTGAGCAAAAATATCCTCCTAGAATAAAGGAAAAAATGCATCTTCAGATTTAAAAAATAATAACAGGATTCACTGCTAACAGACTTGCACTACAAAAAATCCTAAAGAAATTCTTCAGGATGGAGAGAAGTAATATCAGTATAAAACAGAGCTTCAGGAAATAATGAAGAGCATCAAAAACAATAAATGGCTATTTTCTCTAAATTTCTTTAAATTATAAATGACTGTTTAAAGAAAAAAACAATATACATACATCATGTGGTGGTCATAATGTATGGATACGTAATCAATATGACAATTATAGCTTACCAGATAGTGGGGGAAAAGTAAAGGGAGCTATACACTTAAAAGATTTCTACATTTTACATAAATTGATATAACATTAACTCTAAATAGATTGTGAAAGTAAAGAATATATATTTTAATCCCTAGATTAATCACTAAAACATGCAAAGAGATATAGCCAGAAAACAAGTAGGTAAATTATAACAGAATTCTAAAAAAAAATTCAGATATTCAAAAGACGGCAGAAAAGGGGGAACATAGGAATGAAAAGCAAAGAGGAAACACAGGAAATTAAAATTGGAATTATATACCTAAATCCAATCATATGAATAAGTACATTAAATGCTAGTGGTCTGTCTACTTTCATGTATCAAAGGATATTATCGACTGAGTAGAAAGGCAACCCACAGAATGGAAGAAAATATTTGCCAATCATATGTCCGATAATGGATTAGTATCCAGAATATATAGAGAACTCCTAAAGTTCAACAATAAAAAAAAAACTTGATTCAAACATAAGCAAATCAAAAGAGATAACATTTCACATCCCCCTAGGATGGATATTATCAAAATAGAAAATAACAAGTATTGGTAAAGACGTAAAGAAGTTGGAAACTTTGACACTCTGATGGGAATATAAAATAGTGGAACTGCTTTAGAAAACAACATGTGGCCCCTCAAAAAATTTAAAAAAGATTACCATGTGATCCAGTAATTTCACTTTTGGATATATATTCAAAATAATTGAAAGCAGGGACACATTTGAACACCCATGTTTGTAGCAGTACTATACATAATAGCCAAGAGTTGGAGGCAACCCGTGTCCATTAATAGGTGAATTAATAAACAAAATGTGGCATATACATACAATAAAATACTATTCATCCTTAAAAAGGAAGGAAATTCTGGCACATGCTACAACATGAATTAAACCTGAAGACATTATGCTAAGTGAAATAAGTCAGTCACAAAAGGACAAATACTGAATGATTCCATTCACATAAGGAACCTAGAGTAGTCAATTCATAGAGACAGAAAGTAGAATGGTAGGGCTGGGAAGGTGAGAATGAGGAGTTGTTTAAAGTTATTGAAATTTTTTTTATTTCTTTATCTCTAATTTCTGACATTTCTGAAGTTTTTTCAAGAGTTTTCAAGTTATTAAAAAGTTCTGAAGATGGATGGTGGTGATGGCTGAACAACAATGTGAATATGTTTAGTGCCACTGAATATTAGATGGCTAAAATGGTAAATTTGATATGTATATTTTATACAATTTAAGATAAAGAAATACATTTTTTTAAAAGACACTTGGGTTCCGTTCCAAGATGGCTGAATAGAACAGCTCTGGTCTGCAGCTCCCAGCATGACCGACACCGAAGATGGTGATTTCTGCATTTCCAACTGAGGTACGCGGTTCATCTCATTGGGACTGGTTGGACAGTAGGTACAGGATATAGGCCACGGAGAGTGAGCCATAGCAGGTCTGGTCATCACCTCACCCAGGAAGCACACGCGGTCAGGGGATTTCCCTTTCCTAGCCAAGGGAAGGAAGCCATTACAGACTGTACCTGGAAAACTGGGACACTCCCGCCCAAACACTGCACTTTTCCAACGTTTTAGCAAAAGGCGCACCAGGAGATTATATCCTGCACCTGGCTCAGCAGGTCCCACACCCATGGAGCCTTGCTCACTGCTAGCGCAGTAGTCCGAGATCAAACTGTGAGGCAGCAGCCTGGGGAGGGGCGTCCACCATTGCTGAGGCTTCAGTAGGTAAAAAAGAAGCCAGGGAAGCTCGAACGGGCCGGAGCCCACCACAACTCTGCAAGTCCTGCTGCCTCTGTAGACCCTACCCCTGGGGGCAGGGCATAGCTGAACAAAAGGCAGCAGAAACTTCTGCAGACTTAAACATCCCTGTCTGACAGCTCTGAAGAGAGCAGTGGTTCTCCCAGCACAGTGTTTGAGCTCTGACAACAGATAGACTACTTCCTTCCTGACCCCCGTGTAGCCTAAGTGGGAGATATCTCCCAGTAGGGCTGACTGACACCTCACACAGGTGGGTGCCCCTCTGGGACGAAGTTTCCAGAGGAAGAATCAGGCAGCAATATTTACTGTCCTGCTGCCTCCGCCGGTGATACCCAGGAAAACAGGGTCTGGAGCGGACCTCCAGCAAACTCCAACAGACCTGCAGCTGAGGGACCTGACTCTTAGAAGGAAAACTAATAGAAAGGAATAGCATCAACATCAACAGAAAGGACATCCACACCAAAACCCCATCTGTAGGTCACCATCATCAAAGACTAAAGGTAGATAAAACCACAAAGATGAGGAGAAACCAGAGCAGAAAAGCTGAAAATTCTAAAAACCAGAATGCCTATTCTCCTCCAAAGGATCATAGCTCCTCACCAGCAATGGAACAAAGCTGGATGGGTAATGACTTTGACGAGCTGACAGAAGTAGGCTTCGGAAGGTCAGTAATAACAAACTTTTCCGAGCTAAAGGAGGATGTTTGAACCCATTGCAAGGAAGCTAAAAACCTTGGGAAAAGATTAGACAAATGACTAACTAGAATAAACAGTGTAGAGAAGACTTTAAATGACCTGATGAAGCTGAAAACCGTGGCACGAGAACTTTGTGATGCATGCACAAGCTTCAATAGCCAATTCGATCAAGTGGAAGAAAGGTTATCAGTGATTGAAGATCAAATTAATGAAATAAAGCGAGAAGTTTAGAGGAAAAAGAGGAAAAAGAAATGAAGAAAGCCTTCAAGAAATATGGGACTATGTGAAAAGACCAAATCTATGTTTGATTGGTGTACCTGAAAGTGATGAGGAGAGTAGAACCAAGCTGGAAAACACTCTTCAGGATATTATGTAGGAGAACTTCCCCAACCTAGCAAGGCAGGCCAACATTCAAATTCAGGAAACACAGAGAACACCACAAAGATACTCCTCCAGAAGAGCAACCCAAAGACACATAATTGTCACATTCACCAAGGCTGAAATGAAGGAAAAAATATTAAGGGCAGCCACAGAGAAAGGTCGGGTTACCAACAAGGGGAAGCCCATCAGACTAACAGCGGATCTCTCAGTAGAAACTCTATAAGCCAGAATAGAATGGGGACCAATATTCAACATTCTTAAAGAAAAGAATTTTCAACCCAGCATTTCATATCCAGCCAAACTAAGCTTCAAAAGTGAAGGAGAAATAAAATTCTTTACAGACGAGTAAATGCTGAGAGATTATGTCACCACCAGGCCTGCCTTACAAGAGCTCCTGAAGGAAGCACTAAATATGGAAAGGAACAGCCAGTATCAACCACTGCAAAAACATGCCAAATTGTAAAGACCATCGATGATAAGAAGAAACTGCATCAACTAACAGGCAAAATAACCAGCTAACATCATAATGGCAGGATCAAATTCACAATAGCAATATTAACTTTCAATGTAAATAGGCTAAATGCCCCAATTAAAAGACACAGACTGGCAGATTGGATAAAAGAGTCAAGACTCATCAGTGTGCTGTATTCAGGAGACCCATCTCATGTGCAGAGACATACATAAGTTCAAGATAAAGGGATGGAAGAAGATCTACCAAGCAAATGGAAAACAAAAGAAAGCAGGAGTTGCAATCTTGGTCTCTGATAAAACAGACTTTAAACCAACAAAGATCAAAAGAGACAAAGAAGGCCATAATGGTAAAGGGATCAATTCAACAAGAAGAGCTAACTATCCTAAATATATATGCACCCAACACAGGAGCACCCAGATTTATAAAGCAAGTCCTTAGAGATCTACAAAGAGACTTAGACTCCCACACAATAATAATGGGAGACTTAAACACCTTACTGTTTATATTAGACAGATCAATGAGACAGAAGGTTAACAAGGATATCCAGGACTTGAACTCAGCTCTGCACCAAGTGGACCTAACAGACATCTACAGAACTCTCCACCCCAAATCAACAGAATATATATTCTTCTCAGCACCACATCACACTTATTCCAAAATTGACCACATAGTTGGAAGTAAAGCAGTCCTCAGCAAATGTAAAAGAACAGAAATCACAACGCACAACGAACTGTCTCTCAAGCCACAGTGCAATCAAATTAGAACTCAGGATTAAGAAACTCATGCAAAACTGCACAACTACATGGAAACTGAACAACCTGCTCCTGAATGACTAGTGGGCAAATTACAAAATGAAGGCAGAAATAAAGATGTTCTTTGAAACCAATGAGAACAAAGACACAATGTAACAGAATCTCTGGAACACAATTAAAGCAGTGTGTAGAGGGAAATTTATAGCACTAAATGCCCACAAGAGAAAGCAGGAAAGATCTAAATTCGATACCCTAACATCACAATTAAAAGAACTAGAGAAGCAAGGGCAAACAAATTCAAAAGCTAGCAGAAGGCAAGAAATAACTAAGATCAGAACAGAACTGAAGGACCTAGAGACACAAAAAAAGCCCTTCAAAAAAATCAATGAATCCAGGAGCTGGTTTTTTGAAAAGAGCAACAAAGTTGATAAACCGCTAGCAATAGTAATAAAGAAGAAAAGAGAGAAGAATCAAACAGATGCAATAAAAAATGATAAAGGGGATATCACCACCAACCCCACAGAAATACAAACTACCATCAGAGAATAGTATAAATACCTCTACACACATAAACTAGAAAATTTAGAAGAAAAGGATAAATTCCTGGACACATATACCCTTCCAAGACTAAAGAAGAAGTTGAATCTCTGAATAGATCAATAACAGGCTCTAAAATTGAGGCAATAATTAATAGCCTACCAATCAAAAAAAAGTCCAGGAACAGACGGATTCACAGCCAAATTCTACCAGAGGTACAAAGAGGAGCTGGTACCATTCCTTCTGAAACTATTCCAATCAATAGAAAAAGAGGGAATCCTCCCTAACTCATTTTATGAGGCCAGCATCATCCTGATACAAAAGCCTGGCAGAG
>NW_016806193.1:847483-904019 GCF_001698545.2 Rhinopithecus bieti
ACCATCATTCTCAGCAAACTATCACAAGAACAGAAAACCAAATACCGCATGTTCTCACTCATAGGTGGGAATTGAACAATGAGATCACTTGGACACAGGAAGGGGAACATCACACACCAGGTCCTATTGTGGGGAGTGGGGAGGGGGAGGGATAGCATTAGGAGATATACCTAATGTAAATGATGAGTTAATGGGTGCAGCACACCAACATGGCACATGTATACATATGTAAGAAATCTGCACGTTGTGCACATGTACCCTAGAACTTGAAGTATAATAATAAAAAATATAAAAATAATTAAAAATAAAACATAACAAAATGTGTTAGATGCAGTTAAGATAATGGTTATAAAGAAATACACTGCTTTACATGCTTATATGAGAAAAGAAGAAATACTATGAAATTGACTGCTTAAACTTCCACCTTAATAAGCCAGAGAAAGAGCAAAGAAAGACAAAGTAAAACAGAGGAAGTAGAAAAGAAATAGAAATGAAAGCAGAAATCAATGAAAAAGAAAACTAACAAACAGCAGAGAAAATTAACACAGCCAAAAGTTGGTTCTTCAAAAATATTAACAAAATTGACAAGCCCATAGCAAGTCTAATCATGGGTAAAAGAGAATACACAAATCACCAACATCAGAAGTGAACAGGGGTTATCATCATAGATGCTATAGATATTAAAAGAAAAATTAAAGAATATTGTGAACAACTTAATGCTTGCAAATATGACAATTAGATTCAGTGTCCACAACAATGAAACCAGTTACTGAAAAGAGGGATGTTTATGGAGGACTCTGAGAGACATCACCAACGTTTCCCATAATAATGTATTTATACAGGAATCCCTTCAGGAGACCCTCTAAATTGGGTACACTGTGCTGAAGATTATTAGCCTTACAGTTTTTTGATGGTGGC
This sequence comes from Rhinopithecus bieti, assembly GCF_001698545.2. Lineage (NCBI taxonomy): Eukaryota > Metazoa > Chordata > Mammalia > Primates > Cercopithecidae > Rhinopithecus > Rhinopithecus bieti. The sequence goes on from NW_016806193.1 coordinate 848,402, forward strand.
TCAGAAAAATCAGGAAAAAATGTGATATATGCAAATTTCAAATGATATAGGTGCTTCTTTTATTTCTGAGAATTAAGTGCAACTGCAAGAGTCCCTTCATTCTGACTGGGATATCAATGGCAATCCATCTGTAAAGTATAATCAATCTACTTCTAGATAGTGTATTTGGATCACTGTGCAAAGTTCTGGTAAAATATACAAAAAGATCTGACTACCATGGAACTTAGAATATCCATGGAAAATTTTATTCATTACATTTATTTTGCAACAATAATAATAGATCCTACTTACTGTATTCCTACTATGTGGCAAGTGTAATACTCAAAACTTTTATTTACTTAATTTTTTTTTTTTTTTTTTTTTTGAACAAGAGTCTCACTCTGTTGCCCAGGCTAGAGTGCAGTGGTATGATCTCAGCTCACTGCAACCTCCGCCTCCCGGGTTCAAGCAATTCTCCTGCCTCAGCCTCCCAAGTAGTTGAGATTACAGGCACCCGCCACCATGTCCAGCTAGTTTTTGTATTTTTAGTAGAGATGGGGTTTCACTATGTTGGCCAGGCTGGTCTTAAACTCCTGACTCAGGTGATCTGCCCGCTTTGGCCTCCCAAGGTGCTGGGATTACAAGAGAGAGCCACTGCGTGCAGCATGATACTCAAAATTTTATAGATATTTGCCCACCCAGTCAAAAAGAGGCCCTATGAAGTTAATATCATTAACTTCATTCTAAAGGCCAGAAAACTGAGGCAATATGCCCCAAGTCACAATCATGATTCAAGCTGGGTCTGCCTACTGTCAAAGTGCACATGGTAGCCAAGTGGTTAAGAATATGGAATCTGAAACCAAGCAGACCAGCACTTCCAAACCTCCAAACCCCCCACCACTCTGTCTGAGCCTCATTTTCTTCACCTGCAAATGGAGCTAAGAACAATTACCCTTCAGATTAAGAAGGGAATTTAGACAAGAGACGTGTTGATAAAACATGGTAACACTTTAACTAGAGTTTTGTCTTGGTTTGTGTTCACTAGAAATAGACCCTGAGATAAAGATTCAAGCACAAGTAGTTTATTTGGGAAGTAGTCCCAAAATGTAAGAGAGTGAGGAATGAGATAGGGATTGGAAGGAAGCCAATAAATGGTATGTTATCAAGCAAGTCATCACTTGACCACTGGAGCACACTCTTGCTGAGAAACTACAGGAGACAGTGTAAAATATGCCTAGAGCTACCCCAACTGAGAGGTGAGAAGGCTGGAGTATTCATCCACCAGCTTCCTGTACATCACTGGTTAAGAACAGCTTCTGAGAGCATTAGCTTGTTGTTGCTGTTGGCTTGCTCTTGGCCAAGCATATTCGCACAACCAGGAAAAAAAAAAAAAAACCTTCAGGCATAGGTTTGGAGATATTCACAGTAACGAACTTTCTGTGTATAAAGGTGGGTGCTGAGAGTTATGGCCAGGGTACCAACAGCAGCTGCTACAACACTGAGACAAGAAATGGATTCTGAGACAAAGAAGCAAAGAAAAGAGATTTACTTTTCTTTTTTACTTCATTAGGAGCCCAGAATGGCTAGATAAACCCCAAGTCTATTTCATTTTGAATGAATGTTTCCTTGTTGAATATTTCCAAGCATGATTCCACTTCCTGGACTCCAGAATGAAATGATCTGGTGAAGAAAGGCTCTCCATTAGTCTCCATCTCCAGGTCAACCTAAGGATTCTTTGCTTGAGGTGGTGAGGCAACCTGTGCTCAAATCCGCGTTGTACCCAAAACTGACCCTGGCATAGTTGCACATCCACACAAGCCTCAGCTTCCTTACCTAAGAATGATGCCAGCACACCATCTCCCTCTCTGTGAACACAAAGCTTTTCCTAAGCCCCCACTATGTGCCCCACTCCAGGATAGGGGTAGGAACTGAAAGATAAGTAAGACAATGTTCTCGTTTTCAAAGACTTTCCTGCCTAGAAGACAAATCAGTAAGCCAACAAAGACCATACAATGAAAATAGTGCTATAACAAAGGCAATCACATAAGGCTAAAAGAGCCACAACAACAACAGAAAGTAATTAATTAATGAGCAGGAGAGAAAGAGCACGTCTGAAGGAGGTGACACAAAGTCAGTCTTTGTGGTGGCCTTACACACCTATTACAGAGGCTGCAGCAGCTGTTGCTCTGGACTCCATTCTAGCACTCACACCAAGGTCATGTCCCCACAAGCTGCTCTGCTCCTATAACTCAAAAGAGCAGGGATACTAAGGCAAGCCCATTCCAGGAAGCCAGCTCTGGCTCAAGGACTCCCTGATGATGCTTTTGCTTAACCTTTCTTAAATTCCAAGACAGGCCAGATACTCCCACCATCCAATTTTCTCTCCTTGTCTCCTTCACTCGGGATCAGACTTGCACTGCGGTCTGACGACTCTTTCAGTCCTTTCCAGCTAGCTTCCTCCGAATTTCGTTTCACACAGACATTCTCCCCAAAAGAAAAATATATATATTTGAATGTTTAATCTTGCCTTGGCATTTTTTGGATGATCTAGACTCACTGTCTTGAAGGATTAGTAGTGGTTAGATAGGCAAAGAAGGCCAGAAAATGCACATTAACCAGGAGAAATGGTGTGAACAAAGGCAAGGAGGAAGTTTCCCTTCCTGTTCAGTGTAAGCAAGGACAACAAACGAATAGAGTTTAGGACCGACTAGGGTAGGAAGGAAGAGGATGTGAGTGGGAAATGAGTTTCTGAGCTAAATGATTTTTGCCATTAAAAGGAATGGCAAAAACAGCAATTGCTTTTGCACCAACCTAATATATTAGGAGGAAAAGGGCTAAAATCAGATCATCCAAAACCTGTTAGGAAATTTAAACCTTTTCCATATGACACTGAGGAGACTTTAGGGAGTTTTAGGGAAAACAGAAAAAAATCAGGTCCTCATTGCCTAGGCCACAGGAGCAGATGGATCAGAGTACATCAGCACCAGGGACTGGGAGGTCAGATAGAAGACACTGCAGTAACTCTGGTGAGCTATCATGAGAACCTGACCTGGGGAGAGCAAAGCTGACAGAGAAGAGAGGAAAGACCCAAGTGACATTTACAAGGTAAAATTGTTAGAACTTGGACACCGCTGAGTACGGAGAATTGATGAAAGTGAGGAGTTGGGGAAAATACCCGGGTTTCTGTTACATGGAAGCAGACGACTTCACTGGAAATGAACTGGCACAGAGAAACCCACACTGCTGTTCACTATGTTCCATGACATTCACAACTCACAGTTCTCATGAAATTTAAAAATCACAACTAAGTTGACATTTCCCAAAGGCACAGCCCCAAATCCTCAAAAGCCACTGAGACCGTCTCATGCAACACACATTGCTAGAAATGTGGTTTGCCAGTTCAACAATTTGACCAACCAGTAACGGAGTGAAGAATGCATGTGGTGTCTGCAGTGCCTGGGGGAAATGGAGGTGGAGAGCCCAGTTGAGCTATGCCTCAGTCATAGAAAGAGGCCAAGGCTAGAGATGAAGAGTAAGGAATCATCAGCACACAGGTAGAAATCTAAGCCACGAGGCTTTAATAGCTCACGCAGAAAAAGAAGAGCAGAAATCCTGTGTATGTTTCCTATGGCTGCTGTAACAAATCAAGGCAATCTTGATGGTTAAAACAACACATATTTATTATCATAAAGCTCTGGAGGTCAGAAGTCAGAAATGAGCTTTGTGGTACCAAAATAAAAGCATCAGCAGAGCTGCATTCCTTCTGGAGGCTCTAGGGGAGAATCTGTCCCTTGCCTATTCCAGCATCTGGAGACTGTGCCTGCATTGCTCAGCTCATGGTCTCCTCCCAGCAATGGCTTCACTCCAACTTCTTTTTTCATCATATTTTCTTCTCTGACTCTCCTGCCTCTCTCACACACAACTTAAAGGCTCCTGTGATTACATCCGGCTCACTCAGATAATCCAGAAATGTCCCCCCCGTCTCAAGATCCTTAATTTAATCATATCTGCAAAGCTCTCTTGCCATGTAAGGTAACATATTCACAGGTTTGGGGGATCAGGACATGGATATCTTTGGGTGACCATCATTCTGCCTCTGGCAGCTAGGGACTAAGCCCTAGAGAACATGACTATTTATGGAATAGGCAAGCCTTGAAACAAGATAAAGAACTAAAGACAGGGATGAATTCCAGACAGTCAGTTACCAGTGACATTTTCAATTTCAAGGGTATCTTAGCTCCAGTTAAAGTCGCTGCATTGAGAAGTGAGGTTTGGCTTTTTTTCCCTCCCTTTCTATCTGTGATCTACATCACCAACTCAAGAGTAAAAAGCTATTTTGGGGTGGAAAAAAAGCACAGGGATATGCATAAAGAAGCATTGCAAGAATCGTAATTATCATTCTGAAGTTACTCCTCCTCTGAGAAAAATAGGCATCTTCCCAAGGCCTCCTCTCCCTCACTGAAATGCTGTGTCCCCATGAGGTTGTTCTTGATTGCGGGATAAACCTGGGTCCTGTGTGGACTCCCAGAAGCCCTTGAAGCTCCCTAGCTCAGTTCCTCCCTGCCGTTGAGAGGTCACCTCTCCATTTCTAACTGATAACTTTAAGGCTTGATGGCAAACCCAGTCAAGTTAGGATGTCACCCTCTTCCCCTGACTCATGGTCGAACTCAGCAGTCTCTTCCTGACAGTTCACTTGGAAAATGGCTGGCTTCAGACATTTGCAAAGAGTGGGATAATTTATTGAATTTTCTCCTCCTCACCTTCAAGCAGGGAGTCTGGCCCTGGAAATTTCCTTGCCTTAAGAATTTTCTATCATCTGTGGCAGGGCAAACAGTGAGATGAGGCCACAGTTCGCAGAGTGCGTCTTAGGTCAAATTCTCCAGAACAAAATCCTGACATAAGAATTCACTTGTGAGTGATTTCTTAAGAAAGCATTCCCAGGAAAAACTGATAATGGAATAGGGAAATCAAGAAAGGGGAGAAGAAAAGGCTAAATAGGGTTCAATATCAAGCAAAGTTGTAGTTTCAGACTGATCCTATTACTCCTCAGTTTGCCCTGCCAAAAGAAAGGAAGCCAGGCTTTCAAATGCCCTCCACTAGTCAGTCACTAGCTGACAGCAACCTTGATAGAATTTATACTCCTGGCCACTGACAGCTGTCTGTGCATATACCCTGAACACAAAACAGTGCCTGTCACAGAAGATCAGGAAATATTTGTTGAATAAAATAATTAATATTATTATGATTGCTGTCATTGGGTTTTTGTTGTTGTTGTAACATTAAACAATATATATAGTAGAAGTGCAACCATGAACATGTGCATTGCATGTCTGCACAGGGTATCATCTCAACTAAATGGTTTGTTTTGTCAAAATAAATGAAGCGGGTGCTGCCACTCTAAAACTATCATCAGTAGTTTTACTGCCACTTCTCTGCAGCTAAACACAGAGGTGACAATGAAAGGAAAGGACACAAAACTGGGCATCTTTCACTGGAATTTGCCTGAAAAAGAAGAGAATGCCAAGAGGTGGAGGGAGAAGAGAGGACTAACAGGCCCCGTAAAGATACATGGTCGAGGCCAGGTGCTGTGGCTCATGCCTGTAATCCCAGCACTTTTGGAGTCCGAGGCAGGTGGATCACCTGAGGTCAGGAGTTCAAGACCAGCCTGGCCAACATGGTGAAACCCCGTCTCTACTAAAAATACAAAATTAGCCAGGCATGGTGGCACATGACTGCAGTCCCAGCTACTTGGGAGGCTGAGGCAGGAGACTCGCTGGAACCCAGGAGGCGGAGCTTGCAGTGAGCCAAGGTCACACTACTGCACTCCAGCCTGGGTGACAGAGCGAGGCTCCGTCTCAAAGAAAAAAAAAAAAAAAACATGGCTGATTTACACCTGAGTGCTCCATTATTGCTCATCAATTGCCTTGGCAATACAGTCCAGCTCTGAAATTAGACAAACCTGAAGTCAAAAGATCCTCCACCATTTATTATTGGGTGACCTCAGATGAGGGGCTTAGCTTCTTTAGGCCTCAGTTTTTTTCATTTGTAAAATGGAGGTAATAATAATAACCTTCTCCTAGGGTGATTCTGAGGAATGAATGAACTAGTGAATGACCAAATGCATTTACCATGCCTCACAGAGAGTACTCAATTGTTACTGGTATTATTTTTATTGTTGTTGTTTGGGCTTTAGTCCCTCAGGTCTTTTCCTCTGTCCAGTTCATTTATCCACTCACTCAATTAATATTTATTGAGTGCTGACACAATGTGATGTATCAGAGTAGGCTCAGGAAATACAGTAGAAAATAAGACAAGTAGATAACAGAATAAAAGTTAACATTGGTAACAATTAAACATTGTTGAACATTTACTCTAACCAGCTTCTATTCCAAATGCTTTATATACGTTGCCCCATTTAATATTCTCACAGCACCTCCATGAAGTTGACTCTTTTGTCATCCTTGTTAGACAACCCAACATTAGATAGAGTAAGCTACCTGCACAAGGTCACACAGCCAAGTGATAGAGTGAGGTAGGCCACTGTTTAATTGTGATTAAGCAGACTCCTCTGTTAAATCACAAGCAGTTATGATGCCCCCACCACCAGGGCTCTGCCAGGACTTTAGGTTGATCTCCAATATGTAACACAAAGTTGTCAACCAGTCTCTAAGCCTGAGGCTCAGGAACAATACTCAGCACTCAACAAATTGAGGAAGATAACAAATTTTTCTACTAAACCAAAGCTGTGACAGATATAATTGAATGCTGGAAGCAGTATTATTGCTTGTGATTTGCCCAGGATGAATGGCTCTGCTTGTCTTCATTTCAAAAGGCATCGCTTCCTGCCTGTGACACAGCCCTGGAGAATACATATTCTTTCCCCAGAAAATCAGCAAAAACTAATTTCCAAAATATTTCCAACATTCCTCCAACCCACAAGCCCAGCTAAATGAAATTAAATTTCACCTTTCCTGAAGGTTAGTCTGTTTTTAAGTTTGAGCAATAGACTGATGTTTAATTTCAAATCCCTAAACATTGAGGCTATTGATCTTGGTAAGTATAAAGATTAATATTTCTGAAGAGGATAGATGGAGGAAAATATCCAGGCAATTACAAGTAACATCTATTAAAGAAACATAATAAATATTTAATGAGTTGAAGCAACTGCTAATATAGGAGAAGCTGAGAAGAGATGGAAGATCAGTATGTGGGGTGGGGTAAGGGGAGAGAGAAAGAGAGTAAGAGAAAAAGTTTACTACTTAAAAAATTCTACTTCCTCAATTCGTATATTTATTAGGCCAGAGGACCGGTTCAGCCCCCTTTCCAGAATTTGCACCTCTCTCTCCAGTCCTTCTATTAAAACCTAGAAATTCAGGCATGTGATGAAAAGTAAAGATAGAACACCTTACATTTGCAGTGGGAAATGTGGCACTGGGAGCTGGAAATGTGTTAGCAAGATGGAAGAATTACATCCTAGAATAATCTAAGGAACAAGAAATTAGACTTGATGTTTTTACCCTCTGAAATACACAGTGATACTTAACTAGAGGCAGACCTTTGAATAATTTTTTAATTTTTTTATGTTGAGAGAAAAATCCTTCCTGCTTACAGCTTCTGCCTAGGTTCTGGCATAAACCAACCCTGTGTGAAAAGAAGAAAAAGGCACTGTATCATAGGGAGGTTGTAAGAATTAAATGAGTGATTCATAAAGGAGTGCCTGGCACCTAGTAAGTGCTGTGTATTAGTTTAAGATTGGTTTGAAACTTAAATAGGAGATTAGCCCATAGAGAATTGAATTTTAATAAGATCCCTTGAGAATCAGGGTGGGTGGAGGATGGATTGGAAGGATGAAAGCAAAGGTGGGAAGATGTGCTGGAGGGCTGTTATAGGAATCCAGGAGAGAGATGATGGTGGCCTGAACCAGCTGGCTGCACTGCAGATAGAACAAAATAAGGAAATTCTGTTGAATTCAGGAGATAGAACCCGCAGGTCATGACAGTGCTTGACTGTGAGTGTACAAGTAAATGGAGAAGTCCTTGGTGACATCCAGGTTGTTTAAGCAAATTGCAGCACCATTTACTAAGAAGGGAAATGTGAAACAAGAGTACACTGGTGTAGAGTTCAGTCTTTATGCCCCACTCCTTCTATATTTTCATGCTACACAGTCACCAAGTGGTTTCAGATCAAAGGTTCGGAGTGTGGATTCTTTAATCTGAAGGCCTAGTTTCTAATCATGACTGTTCCATATACTAGTTCTGTCTCCTTGGGTAAATTATTAAGCCTCTCTGTGCCTCAGTTTTCTCATCAGTAAAATGGAACAATAATAGTAATCTAACTTATGGAAGCATAATTAATTCCTTACGTAAGGCACATAGCATGGAATCTGGCATATTGAAATACTCTCTATACATTTTACTCCTTGGTATCACTACATGATTATTGATTACAAAATCAATATGCATAATGAACATCTGAATTACTCTCCTTTGAATGGATTCAGCTGATCTGAACCTTTTTCAAATTATTGGCCCCCAGTACTACGAGGGCAAAAGCAGACATTTCAGGTGTTGCTGTGAGCATACTATTCGCACCTCAGGGTCTTCTCTATTTCCTCTTGCTGGAACATTCTTCCTTCCACCTTTGGCTTTCACATCACAATGGAAAGTTTACTTCAAAACTCCTAGAAGAAAACATAGGTGAACAACTCAATTACATTGGTGTTGGCAATGATTTTTTGGGTATGACACCAAAAGCACGTGTAACAAAAGCAAAAGTAATTAAGTGTGACTAGTACATCAAACTAAAAAGTTTCTGCACAGAAAAGGAAACAGTCAACCAAATGGGAAGACAACTCACAAAAAAAGGAGAAAATATTTGCAAATCCTATGTCTGATGGGGGTTAATATCCAAAATATATAAGGAATTCAAACAACTTGATAACAAGAAAACAAATAACTTGGTTGAAATATGGGCAAATAACTTGAATAGAGTTTTTTTCCAAAGAAGACATACAAGTGGTCAGGAAGTATATGAAAAGGTGCTCAACATCACCAATCACTAGGGAAATACAAGATAAAATCGTAATGAGGCATCACCTCACACCAGATAGGATAGCTATTATCAAAAAGTCAAAAGAGGCCAGGCCCAGTGGCTCATGCCTATGAGCCACTCCTGCCTTGGGAGGCCAAGGCAGGAGGATCACTTGAGCCCAGGAATTCAAAACCAGCCTGGGCAATATGACAAGATGCTGTCTGTAATAAAAATTAGTCAGGATGGTGGCACACACCTGTGGTCCCAGCTACTCAGGAGGCTGAGTTGGGAGGATTCCTTGGGCCTGGAAAGTCAAGGCTACGGTGAGCCATGTTCATGCCACTGCACTCCTGGGTAACAGGGTGAGAGCCTGTCTCAAAAAAAAAAAAAAAAAAAAAAAGTGAAAAGATAAGTGTTGACAAGGATATGAAAATAAGAGGGATCCTTTTACATTGTTGGTGGGAATGTAATTGGTAAAGCCATTATGGAAAACTATGGAAATTTCCCCCAAAATTAAAAATATGGCTACCTTATGATCCAGCAATCCCGTTTTTTTGAGTATATATCCAAAGAATATGAAATAAGTGTCTGCACTCTCATGTTCATTACACATTTTTTTTTTTCCTGAAACAAGGTCTCACTTTGTCACCCAGGTTGGAGTGCACAATCTTGACTCACATGTTCAAGTGATCTTCCTGCCTCAGCCCCACCAAGTAGCTGGAGCTACAGGCATGTGCCACTACGCCTGTTTATTTGTGTATTTTTTTTGTAGAGATGGGTTTCGCCATGTTGCCCAAACTCATCTCGAACTTCTGACCTCAAGCAATTCGTCTGCCTTGGCCTCCCAAAGGGCTGGGATTACAGGCGTGAGCCACCACACCTGGCCTCAAGTTCATTACAGCCTTATTCACAATACCAAAATATGGAAACAACCTAAATGTCCACCAATGGATGAACAGATAAAGAAAACATTGTACACGTATGCAATGAAATGTTATTCCATCTTTAGAAAGAAGAAAATCCTGCCATTTGTGACAACATGGATGAACCCGGATGACATTATCCTAATTGAAATAAGCCAGCCACGGAAAGACAAATACTGCGTGATGTCACTTATAAGTGGAACCTGAAAATATTCAAACTCATAGAAACAGAGCAGAAGGGTACTTACCAGGGGTTGGGGGAGTGGGGAGAAATGAGAGATATTTGTCAAAGGCAATTGGAAACTGCCAAGTTACATTGACAATATAAGTTCTGAAGATATAATGTAAAACATGATGACTATAGTTAACGATAAGGTATACTTGAAATTTGCTAAGAGAGGCCAGGAGCAATGGCTCACACCTATAATCCCAGCACTTTGGGAGGCCAAGGCGGATGGATCATTTGAGGTCAGGAGTTCAAGACCAGCCTGGCCAACATGGTGAAACCCCATCTCTACTAAAAATACAAAAACTTAGCTGGGTGTGGTGGTGTGCGTCTGTAATCCCAGCTACTCAGGAGGCTGAGGCAGGAGAATAGCTTGAACTCAGGAAGCGGAAGTTGGACTGAGCCAAGATCATGCCACTGTACTCCAGCCTGGATGACAGAGCAAGATTCTGTCTCAAAAAAAAAAAAAGAAAGAAAAAGAAAAGAAAAGAAATTTTCTAACAGAGTAAATTTTAAGTAGTCACATCACCAAAAGAAGGGGGTAATATGTGAGGTGATGGATGTGTTAAATAGTTTGATTGTGGTCATGATTTCACAAAGTTTATGTATGTCAAGACATCACATTGTACTCTTTGAATATATAAAAATTGTGTTTGTCAATTATACCTCAACAAAGTTAAAAAAAAATTAAAAGATTACCTCCCCAGGGAAGCTCACCTGAAACACTCTAGCCTTACACTAGATGCGGAGCGTGTGCTCGGATACTCTTACAGTATAGCACCCTGGTGTTTTTCTTTGTATCATTGTCACAAACTTAATGTCAATCTCCTCAAACCAGACTCTAAGCCCCATGAGGGCAGGAAGCATTTTATGATCTTATCACCAGTGCCCAGGCTAGGGCTTGGCATACAATCAATATAGTTGACTCTTGAGCAACACAGGTTTGAACTGTGAATTTATTTCAACCAAAAAGAGATGCAAAATACAGTATTTGGGGGATGTGAAGCTCCAGTATCCAGAGGGTTTTTTGTATGTGCAATTTCTTCAGGGCTGACTGCAGAACATGAGTATGTGCACACTTTGGTATATGAGGGGCTCTTGCAATGAATCCTTACTAGCTGTGTGACCTCGGGCAAGCAGGCTCACCTCTCTAAGCCTCAATGTATTTATCTATAAAATGAGGATAATTATAGAATGATACATTCTACTCTGTAGAGTTGTCATAAATGTTAAGTGAGAACAGATGAGCAGAGTTCTATGCACGAGGCCTAGAACAGCTAAGTGCTCCAAATGAATGAACTATTACTAATATTATTATGACTGTTTTTGTATTTGATTCCAGGTTATACTCTCAGTAAGAAGAACTCATCCTCCACCCTCCTGTATTTACAGAACAAAGCTTCCTTGCTTTTCACTAGCCTATTCACCAGTTCTTTTAAGCACCACATACTAACAAATATCTAGAACTGTATTAGCAAGAAGAAAAACTTCCCTGGATTTTCACATTATCCTCCAGGTCAGGGAAAAAGGCAAAGTAGAAAAGGAGGATTATTGCCACTGGGAATGTTACATACTTTTTTATGCAATTAGACCATCCTCCCCAACTTTGTTCCAAAAGTTCCATTAATCAAATTCTGATTTTTTTAAATCACAAAGCAAAAATGGGTGAAGAAATCTCTCTCTGACAAATGAGGAGGAGACTGGTTCTCTCAACTTACAAGAGTAAACAATGGCTCTATTCTCAGGTCATTTTTCACAGAGGTTATTGATGCTCTATCCAGATCTTTCTGTTTCTGGCCTATACCACCCCCCAACTTCTGCAGTTATTGGCTGCTGATTGCTCATACCTGTGCCTGTCTCCAGATGCTGATGGGTTGCCTAGTCCAAAGATGCCTGGGAGTTGTCACCTCCACTCCCAAGGATAGTGGGTGGCCAATGGCTGACTGTGTGGAGATACAAAAATCAGGCCCTGAGCACCTAGGCAGAACAACCTCTGTAGTGCAATTTACACTTAAGAGCATATCCTGAAATCAGGCTGGACACTGGAAAAAAAAAAAATGCACCTATAGGAGGGCTGTGTCCCCATGCAAATCTCATCTTGAATTGTAGCTCCCATAATCCCCATGTGTCAGGGGAGGGACCCAGTGGAAGGTAATTGAATCATGGGGGAAGATTTTTCCTGTGCTGTTTCGTGATAGTGAATAAGTCTCACTAGACCTGATGGTTTTATGCAGGTCAGCTCTGCTGCACACATTATCTTGCCTGCTGACTTGTAAAATGTGACTTTGCTTCTCCTTTGCCTTCCACCATGATTGTGAGGCCTCCCCAGCCATGTGGAACTGTGAGTCCATTAAACCTCTTTTTCTTTATAAATTACCCAGTCTCAGATATTTTTTCATAGCACTATGAAAATGGACTAATACACTTATCCTTTTCTCCCTCCCTTACAGATCCCACCTGAGGCACCACTGCAATAAACCTCTTGCACAAGAATCCACATCTTAGACTCTGCGTTTAAGGAGCCCAAATTAAGATACTGGACTGTAATTAAACCAGCTATTAATAGGGTTAATGGGTTAATGTGACCGTTGTAAAAGATGCTAATCATAGCTCATGAGGATAATGTAAAAGTATTTTAAAAGGAGACATTTAAAATAGTAAACCAGATCATCATTACTCCTTAATTTTCATCACCATATAGTTTGAAAATCCTTTTACATGTACTGAAAGGAGTTTAATATTGTCCTTCTCCTTTTTGAGGTGGATAAACTGAGGCTCAAAGAGGTTAAACTCATCATATTCAAATACATCTTAAACATTTGGTGGCTATCACTTAAATTAATTGTTTAAGCCCTGTGCCAGATACTGTGAGTTCACTTATTCAGCACCCACCCCAACCATTTTCCCTTCCTCTGCTCTAGAGACTAGAAAGTACAATGTGTGCTTGCATGCTTTCCCAGTCTTCTCAGCATCTGGCGGTGTCCATGTGATATATCTCTGGTCAATGAAATGAAAACCTCTAGTTAGGGCTTTTCTCCCAAAATAAACAGCAAAGTCTCAAAATGAAGTGCACTTCTTCTTCCTGCCTGCCCAACCATGACACAAGGCCAGAAGTGGAGCAAGTATCTGGAAAGAGTAAGGATGAAAAATAGATCCAGATGTGGGAGACGATGGAGCAGAACAAGACAGAGAGCCTGGAACACTGAAAACACCATGGATCTGGTACACAAGCTGTGGACGGCCTGCCTCTTGTGACCAGCAGCCAAAAATGAATATGAACTGAGACAAATCTTGATACAGGTTTAGGGAAACTTAAAAATGCTGCACATGCACCCAGCTGGAATAGAAGTTCAAGTGTTATTTTAAAAGCTAGAAAGGGAGATGTATGGAAAAAGCCAACATACTAGCAAAATTACCTAGCTTGCTAAAGGGAAAGTCATGGACAATCATGAAAAAATGTTCTTGTTTTCCACTGATGTATTGCCTAACTCCAACTCTCCATAAAATGAAATGTCTTTGCACAAGTGGATACAAATACTTTCTTTCCTTCTTAACATAGTCCAAATATTATTTCACATATATTGATTAATAAATAGCAGCCCTATATAATAGGTTCTATTATTACCTCCTTTTTGTAGATGAGACAACCAGGCTGTGAGACTATGCTGTTTGGTGTGATGACCACTACCAATATGAGACTATTTTTAATTTTAATCGAAATTAATTAAAATTCAATCAAATTTAAAATTTAGTTTCTCAGTCATGCTAGCCACATTTTAAATGGCCAATAAACACATGTGGCTAGTGACTATCACATTGGCCAACACAGCTTTACAGTGTTTTCATCACCACAAAAACTTTCATTGGACAGTGTTGCTCTAACTGGCAAAGTAATTTGTGTAAGATTCTATGACTATTAAAAATTTGAACTTATCCCAACTTCTACCTCACAGAACACACAAGCTCACCTTAGGACAGTGTTTTGTGTCCTGCTTGCTGTTGTAACAAATCACCACAACTTTAATGGCTTACAATCATACAGATTTACTGCGTTGTAGCTCTGGAGGCCAGGCATCTGAAATGGGACTCACTGGGCTAATATTAAGGTTTTGGCAGAGCTGTGTTCCTCCTGAGAGCTCTAGAAGATAATCTGTTTTTTGCCTTTTCCAGCTTCAAAACCCCCTAATACCTTGGCTAGCAGCCCCATTTTCCATCTACCATGGAACCAGCAACCATGAGTTGCATCTTCCCCACACTGCTCTCTCTCTGGTTCTCCCTCTTCTGTCTCCCTCTTCCATTCATAAGAACATGTGATTATGTTGTCCCCACCAGATAATCCAGGATAATATGTCCATCTCAAGGTCCACTAATTAGCTATCTTAATTCCATCTGCAGACTCAATTCTCCTTTGCCATGTCACCAAACATGTTCACAAGTTCCATGGACATCTTTGGGAGTCATTTTCTGCCTCCCACAAACAGCATTCCCTCCAGGTTGACCTGACCTGACCCCATCTGTTTTTCAGCCTTTTTTTCCCCCTTGAATTCTTTTTTATATTCTTTGTGCTCCAGCCAAACAAAATGTTCACTGTCCCCAGCAATACCGTTCCATCCAACAAACACAATGAAAACATCTTCTATGCTCTTCAACCCTAGAGAAACAAAATAGATTTAGAGCAGGTCCCTCTCTAGAGGACCTCTTCTCCAGGCCATTGTTTCTTAGATGTTCCCTTTTCCACAAACAGCATTTTGAAGGCCCACCCATAGACCAGCTTAAGTACACTTTAATCTTTTAATTCTAATCCTAAAAATTCTGTTCAAATAGAAACCAATTCGCCAGACAATGTCTGAGATCACTCCAGAATCAGATGATGGTCAATGGTGGAGCATTTGGCTGCAGCTCCAAAGATGTTTCCAGCCACATCTAGGTGTCCCGTTTGGTGACTCTGAGAGACAGGATATGTACAGGCTATGGCATATGAATAGAAGCATGGAGTCTAGAGTCAGAAGACCTGTGTTTGAATCACATAAGAAATGGCTTTACCTTCTAATAATAGAATCTCTTTCTCCTCCTCTCTGTTGTGTGTATGTGTGGAGAGAAGAGTGGGGGCTAAGGGTCCATATGACTATTAAGATACTTACCTCATTTCAACTTGTTTACTTCATTTGTTTATTGCAACTCTTCTATTTAGATGAAATGGACCTTGCTAATATTCTTTACCCTTACATTTACCCATGTCCTTCTCAGGATCTTTGTTGAGTGCCTGGGTAGAGCATCCAGACAGGGTCTATGAACACCCAGTGTCACCACAATGCCAAGGACTTTATGATAGTGATAAATGAACTTCAACACAAAAGAAATCTGAGACCCTACCAATGAGGACAGATGGAAAATAAAACCACATTTTCCAGGGTGATTTATCTAAAGCCATTTATGAGAAGACATTTCAAGGCAAACAGGCCACATCAGAGGAGCATATCTCTTAGGGTAAGTCAACCACCAAGGAGGGAAAGCTTGTTTTTATACAGCATGGCCCCTACATGTAAGCCAATACTTCATCTGTTGTTAAACCAAAAAATAAGAAACTCATTCAACACTAGAAAGGGAAAGATCACTTTTTAGCTTTTTGGGCTTACTGAGAGAGACTACAGTGTACACGATGCCTTTTTTGGCACTTTATTGATAATTTAAAGGATTTTCAAGGATAATTTTGATGCTACACAATTTTTGCCGTATGTGCTGACTTTAAATACTAACTCCCACATAAGATATGATGCTACCCTTATGTCCTTTAGCACTTCAGGCCTCAAAAGTCATTCATATTATATTAGTTTCTTGAAAGGCTCTCTGATTCTAATGGAAATCGGCCCCACTAAATCCTAGTATTCATGTTTGCTTTTAAACAACTCACACCTTGGTTTAATGCAGAGGAGCTGTTTCCAATCTTATTTTTGCTGCTTTTGGCATCGTGGGCCCAGGCCCTAAAGAGCTTAGGGTCAGATGGGCTTTGAAGTTTAATTATTAAAGCAGCAATTATACAACTGAGAAGAATGAAATTGAAAATGAATCCAGCAGCCGATAGTGGGGTTAGTTTGAGGGCAGTCATGGGAACTGTAAGGACTAAAAGCCACAGACACATCCAAGCAGAGGTTTGCATAAGCAAATGAAAACAAACACAATGCACCTTACAAAATTACGGAATGGAACTTTCTCTTTATTATTTCCACCGTCATATCAAAAAAGTAGATGTAATTCTAAAACATTTACTGTCATTGGGAGATAGAGAATGGAGCTGGAAGGAAGGAGTCCTCCGATTCAGATCTAATCTTTTAGCTCAGGCACTGGAGAACTTGGCAAATGCCTTCATTTTCCTGTCAAAAAGAGTAGAGCATTTTCTCACAGTGTGTTTCATGTAACACCAGTTGTGAAAAGTATTATGTATGCAAAATTGTCTATAGTCAAATAAATTTGGCCTTGCACGTTTGTCTTGTCCTATCCCTGTCTTAGAAATTCACAATGTCCATTAACATATTAAAAACTCGGAGAAGTCCTGCAGCAAATTAAGCACTTTGCTTAAATTCAGTATTTCCAAATATCATTGTGCATAGATATCTTTTTTGGTGAGACATCATTTAAAGTGTGTTTCAAGGAACACACTATGAGCAACCTGAACAATTTCATGTTAACTCTGTGAGGGTAAATGTCGTGTCTGTTTGTTCACAGAGTGCCTGGTACAGAGTAAAACGAGGGGCTGGCAAACTCTGGTCTGGAGGCCAGATCTAGCTCATGAGTTCAGTATGATTTTTACCTGTTTAATATTTGGGAAAAAAATTACAAAACACAATATTTTACGACACACACAAAGAATATAAAATTCAAATTCCAGTGTCCACACATAAACGTTTAATACACCATGCCCATTTGTTTATGTATCTTCTATGACTGCTTTCAAATGGCAATGGCAGAGTTGTGTAATTGCAACACAATGACAGTAATGGCCCCACAAAGCCTGAAATTTTTACTATCTGGCTCTTTATAGGCAAAGTTTGCAGATCCCTAGAGCAGACACTCAATTAAATTGTGCAGATGAATAAATATCTTTAACATTCACTATTCTTGCCACTTTCCATGCCAAGCTGCCTCATTTCCTGGGGAGAAGATCAAGGTTATAACTGGCCAAGACTGAGGCCTTCCTTTGTTTAATTGGTCTTGTCTTCTTTTTTCTGGTCTCTGCTGTAGTTCATCTAAGCAATCACTTGAGGTGAGCAAATGTTTGAATGCCAGGTCTTCTCTTCACACCTCACATGTTCCCTAAATTGCTTCATGAGATTCTTTCTCAGATATTAATTATAAACACAGGATGTCAGGAAGGGGAGAAAAAAAGAATTAAGGCTTGGGTCGTTTTGACTGGGATGTCAGAGTTCCCACCATTTTCGTTTGGAAGGGATGAACATAGCAAGAAGAGGAAAGGTGGGGCGGGGCGCTTTGGATTTATTTTTAACATTCTGATGTAAAGCATGCAAATCAGCCCAAGAAAAGACCTGAAACATATATTCTCATTACGACAACCCAAGCTGAAGAAGCAGCACAAGGCACTGGAGTCAGAAAGAAAGAACATGGTCTGAACCCTGGCCCCTGCCGCTTAGTTTCCATGTAAACTTAGGCAACAAACTTAACTCTTTTACTTAGAAAATAGGCCTCCCCAGCGTCAACCTGATACCCAAACCTGGCAGAGATACAACAAAAAAAGAAAACCTCAGGTCAATATTCTTTATGAACATTGATGCAAAAATCCTCAATAAAATACTGGCAAACTAAATCCAGCAGCACATCAAAAAGTTTAACCATCACAATCTAGCTGGCTTCATCCCATGATTGTAAGGCTGGTTCCACATACACAAACCGTAAATGTGATTCATCACATAAACAGAACTAAAGACAAAAACTACATGATTATCTCAATAGATGCAGAAAAGGCCTTTGATAAAATTCAACATCCCTTCATGTTAAAAAAAAAAAAAAAAAACAACTCTCAATTAAATACGTATTGAAGGAACATAACTCAATAAGAGCCATATATGACAAACCCACAGCCAATATCACACTGAATGGGCAAAAGCTGGAAGCATTCCCTTTGAAAACCAGCACAAGACGAGAATGCCCTCTTTCACTAATCCTATTCAACATAGTATTGGAAGTTCTGGCCAGGGAAATCTGGCAAGAGAAAGAAATAAAGGGTATTGGTATTCAAATAAGAAGAGAGGAAGTCAAATTATCTTTGTTTGCAGATGTCATGATCCTATACCTAGAAAACCCCATCATCAGCCCAAAAACCTTCTTAAGCTGATAAACAACTTCAGCAAAGTCCCAGGATACAATATCAATGTGCAAAATTGGCTAGCATTCCTATATACCAACAACAGGCAAGCAAACAGCCAAATCATGAATGAACTCCATTCACAATTGCTACAAAAAGAATAAAATACCTAGGAACACAGCTAACAAGGGAAGTTCCCCTCTTCAAGGGGAACTACAAACCACTGCTCAAAGAAATCAGAGAGCAAACAAACAAATGGAAAAACATTCCATGCTCATGGAAAGGAAGAATCAGTATTGTGAGAATGGCCATACTACTCAAAGTAATTTATAGATTCAATGCTATTCCCATTAACCTACCCTTGACATTCTTCACAGAATTAGAAAAAAAAAAAAAAAAAAAAAAGGAATTCATATGGAACCAAAAAAGAGCCCAAATAGCCAACATAATCCTAAGCAAAAAGAACAAAGCTGGAAGCATCATGCTACCCAACTTCAAACTATACTACAAGGCTATGGTAACCAAAACAGCATGGTACAGGTACACGAACAGACACATAGACCAATAGAACAGAACATAGAACTCAGAAATAAGACTGCATACCTATAAAAATCTGATCTTCGATAAACCTGACAAAAACAACAAATGGGGAAAGGATTCCTTATTTAATAAATGATACTGGGAGAA
Source organism: Rhinopithecus bieti (assembly GCF_001698545.2). Classification (NCBI taxonomy): domain Eukaryota; kingdom Metazoa; phylum Chordata; class Mammalia; order Primates; family Cercopithecidae; genus Rhinopithecus; species Rhinopithecus bieti. The sequence continues at coordinate 867,564 of NW_016806193.1, forward strand.
CTGGCTAGTCATATGCAGAAAATTGAAACTGGGCCATTTCCTTACACCATATACAAAAATTAATTCAAGATAGATTAAAGACTTATATGTAAAACCCAAAACTATAGAAACCCTAGAAGAAAATCTAAGCAATACAATTCAGGACACAGGCACAGGCAAAGATTTCATGATGAAAATGCCAAAAGCAATGCAACAAAAGCAAAAATTGACAAATGGGATCTAACTAAACTAAAGAGATCCTGCAGAGCAAAAGAAACTATTACTAGAGTAAACAGACAACCAACAGAATGGGAAAAAAGTTTTGCAATCTATCCATCTGACAAAGGTCTAATATCCAGAATCTACAAGGAACTCAAGAATATTTACAAGAAGAAAACAAACTACCCTATTAAAAAATGGGCAAAGGACATGAACAGTCACATCTCAAAGACATACATGCAGCCAATATCATTAGAGAAATGCAAATCAAAGCCATAATGATATACCATCTCATGCCTGTCAGAAGGGCTATCATTAAAAAGCCAAAAAACAACAGACACTGGTGAGGTTGTGGAGAAAAAGGAATGCTTTTACACTGTTGATGGGAGTGTAAATTAGTTCAACCACTGTAGAAGACAGTGTGGTGATTCCTCAAAGACCTAGAGGCAGAAATACCATTTGACCCAGCAATCCATTACTAGGCATATATCCAAAGGAATATAAATCAGTCTATTATAAACATACATGCACACATATGTTCATTGCAGCACTATTCACAATAGTAAAGACATGGAATCAACCTAAATGAACATCAGTGATATACTGGATAAAGAAAATGGTGGTACATATACACTATGGAATTCTATGCAGCCATAAAAACAAATGAAATCATGTCTTTTGCAGGGACATGGATGGAGTTGGAAGCCATTATCCTCAGCAAACAAGCACAGGAACGGAAAACCAAATACTGCATGTTCTCACTTATAAGTGACAGTTGTATGATGAGAACGCATGGACACGTGGAGGAAAACAACACACACTGGGGCCTGTCAGGGGTTGTTGGGGTATGAGAGAGCATCAGGAAGAATAGCTAAGGGATCCTGGGCTTCATACCTAGGTGATGGGATGATCTGTGCAGCAAACCACCATGGCACACGTTTACCGATGTAATAAGCCTGCACAACCTGCACATGTATCGCAGAACTTAAAGTAAAAGTTGAAAAAAAAATTCTAAAATAGATGCTTTCAACAGGCAAAATAAATAAATCAATAAATAAAAGAAATATAAGTAATTAGACAATATGACAGGGATTAAAACTCATGTACTGTATTAAATAAGTCTAAGCTAATATTGATAATAGCTAACACAGTTTTACGCCAATTTTAGTAGTGGGTTCCTAGGCAATCAAAATTTTAAAACGTAGTGAGAGGCTTAACGTTCGTTACCTAAAAAGTGGGTACATACAAGTTCCTCCATAAGTGAGCGTCCTACTTCGAACACTAACTCTTAACTGAAAGGTATTACATGAATCCTGTACACAAGCAAAGACTAATTATCTGTTTCTCATAGTGTGAAGAAGTTGGCTGGTTTGTATAGAAGAAATAAAGTACTTAAAAATATAAAAAATAAACTAAAAAAAGAAAGAAAGAAAACGGGCCTCCCCAGCCCTCTCCATGTCTTCCCTTTCCCCCCTGTACTCAGCCACCCCAGCCCTTCTTCTCTTCCTCAAACTTGCCAACTCATATTTGCATTGTTTTTGTCAGGAAGGTCCCTCCCCTCCATCCCCTAGCTCTCTCTTTACCTGGCTCACTCTCTTGTCTTTGAGGAGCCCCTCAGAGGAGGTCCCATGTTTCTCTTGACTACCTCCACTGCACCCTGTACTTCATAGCACTTAGCACCACTGGAAACAAGCACTTGGATACCTACATTGTATTCCTTGTGTCTCCCCTTGAGACCAGCACTGCCCGATAGAATTGTCATGTGAGCCATAAATGTAATTTTAAATTTCCTCACAGTCACATTTTTTTTAAAAATGAAAGGAAGCTGATGAAACTCATTTTAATCATATACTTTATTTAACCCAATATCCAAAATGCTACCATTTCAATGTGTCATCAATATTAAAAAATTATTAAAGGTATATTTTACATTTTTTTCACACTAAGTTTTAAAGATCCAGTGTGTACTTTACACTTAACAGCACAATAAAATTTGGACCAGCCCCATTTCAAGGCTCGGTACTGTCACACAGCCAATGCCTTCGTAGTGGACAGCCCAGCCATGGATACTTCACTCCCTGAGGACACACAGCACATCTATCTTAATGCTGAGTCTACAGCACCAGACTGTTTTGCTCAGAGAAAGAGCCAGATAAGTACTCACTTTGGGGTGGGTTTTTGTTGTTTTTTTTTTTAAAGAATATTTGTACCGAGGAAGAAATGGAAGTAAAGAGAGAGGAAGGTCACAGGAATAATTAATACTAAAGCAATTCTAGCTCCCAACTGCCAACTCTGAAAAGGAACTGTATCACCCCTGTGCCTCATGGAAACTCTTTGTAACAATCTCCCAGGTCAATCTGCCATTTTTGATGCAAACGGGCTCTCAAAGGTCAGCCCAAAGCACATTTATTAAAAACTTTACCTTGAAAGATAGGAAAAGTTTGGTTTTATGAGAAAAGTTGTCATTCTATTACCTTGTAAATCCTATCAATGGATACGGTATTATGTAAGTGGCATTAACAGGCTCTGTGCCGACTATGGCGGATGCTATTTTGAAGCTCCTGTATAGCTATTATATTATCAGCGGTGATTTCCTTCAGGATTCAGGATTCTAGGCAGAGCTAAGTGAGTCAACATTAGCCCTCCCTCCCCAGGCTTGCAAGGCTGTGAGGAGCGGTGTTGGGTATGTGGGTGCTGGTGAGGCAGCCAGAAATGTGGTCAGCATACTTCACATTTCTAGCCTTGGTTTACCCCCTCTGAGAATCAGAGTGGGGTTAGTCATAAGAAAAATCTCCCTCCTTCAGAAGGTTTCATTGTAAATGAAGGGACAGCAATCACCACCCCCCCATCAAAAATGAATGTAGAGATACAAAAAATATAGGCTCAGCCTAAACTTAGAAGTAGAACAAAGAGAGTTGCAAAACAATATCACAATATGATCCTATTTTCATCACAAAATGCATATTTCATATATTTATGTTAAAGGAAAGTAATTTGGAAGATTGCTTTTCAAAATATTAATTATATTTATCATTAGATGGTAAAGTTATGACTGATTTTTAATTTTTCTGCTCTTAGTTGACTCAGTTTTGAATTTTCTTCAGTAGATATGTATTACTTGTATAGAAAAGTAATGATTGAATATTTAAATAAGCCTGTGCACACATACATACACTCATATATGATCCCAAACATTCCAACAGTCTTTAAGTGCTAATAATTATTTTTGGAAGTGCCCAATGAAACCCATTATTTCTTTAACTTTTCAGTAAATGACTTTGGCCCTTTCAAGCTCACATAGTCCCCAGGACAGAAAACCTGCTGCCCTCAGTGCTATCAACAGCATGAGGAATGTAGCCTCCTGCAATGTGTAAACATAAACTACTACCCACCTGCAAGCCACTAGCAGGGAGGGGGCCTTCCCCAGGATGGAGGTGTGGGAGTCAGACAGCTGGCCTGAGATTTGGCACAGCTGCCAGTAACATTGTTAGAAATTCAATATCCTTAACGAGGAAACAGGGTTTGGGGTTGGTTGCCAAAGAAGTTGTTAAACAGGCAATCGACCTTCTTCCGTTTTAGTGATTAATTCAAGTAGCCATTTCCCACTTTCTTGAGAGAAGAGTTCAGATCATGATCTAGGCCTGCCAAGGAGCATTTCAAAACATTCTAAGGGTTGGCAGGTGCAGTGGCTCATGCCTGTAATCCCAGCACTGTGGGAGGCTGAGGTGGGTGGATCACTTGAGGTTGGGAGTTCAAGATCAGCCTGACCAACATGGAGAAACCTTGTCTCTACTAAACGTACAAAATTAGCTGGGCGTGGTGGCACATGCCTGTAATCCCAGCTACTCAGGAGGCTGAGGCAGGAGAATTGCTTGAACCCGGGAGGCAGAGGTTGTGGTGAGCTGAGATTGTGCCATTGCACTCCAATCTGGGCAACAAGAGAGAAACTCCATCTCAAAAAAAGAAAAAAAAACAAACAACAACAACAAAAACATTCTAAGGCTTTAGATTACTTTACCAGGAGGCTGCTACCCCAACCAGAACTCTTAGACCAGTGGTTATCAACCAGGTAGACTTTGCTTTTCAAGAGACTTTCAGCAATGCCTGAAGACAATTTTGGTTGTCACAACTAGAGGGAAGTGGGTGCTACTGGCAGCTGGTGGGTAGAGTCCAGGGATGCTGCTAAGACTCCTACAAGGCACAGGACAGCCCACTATGACAAATAATTATCCAGCCCAACATTAATAGTGCCAAGGCTGAGAAACTGTATCTTAGACAATGAAAGAAATTCTATGACACTTTGAAAGAAGGCCTACATTTTTTTGCTGAAATCAGCTATATCACGGGTATCTGGCTGTATTCCCATTGGACAACGGGTCAAAAGGAATTCTCTGAATGTTCTTAGTATCTTGTATCAGTGTATCACCTACCAGTGAATCCTTGCCTTAGGACAGGCACACAAAGTGAGATTCCTTCTGTAAGCCAGCTCCAATCTGTTGGTAGTGACTTCCAGGATTGGTTCTCTGGAAGCAGATCTTGAGATGGTGTTTGAGGTAGGAGATGTTTATCGGGGATCAATGGTTGCAAAGGGAGACACAAGTTTTGGCAGAGGGAGAAGACAAATGCAAGGCAAGTCTGACAAAACCTTGGCCAGCCTGGAGAAGAGCTCTGGAGCCGGTATTGGTATTTCCCATTAGAAGGAACAGCTGGGTCTTTATAAACCCCCTCCCCTAGCACCCACCTGGCTCATTCACTAGGTGAATGCTGTTCCAGGAGGGGCATGACTTTCAGTCAGGGAGTGCACTGTAGCTGAGGTTGAACTTCAGGTTGCTGACATCTGGAACGGCTGCTAACTACACTCCCTACAGCTGGACATCAAGGCCTTCCTTGAAAGGTAATCTGGATTTCACACCTTCATGTGTATATCACAGGGTGCATCCACACTCAGCAAACAGGCATGCTACAGCCCATCAGCAATGCCTGCCATGGTCCATGTGCAGAACAGCAGCATCTGTGCTGGGTATTTGGCAACCCTACATTAGAAACAGAGGCCAATGGGTAAGTCTGTAATTGTAATATCATGGTGGTACCTGAAAATCAACTGGGTCTGGAAGAAAATAAAAAAGCAGGTATGCCAATAAGAAATGGAACCTGCCTGCCATCTAGTCAACTGTCTATCTATTGGGTTGGATTAAAAATGGAAGTGTTCCTTTGGCTTCTCATGATAAATTGCTTACCCTTCCTTTGTCTATTCCATGTCACTTATTACACACTCACTATGTGAAGAATTTGGCTTTTACCCAATTCATTAAACGTGTGCCCTCAGCCCCATGGGCTTCTTCGGTCTCTGCAGCCCTAACTAGAAAATTATATTAAGTGGCCTTAATATAATTATAATAAGTGGCCTTTAAGAGTCCACCTAACCTTCTCTGCTAAGCATCCACTAGCTTTGACTTCGGAAGGTAAGTAAGAAGAGGGTTTTGCCATACTTACATTATTTTTGTGGATTAGATTAAAATGGTCCAAAACTATTGAGAAGGAGAGAATTATTTCTTTTTCTAATAGGCAATCATTTGAAGATTCAGTACATTGTGTGAGGAGCTAGATAGCTCACACAGCTAATAACAATAATAGTACCAGTGACTTTGGTTATTATAATAAATATAATTAATGACTTTTCAAACACTGTGGGTTAGATGTTATGCTAATCATTTTAAATAAATTGATTATTGTGTTCCATGTTGATTTTTTAATTAAAATAATAAGAGGGTTTTTTTTAAAGTTCAATCGATAGTCTTTATCCACAAGCATTACCTGCAATCAGGTAGGTTGGTGCCTTTGAAGATACTGCATACTGTTAAATAAAGAACTGTGTAAACCTAATGTTATTATTCACTGCAATAAACACAAACTAAATTTGTTTTAGGTCCAATGGGACGTCTAGACTGGCCCTACAGTCAGGTGCACTAGGAGCAATGTGTGCATTATATCAAGAACACAATAAAACTGCCAATTTTTCCCATTTAAAGCCATCCACAGAGAGCTTAGATGATGAGCTAACAAAATGAGATGTCATTAATTACATTCCTTGATAATTTTGATCCAAAATGGATCATTTTGCTTTTTCCAACTGAAAGTAAATCATTTATTATAGATGAAGGAGTATAATTTTGGAGCGGGATGAAATATCAGGTAACAATACTTCATGGAAGTCGTTATGCATATGTCTTGGTCCATAGCAGCTTTGTTTTCAACTGGTGAAAATATGCTGGTCTGGTACAAGGAGCCTTCTTAACGAGGAAAACCTAATGTTTTGAATTATCTAGATCAGATTTCACACAGTCACCTAGATTTCCTCTTTGCTTCAATTATATAATTCTAATGATTATTTTTGCTTCACAACAAAAAAGAGCTGCCTGGTAGATAGTGAGCTTCCTATCTCGAGGATATTTAATCAGACCCAGGATCAACACCGAAAACATCGTAGGAGAAATTCATCTCAGTCTATCAAACAAGGATTTGGCTAGCAATATTTCAAAGGTAATTTATTTACTAATTCTATTAGGTATTTATCCAAAGGAAAAGAAAACAATATATCAAGGAGATACCTACACTCACATGTTTATTGCAGCACTATTCCCCAATAGTAAAGATATGGAATCAACCTATGTGTCCATCAACCAACAAACTGATAAAAGAAATGTAGTACATATATACAATGAAATACTATTCTACCATAAAAAAGAATAAAGTCATGTCATTTGTAGCAACACAGATGAAATTGGAGGTCAATATGTTAAGTGAAATAAGTCAGACACTGAAAGACAAATTTCAAGTGTTCTCACTCATCTGTGGGAGCTGAAACAATTTATTTCATGGAGGCAGAAAGTAGCATGATATATACCAGAGCCTGGGAAGGGCATGTGGGTGGGAGTGGGGATAAAGAGAGGCTGATTAATGGGCACAAACATACAGTTAGATAAAAGGAGTAAGTTCTAATGTTCAATAGCAGACTAGGGTGACTATAGTTAGCAACAATGTATTATATATTTCAAAGTAGTGATGAGGACTTGAAATGTTTGCAACATGTAGAAATATTCAAGATGATGGATACTCCAAATACCTTGACTTGATCATTATACATTCTATGCATGTAGGAAAATATCACATGTTCCTTATAAATATAAAAACTTTACACATAGTAAATATGTAAAAGAAAAGTGTTGAACCTTTGTCTTGAGCCTAGCATTATGGGATAAAACTGTGTGTAAGTCGCAGCTCCTATCTTCAAGCAAAACACAGTAATTCCTTTTAACTTTGAGATTCTATAACTTTATCTTAATAAAATTTATATCAGATCTCTATTTTCCACTTTTAAATATTTTCTTTAGGGTCAATTTTTTAAAAACTACTTATTTGTGTTTTTTTAATATAGAGAGAAATGTAGGAAGATATCCTCTCACCTTTTTTCCTGGTGTAAGTTAGCTATTGCTATATAACAAAGAGGTGGCTCTGAACAGCCATTATTTATTATTGTAGTTCACATGTCTGTGGGCCAGCTAAAGGATAGGTGATCTAGGCTGACCTGAGTTGGGCAGATCTGTTCATCTTGGTCGGGCTCATGTATCTGCTGGTTGCCTGGAGATTTTGTTGTGGGTTAGGCTTGACTGGAGCAGCTCCAAATAGTATGTAGATAAGGACTGGAGGATGTGATTGAAAAGCTATCACAATTTTCTTTTGTCTGAACCAAAAGGAACTTTAGGATCTGCATAGGAGAGCCTTACTGCATAGATATGAAAGAGTCTCATTTTTGCAGAAGAGATTTAGATAGAGTTTACTCCATCACCTCCCCCAATCCTCACAGAAAGAGTAGGACTTACCCAATAAAGAAATGCCATGTCTTCCTGGCCCCAAAGACCTGTGGAGGCACTGACAGGTATAGGGTAAGGCTCCTCTGTCCCTAGAACTGAGAGACCAAGGGATGCTCTGTTATTATGACAGATCTGATGGCCTGCCTCACTGTACCATCAACCAACACAGAGGAGTCAGAAGTGCCTCCACCCCTGCTGCAGAAAGGTCCATTGCAACTCAACCTCAGCCTCAAAGTAGACAAAGAAGAATGATAATACATCCAAGGGGCCCAAGTGTCCAAGGGAGCCAAGAATCCTGAGGAAGAACAAATAAAACAATCAGATCAGACCAATACTGAAAAGGAACTGTTGGAAGAGGCAGGCAACAACTTCAATAAAAGCAAAACAAGATGACCTAGATTCATATATAATATGCACTGGTGCATATCTTCCCCCCACACATAGACACACACACACAGACATGTACACTTCTCTGGAACCAAAAACATGATTTGGGGCATCCAAATCGGTAAAGAGGAAGTCAGACTGTCACTATTTGTTGATGACATGATCGTATATCTAGAAAACTCTAAAGACTCCTCCAAAAAGCTCCTAGAACTGGCAAATAAGTTCAGCAAATTTTCAGAATATAAAATTAATGTAAGCAAATCAGTAGCCCTGCTATACACCAACAGCAACCAAACTGAGAATCAAATCAAGAAGTCAATCCCTTTTACAATAGCTGCAAAAGAAAAATAAAATATTTAGGAATAAACTTAATCAAGGAGGTGAAAGGTCTCTGCAAGGAAAAGTACAATCACAGATGACACAAACAAATGGAAACATATCCCATGCTCATGGATGGATAGAATCAATATTGTGAAAATGGCCACACTGCCAAAAGCAATCTTCAAATTCAATGCAGTTCCCATCAAATTCCACCATCAATCTTCACAGAACTAGAAGAAACCTCCTAAAATTCATATTGAACTAAAAAAGAACCCACATAACCAAAGCAAGACTAAGCAAAAAGAACAAGCCTAGAGGCATTGCATTACCTGACTTCAAACTACGCTATAAGGCCATAGTCACCAAAAGAGCATGATATTGGTGTAAGAACAGGCACATAGACCAATGGATCAGAATAGAGAACCCAGAAATAAAGCCAAATGCTTGAAGTCAACTGATCTTCAACAATACAAACAAAAACATAAAGTGGAGAAAGGATGCCCTATTCAACAAACAGTGCAGGAATAATTGGCAAGCCATGTGCAGAAGAATGAAACTGGATTCTCATCTCTCACCTTATACAAAAATCAACTCAAGATGAATCAAAGACTTAAATCTAAGACCTGAAGCCATACAAATTCTAGAAGATAACATTGGAAAAACTCTTCCAAACACTGGCTTAGGCAAAGACTTCGTGACCAAGAATGCAAAAGCAAATACAATGAAAACAAAGATAAATAGATAGGACTTAATTAAACTAAAAGGCTTCTACACAGCAACAGAAATAATTGGCAGAATAAACAGACAACCCACAGAATGGGAGAAAATCTTCACAATCTATACATCTAACAAAAGACTAATATCCAGAATCTAAAAGAAAATCAAACAAATTAGCAAGAATAAAACAAACAATCTCATCAAAAAGTAGGCTAAGGACATGAATAGACAATTTTCAAATGAAGATATACATATGGCCAACAAACATATAAAAAAATGCTCAAAATCACTAATGATCAGAGAAATGCAAATCAAAACCCCAATGTGATACCACCTTACTCCTGAAAGAACAGCCATAATCAAAAAATCAAAAAATTATAGACGTTGGTGGAGTTGTGATGAAAAGGGAACACTTTTACACTGTTGGTGGGAACGTAAACTAGTACAATCACTATGGAAAACAGTATGGAGATTCCTTAAAGAACTAAAAGTAAATCTACCATTTGATCCAGCAATCCCATTCCTGGGTATCTACTCAGAGGAAAAGAAGTCACTATATGAAAAAGATACTTGCACACATATGTTTACAGCACCATAATTTGCAATTACAAACACATGGAAGCAGCCCAAATGCCCATCAATCAACAAGTGGATAAAGAAAATTATATACTAATATATATATAAATTATATATAATAAATAAATTATACATTATTATGTATCTTATAAATATAAATTATAAATTATATATATGTATACACCATAGAATACTACTCAACCACACACAGTGGTGGCAAGGCTTAGCTGCTACAAAGAAGGCATGTTTTAGACAAATACTCATGTGTGTGGGCAAAACACTCAAGGACTGTATTTGTGACTAATCGTATAACAGGTTATTTTAGTTTCTTCTCTGTGGAAAGTATAAAGCATTCCAATAAAGGGTTTAATATAGATTTTTTTTGCACCCATGCTGTTGACTGCCAAATGTGAGAGTCTGATCATGATGTTGAAAAATTGTATCTTTATTTAAAAAGAAAATAATGCCCTAAATTATCACCAGCAAAAAATCCCTACTTATTTTACTAAAGAATAGAAATAATATTTGTACAAGGTTAGAAAATTCAGTGGTACATAAAACTATGTGAGAAAGCAAAATCTTACTTTGTATTCTGCATTTTCCTCCCCAGACTTTTCTAGGAAAAGGAATCATTTAATAATGATTAATATAGTTTCCTGAATTTCTTACAACCCTCTAAAGTTTATGCATATACCTATACTTATTTTTATTTTTAATTTATATTAATAATTCTGTAGTTTATGCAACTTTATTACTTAATATACTATCATATCAATACATGCTTAATTATTTTTTCTTTATATTCTGCTTATGTAACCTAATTCTTTCTAATAGCCACATTGTACATTCCATAATACTGACATGATATGATTTTCCAGCCAAATTCTTATTAATGGACGTTTTATTTTATTCAAGTTGTTTTCTCTTACAAACAATGCTATCAAGAGCAAATACCTAAATACATTTTGTAGATCTTTTGTAAGAACCTCTACAGGGAAATTTCAAGCAGTGAAATGGCCAAGTCAAAGGTATTTGCATTTTTATTGATTAAAAGCCTTGAAAATTTTCTGGTACTTAGTAGGCACTCAATAAATACTTATTAAAACTAAAACGGTTATATTATCTATCAGAAAGATTGCCTTGATTTATAATAAATATTAAATTATTTTTAAACTGTAATAGTTTAATTGTGACCCTCCCCAAAGGATGTATTTATTTCCTAATTTCCAGAACCAGTGAACATGATCTTATTTGGAAAAAGGGTCTTTGCAGATGTGATTAAGTTAAGAATCTTGAGATGAAAGGATTATCCTGGTTCTGTAGGTTTTTTTTTTTTTTTTTTTTTGAGAAGGAGTCTCGCTCTGTCACCCAGACTGGAGTGCAGTGGCCAGATCTCAGCTCACTGCAAACTCCGCCTCCCGGGTTTACGCCATTCTCCTGCCTCAGCCTCCCGAGTAGCTGGGACTACAGGCGCCCGCCACCTCGCCCGGCTAGTTTTTTGTATTTTTTTAGTAGAGACGGGGTTTCACCGTGTTAGCCAGGATGGTCTCGATCTCCTGACCTCGTGATCCGCCCACCTCGGCCTCCCAAAGTGCTGGGATTACAGGCTTGAGCCACCGTGCCCAGCCAAGATAGGTGTTCTTATAAGAGAGAAACTTGATAGATACACAAAGGGAAAAGAGACGTGAAGGGGGAGACTGAGATTAGAGGGATGCAGCCACAGTCTAGGAAGCAGGGTCAGATACCAGGAGCTGAAAGCGGCAAGGAACAGATTTTCCCCTAGAGTCTTCAAAGGTCATGTGGTCCTGCCAAAACCTTCATTCTGGAATTCTAGCCTGCAGACCTGTGACAGAATGCATTTCTGTTGCTTTAAGACACTAAGCTTTGTGCTAATTTGTGATGGCAGCCTCAGGAAGCTAATACAATGATTATTACTAAATTGAAGATGGCCAGTACAACAGGACAGAGCATCTAGAGTTTGGAGTCAAATTGATTATGACACAAAGAGGGGTCAGGTTGCACAGTCCTGCCCCTGTGGACACTCTTTGTAGCTCTCTCTCCAGTGACGACTGTCATCTCCAGTTCATGCATTCTCCCAGATACTTCTGAAACTGAGACCCAAACCAACTAAACAAGGGAAAACAAACACTAACTTACCGATTTTTCTTGGTTTGGGCACAAGCAGATCAAATACAAACTGATCCAATCCAATTTTGAAAAAAAAGTTAATAAATGCTTTTTCCTTTTTTTTTTCTTAAAAGCCCAGGTGATGGCAGGTGGAGACTCACACATGTATATCCATCAAATCATAATTGATCCAGAGAGAGCCTTGTTGGAGAGAGAAGAGCATTTTCCTAGACAATCTTTGGTCTCTCCCCTGGTGGAGAATTATCATGCCATTTGGAAAAAAGAAGTATACTCCTTTCACAGACGTTGTGCAGCTAATTATCAACCAATTCCAACTTGGATTGGCCTAGAACCGTGGAGTGACCCCCTCTGTGTTCCCATGTCCCAAGCCACTGCTCTCTCAGCAACCAATTTTAATTTAATGAAACTGATCCTACTTTATGCTTAAAATAGTGCTTACAGTTTAAAAAGCACTGCCAAAGGTGGAACCTCAGTTGTTTTGTGTTGTTTCCCATGACAAAACTATGGGATAGAAATGGCGCAGATATTATTGTATACATTTTCTGGAAGAAGAGACAACAAGGTTTAGAGAGGCTACGAGATTTGCCACAAGCCTTAAACTTCAAAGTCACCGATGTCCTTTGCACCATAATGCCTGCTGAGAATCGACCCATTTGAGGTAGACGTTAAGAAAAAATGAGTCTGTTTACTTTCAGATGCTCTCTTTCATTAGGAGGCCGGGTGTCTCTGAGCTGAAAAGGAATCCTCTGTGTGTATACATGCAAAGGAAGATAAATAAGACATTTCTTATCATCCAAGCCCCCAATATCCTCTGAGTCAAATAGTCCATTGCTCATTATATGTTTTACTTTGGATAAGATTAATTTTTAAAAAATTATTCCAAGTTGGCTGGGTGCGGTGGTTCACGCCTGTAATCCCAGCACTTTGGAAGGCTGAGACAGGTGGATCACGAGGTCAGGAGACTGAGACCATCCTGGCTAACACAGAGAAACTCCGACTCTACTAAAAATACAAAAAATTAGCTGGGCATGGTGGCGGGCGCCTGTAGTCCCAGGTACTCGGGAGGCTGAGGCAGGAGAATGGTGTGAACCCAGGAGGCGGAGCTTGCAGTGAGCTGAGATGGCACCACTGCACTCCAGCCTGGACGGCAGAGAGAGACTCTGTCTCAAAAAAAAAAAAAAAAAAAAATTATTCCAAGCTGAACTCCATCATGGAGTAAATGTAAGTTTAGCCTTTACTATCTACAGCATTTCTGGCCTCCTTCTATCATATATCTTCTGATATCCAAGGCAGGAGATAATCAGCGAGTCCATTTAAAACTTATTGTCTAAGTACATAGCTCTCATAAGACTTGATTTTGACATTTCCTTGGCAATTCACTAATAAGTAAAGTTTTCAGGTGATTATTCTCTATAGGGCTATAAAAAGAAAATTAAAAGCAAGATCAATTGTGCTTTTGAAAAGTGCTGAAAAAAATCTTGATTTTTTTATGATTACCAGACACCAAAAAAGTTATTTTCTAAAGATAATTCCCATTTCTGTTCCATGAGTCATGGAGAAATAAGCAATTTGAATTAAAGGCAAAATATCTGAATTCATATATTCAAATTTATTTATTCACAAATGTATAGAGAGTCCCCACTCTGTGCCAAGCACGTACTGGGGCTGCAGCAGTGAGCAAAATAGTCTCTGATCTTAAATAGCATACACTGTACTGGGCAAAGTAAGACAATGAACATATGTCAATTTAGTATCCGTTTTCAGCAAAACATGTTCAGAGATTCAAAGCTCACCACTCCTGCCGCCTTCACACAAACACCCTGAAATGGAAGATCACAGAAAGCTATAAACACAGACAAAGCAGCTGGCCTCATGTCTATAATTTTAGGTAGCCGAGAAAAACTGCCTGTGACAATCATATACACAAAAAAGCAATCATTCAGGCACTGGAAAATGCTATCCTTGCAAAGGAATTTTAAGGATGTGGACTTCTCTAAAGGATGGACCTCTGGAAGGGAATGTGTGTTTGCCAAGGGCTCCTTCTGGTGCCTGGGGGTCTTCTTCCACTTTCTTGCACCTGTTCTGCTGTTATATTCATATACATTCCCAGAGACTGTGGGAAGGAAAATATAAAACACAGACAAAGTGAATTACAGTGAACTTGCAAAGCACTTATTTTTCCCATGATATGTTTTATTGAGCATTTGCTAGATAGCTGGCATAGTGACGAGTTTATCTTCTCAAGTCTTGTTCTTTTACCAAAGGAAAAACTAGAAGCAGAACCTGAAGCAGTATGTGGTTTCACATGCATTAAAAATTGCCCCTTTAACACAAGGGAGTTATTTTGTGGTATCGGAACAGTTTTGCATCTTGACAGTGGTAGTAGTTATCTGGATCTATAAAGGTGATTAAATGTCATACACATAGACATATAAAAATAAATATATGCAATAACTGGGGAAATCTGAGTAAAGTCTGTGGTCTAGTTAGTTGTGTTGTACCAATGTCAATTTCCTGATTTTGGCAATGCGCTATAGCAATGAAAGATGTGACCTGTGGGGAAAGCTGGGTGATGGGTACACAGTACCTCTCCATATTATTTTTTTTGTAATTTTTTGTGAGTTTGTAATTGTTTGAAAAACAAAAGTTTTTTTAAGTCAAATGGGCTTTTTAATTGAAATTAATCTGCCATGTATAGTGTCTGAGGTTTAATTAGCCAACCCTTCACAGAAACAATAATGTAGTAATAGTAATATACAAGAGAAAAGAAATAAGGTAAAAAAAAATGGCCTGATATAGTAGGAAATCAACCAATTATTTCTTAGGTGACTGAGGTGTAATTAATGAATAAAAAGAACAATGATAACAGTAACAACTGATCCCATAGTATTTACTATATGCCAGACTCTGTTTTCACATATCAATTTATTTAAACTGTTCAATGTCCTTGTTAGGTAGTAAATATTATTTGCCACATTTTAGAAATAAGAGAGCTGGAGCACAGATATGTTAAGTAATCTGCCAATACCACATCATCTATAAGCGGCAGACCTAGATTTGAATCCCAGCAGTCCAGCTGCAGACTCTAAATACTAACAACCAAGGGTAGGGGGTCACGTCTTATCTCACTTTAGGTTGGGCTCCATGAACAAAATAGTACCTTATGCATCATATTTTAGGTTCCACAGAACATTTGATAAACGATAGTATGTTCTAACAAATATAGCTAAACCTATTTTTATTTTAAAGTATTTCTCTTCTTTAAATGTCATGTGAAACTTCACAGTGCTGAGTCTGCTCTCAAAGATGCATTAATTGAAAGGTGATTCTTCTTTCAGGACCACTGTACTAAAGTGGACAATGCATTTCCCTTCCTTCACACACACAAAATCTATACCACCAAAAGTCTATACCCTCATTCAACAGTTCATGTTGGAAGTGAAAACCAATTGCTGAGGTACACATCAAACATCCAGGTTCAAAATAAGCCAAATGTATCCATCCAAACATACAGTAACAATGTCCCCTATTGAGTAGACCAAAGGTGATGAGTATCTGTCAAACACTGAATCAACAAAAGTGACTGCAATAGCTTGTTGTCTTTATTAGATCGTGTATACTTGTTTTTTTCTCTTGAAAATGGAAGTACCTAAAGCCAAGTCTTTGTTGATCCACTGGTTTCTGTCAGGCCATTCAATGATAGGAGCGGTCATGAATAGTGTTAGGGATAAAGGTTTCTGCGTCAGACTGCCTGGCTTCTAATCCTGACTCCTTCCTCTCACTAAGCTATGATTGTAGGGAAGTTGCCTTGTCTCTCTTGGCCACAGTTTTCTCATTTATAAAATGAGGATAATACTAGTCACTACCTCATAAGTAGTTGTGAGAATGTACAATTCATGTAAAAGCATTTTGACCACACTCAGAATTCAGTAAATGTTTACTGTAATTTGATATTAGAAATACCCTAAAAACATCTGCAACTGCATAGTTAAATATAAACACTTTCAGTTTGCTAAGAATAATAATGTTAAAATTAACTAGATTACATAGCAGCATTATTCACACTAGCCAAAAGGTGGAAGCAATGCAAGTATCCATTCATGGATGGCTGGACAAACAAAATGTGGTATGTAAGTACAAAGGAATGTTTGTTCCACCTTAAACAGGCAGGAAATTTTGACACATGCTGCAACGTGGATGAACCTTGAGGAAAGACATTATACTAAGTAAAAAAAAGCCAGCCACAAGAAAACAAATATTGTATGAGTCTACTTATATGAAGTACTTAGAGTAGCCAAATTCATAGAGACAGAAAGTAGAATGGTGGTTAACAGAGGCTATGGGGAGGGGAGATCAGAAAGTTGTTGTTTAATGAGTATAGAGTTTCAGTTAGGGAAGATGAAAACGTTCTGGAGGTAGTGGTGATGGTTGCACAACAATGTGCGTGTACTTAGTGCCACAGAACTGTACATTTATAAATGGTTAAAATGATAATTCTGTGTTGTATATATTTAACACAATAAATATTTAAATAACTTAATAATTATGAACTGCTTAGCACAAGCCTGGTACTTTGTAAGTACTAAATGAGTATTTATAAAATATACTTTTTTATGGATCATCACTGGTCATTAGAGAAATGCAAATCAAAACCACGATGAGATATCATCTCATGCCAGTTAGAATGGCGATCATTAAAAAGTCAGGAAACAACAGATGCTGAATACGATGTGGAGAAATAGGAATGCTTTTACACTGTTGGTGGGAGAGTAAACTAGTTCAACCATCATGGAAGGCAGTGTGACAATTCCTCCAGGATCTAGAACCAGAAATACAATTTAACCAGCAATCCCATTACTGGGTATATACCCAAAGCATTATAAACTGTTCTACTATAAAGACACATACACACATATGTGACATATACACACATATGTTTATTGCAGCACTATTCACAATAGCAAAGACTTGGAGCCAATCCAAATGCCTATCAATGATAGACTGGATAAAGAAAATGTAGCACATATACACCATGGAATACTATGCAGCCATAAAAATGGATGAGTTCATGTCCTTTGCAGGACATGGATGAAGGTAGAAACTATCATTCTCAGCAAACTAACACAGGAACAGAAAACCAAACACCACATGTTCTCACTCATAAGTGGGAGTTGAACCATGAGAACATATGTAAACAGGGAGGGGAACATCACACACCAGGGCCTGTCAGGAGGTGGGGGGCTAGGGGAGGGATAGCATTAGGAGAAATACCTAATGTAGATGACAGGTTGATGGGTGCAGCAAACCACCATGGCACGTGTATACCTATGTAACAAACCTGCATGTTCTGCATATGCATCCCAGACCTTAAAGTATAATAATTAAAAAACCTATATATATATTATATATATACTTTTTTAAAGAAGGAAACAAGAAATGGCATACAGCAATTTTTATTAGTTCCAATAATAAGANCTTGGAACCAACCCAAATGCCCATTGATGATAGACTGGATAAAGAAAATGTGTCACATATATACAGAATTTTATGCAGCCATAAAAAAGGATGAGTTCATGTCCTTTGCAGCAACATGGATGAAGCTGGAAACCATCATTCTTAGCAAACTAACACAGGAACAAAAAAACAAACACTGCATGTTCTCACTCATAAATGGGAGTTGAACAATGAGACCACATGGACACAGGGAGGGGAACATCATACACTGGGGCCTGTCAGGGGTGGGGGGTTAGGGGAGGGATAGCATTAGGAGAAATACCTAATGTAGATGACAGGTTGATGGGTGCAGCAAAACACTGTGGCATGTGTATACCTATGTAACAAACCTGCATGTTCTGCACATGCATCCCAGACCTTACAGTATAATAAAAAAAACCTATATATATATTATATATATACTTTTTTAAAGAAGGAAACAAGAAATGGCATACAGCAATTTTTATTAGTTCCAATAATAAGAAGAAAGTAGAGAAAGAATCCAGAGAAGGGCATGGAGGTCCATTGCAGGCTGCTCTGCCATTCTTACACCAAGAAGTCTGGTACAAGACACTCCACCCACGGCTGGCACACAACAATCATCTTGCTGCCCTTGTACCTAAGGACCTAGCTACCTACTCCTTATCTGACTCTGTTCTACCACTATTAAGATTAAATCTCTGCTCTAAACATTTCCACTAACTCTTTTCCTCCCTGTCTTTGAAAGGAAAGAAAGCCATGTTACTCTAGACACATTTATTCCATACTCTAGACTCTAAGCCCTGTTTTAATATCCATGAAATGTGGACAACAATGCTACTTCTTTCACAGGAAGATAGAATATGAAAATAGAATGTTAATTCTCATTGTTTGGAACTTCAATAGGACAAGTCATATTTGGCATAGGTGAGCACTCAATAAATGGTCATGTATGCTTTCAATGAATTCCTGGAAATTGGAACTCATTAGAGCCAAGTTATTTAATATAGATCAGATTAGGATATAAACAGTATGTTTTTAATTTTACAAAACACTTTTTAAAGGAATGACTTGCTTTAAGGAGAGCTTGGCAGTCAGTAATAAAGCATCAATAATTTCATGCCAAGCTATCCAGAGGTGTCAGGATTTAACTTGCAGTAAAGTGTCTCAAGCTGTTATTGTGCCAATGAGTCTTCTATGGCTAATACCTCATGTTGAGTGACAGTTTACAAAATGACTTTTACTTTATTATATTCATGTTTAAACTTCACAACCACCCCATGAAAGAGAGAAAGCCCACACTGTTGTGCCTTCTTCGCAGCTGGTGAAAGGGAGACTCGGGGAGGTTAAGTGCTTTGTCCATGTTCACATGGAGTGTTAATAGTTGTGTCAACACTCAAACCCTAGTCTTCTAACTCTACACCAGGGCTTTTCCAATAACTCTGATGACTTTCTATTTCTGCCTCTTTCTTTAGGAAAGAAATGCATGAAAAAAACCTTCAAAATGTTTCATAAAATGGAGGTATGATCTGCTTGGCAATTCCAGGGATCATAACAGATAAATCTTTAGACCAGGGATTGCAAATCCATGACCCATTTGGATTATAGATGTGGTTGATTAAAGATAGCTATAAATTATTTGACTCCCGTACCTTGAGAAGTGGGGTGCTGCTCCTCTCTTTGAATCTGGATAGACTCTGACTGCTTTAATGAGGCAGAAGCGATGCTGTGCCAATTTCTAGGCCTGATCCTCAAGAAATCACAACTTTTCCTCCTATCTCTTGGGCTTTCTCCAAGAGATCTAAACCGCCATGTAGGGGGTTCACCTATCCCTGCTGGAGCAACTACATGAAGAGTCCCTGTATTAGTCTGTTCCCATGCTGCTAATAAAGACACACCTGAGACTGCACAATTTATAAATGAAAGAGGTTTAACGGACTCAGTTCCACATGACTGGGGAAGCCTCACAATCATAGCAGAAAGCAAAACAGAAGCAAAGGCACATCTTACATGGAGGCAGGCAAGAGAGCTTGTGCAGGGGAACTCCCATTTATAAAACTATCAGATCTCGTGAGATTTATTCACTACCAGTTTCGTGGGGGAAACTGACCCCATGATTCAATTATTTCCACCTGGCCCCACCCTTGACATGTGGGGATTATTACAATTCAAGGTGAGATTTGGGTGGGAACACATCCAAACCATATCAGGCCCTGAGATTATATGAAGAGGAAGTGGGACCCAGCAGGGCCAAACTGTAACCGTCCCCACCAAGCTGTCATGCCTGTGAGTGAAGCCACTGTGGACCCGCAAGACCAGAGAGACTGCCAGCTGAATACCATTGAAGTGACCCTTTATAAAGAAAAAGAAAGGTCCAGGTGATAACCTGTTCAAATTCTTGACACACTAAAATGTGAAATATAATAAAATGGTGGTTATTCTAAGCTAGTAAGTCTTGGGGGAAGTTTGTTGCACAATATATAACTAGGGAATGAGGTAGATGTATTTTATTTGGCCTACACAGTAGAGTTTAATTGAATTATTTGACTACTTTTAAAGGTGGGTGGATTTCATGTAACAATTTGGATTTCTAGCTTCCTTTTGAAGTACCAAAATTATGGCAACACAAGACCTCTTCCCAGTAATTTGATGGAGCTGAGTGACAGCCACGTCCCCCAAGCATTAGCTGCCATTGATGATTGAATTTACTGTTTTATCTGACCCCTTACAGTCATTTATTTCACCTGCCTGGTCATAAAATAGTATGCCTTAGGACATAGTCTCATTTTATAAAAGAATAAGTAATTCATTCACATAGTTTAATATCTAAATAGGTGAAATGCACTTAACTCAAAAGATATTTAAACACCATACCTGGATCAATGGCTTCTCCATCAAACACAGTCTCATATACAGTGGTTTCCTTTTAAAAAGCACAATGTATTAGTAATAAAGTCAGCTTGATAAGATTTGTTTTTACAAGCATTGAAGACTTTGAGCAGATGACTTCTTATAAGTTACTTCATCTTTCTAATTTATAGAGGGCTAACAGCCTCAAGACAAAAGACTTCCCACTGTTTGTATCTCCTCCTAATCCCACCCCCCACATCAGTCTGCCTGTCATACCCTCTTATCGCGTATGGGAGGTGCTATAGGCTGAATTATGTCCCCCAAAATTCATATGTTGAAATCCTAACCCTAACCTCAGCGTGTGACTGCATTTGGAGAGAGAGTGATTAAGTTAAATGAGATCACATGAGTGAGCCTTAATCCAATATGACTGATGTCTTTCTAAGAAGAGGAGACTAGGACACAAACAGTACAGGCTGAGGGATGACTGTGAGGACGCAGTAAGAAGGTGGCCATCTGCAAGCCAAAGAGAGAGACCTCAGAAGAAACTAAATCTGCTGGCACTTGATCTTGGACTTCCAGCCTCTAGCACTGTAAGAGATAAATTTACGTGGTCTAAGCTACCCAGGCTGTCATATTTTGTTATGGCAGATGAAGCAGACTCATACAGGAGATGAGCTGGCATTGGTTTACTAAAGGAAGAGGCAGAGGAAGGAAGCATTGAAAGAGAACCAGTTTATGAAACAATATTGTGGTCAATTAGGATTCGGCTACAAATGTTCTTGGTTTATGAGGAGGTAAGCAGAGAGGAGAAAGGAAATAAGATTAAAAATGCCCTCCTTGTTCCATTCTACATTGGCTTTTCCTGGAACCAGCCTTATCCTTGTACAGTCATTTATGTGGATCATTTAGTGAATGAGCCTCAGCCAATTTGAAGATGGTTTGCATACTCCAGGGTTTAGATTTTTTAACATCTGCTAAGAAACTCCAGGGTTGAAGAACTTATTTAGATCAATCACATGTATAAACTATTTACAAATACAGTGTTTATGTTTATTTCTATTTTATTTATTTATTTTTTGAGATGGAGTCTCATTCTGTCACCCAGACTGGAGTGCAATGGCATGATCTTGACTCACTGCAACCTCCACCTCCCAGGCTCAAGCAATTCTCATGCCTCAGTGTCCCAATAGCTGGGACTACAGGCGTGCACCACTATACCTGGCTAATTTTTGTATTTTTAGTAGAGACGGGGTTTTGTCATGTTGCCCAGGCTGGTCTCAAGTTCCTCCCAAAGTGCTTGAATTACAGGTGTGAGCCACCATACCTGGACTAGTTTTTATTTTTAAGAATGGTGACTAACGCTAAGGTTCCCTTTGTCTAGAGGTTTTTTTTTTTTTCTTTAATGCATGTGTAGTACTTGAGGCAGATTTTGACCTAAGCCAAATTCTAAAACTTAATCTGAATTTATAGTTTTGTAATGCACACAAATTCAGCAAAAGGAGATAAATTGAAATTCTTTTATTTCCTATGATGATTGAGTATGTTTACCATATGTGTATATGAAATAACTTCTCATTGAACAACAATTACAAGGAAAAATGTTCTCTTTCTTTTACTGTAGAGG
Source organism: Rhinopithecus bieti (assembly GCF_001698545.2). Classification (NCBI taxonomy): domain Eukaryota; kingdom Metazoa; phylum Chordata; class Mammalia; order Primates; family Cercopithecidae; genus Rhinopithecus; species Rhinopithecus bieti. The sequence goes on from NW_016806193.1 coordinate 889,731, forward strand.
TTCACAAAGATGTACTTACTGTTAACACTTCTAATGTTTTATTTCTGTTTCCTGTGGCAACAATTTCCTTTTGATTTCCATCGCCTATTACAAAATAAATAAATAAAAGTCAAGTACTGGATGAGTGGCTTTTTAAAAATCACACAATTCAAGCATAGTCATGTAACAACAATCTGTATCTTACCTGCAATATACTTAATTCCTCTGTATGAAAAGAAAATTTGACAAAATATCAGCTTTATTATGTTAACAGATGACAAAAATAATTTCATTCAATAGTCAGTACATGATTATCCCATCTCCAAGAAAAAAGAAATACAGTATAAGGAAGAATAAAATGGTCTTCATTAACCATCACCATATCCTTCACTGCACCATAAACAAATTCTATTTAGTTAATAAACATTCATGTCCAACTCATTTTTGAAGTCATGATATTCTGCACTCCAAAGAGATATTTTTAGATGGTGAGGAAAGTAGCTACATTTTCTATCCACTTATTTGGCCTCTCTGCCCTACTCCAGATATGTTCCAGAGAGACTTAAAACCAGTCAGATGTGTGAAGAGAGTACCTACATTTATCACCAGTCCTTCAACTAGTTTCTGGTGCTTCTCAAACACCTATGAAACCACTTGCATCAAAATAATATGAAAAACTGTTTGTTTGTTGGCTCACAAATTTTTGTTTAAAACATAATCTCGGCCAGGTGAGGTGGCTCACACCTGTAATCCTAGTACTTTGGGAGGCCGAGGCAGGTGGATTGCCTGAACTCAGGAGTTCAAGACCAGCCTGGGCAACAAGGTGAAACCCCATCCCTACTACAATACATAAAATCAGCTGAGCTGGCGGCATGCACCTGTAATCCCAGCTACTCGGGAGGCTGAGGCAGGAGAATTGCTAGAACTGGGGAGGCAGAGTTTGTAGTGAGCCAAGATCGTGCCACTGCACTCCAGCCTGGGCAACAGAGCAAGACTCTGTTGAAGGAAAGAAAGGAAGGAAGGAAGGAAGGAAGGAAGGAAGGAAAGAAAGAGAGAAAAACATAATCTCACAGAAAATCTATTTCATATGTTCTAAGGTAGAACTCAGTAACATGTTGCTGCTGTTTTTCAAAGAAAGCTCCCTAACTGTTTCTGGGATACAGTAGGTTTGAGATCATTGGTAAAAAGGAACCATCAAGTTTCGTATACCAAGTACTTTCCTCTGCCCTTCAAAAGCATACACAAGCCCTTAGAGTAAGTTTACCAAACCTCAACTGGTTTTAGCTCTTTATATCAAAAGCTTATAAAAAAAAATCACATACTTGGGTTTGGCATTGGAGACTTCCTTTGTTGTTTTCTGACAGCATTCCATAATGTTCCCATATTTCCAAAGCAGGAAACATACCCAGGAAATCAACCCAGCAAAGAAAATAGCCATCAGAGTGAAGATACAAGGAATGTACCAGTCACTGGATTTGTACGTGTTTATAGCTGTGTACACGATAGTCAGACCTTTTCTTTGCTGAGAAATATCATTTCAAAGGAAACAGAGCATTAGTTGTGTTTTCAGAAAGCATCTGTTTACACATAGTAGCAGCAGTACAGAGCCATAGTCCTTTACAGACAGGAAGATATTGTCTAACATATGCATATTTTTAAAAACACTACAGGTGTTTTAAAAAACTGAGGAACACCCTTGCATACAGAAGGCCCAAATTAAGGATGTGAAGACTTGAATTGTATGCAATGACCACTCTGTGATCTTGAACAAACCATTTCTCCTCTTTGTCTTCAGTTTTCTCATTTGTAATGTCAAGAGTTTTCACTCGGTGGTATCTGAGGTCCTTTTAAGCTTATATGCTCCATTATCTACTCTACACACAGTAACTGCTTTGTGCAGCTTAAGAGAACAATGTGTTCTCGAAAATCAAGCATTCTGTTGAGAGGATTTACCACCCATGTTTTTTTCAATGCTTCTATTTCAAAGGATAGAAAACAACAAAATAAACTAACCATAAAATTTACTGAACAGACTTTATCTGTGCATTACTCAGGAGCCATTCTGGGATTCTGCAGAGGCTTTACATACCTATTTTTAAAATAATACAATACTAACAGGTCTGCTAAACTCTGTAAGCTTTGGATTGAAGATAAAATGAAATGATGAATATAATACGTGCAGTACAATGCCTGGCACATGGTATGTGCTCATCACTATGAATATCACGGCTACCAGAGAAGAAACATTTCTTTTTTTCTTTTATTTTCTTTTTTTGTTGTTGTTGTTTTTTTGAGATGGAGTCTCACTCCGTCTCCAAGGCTGGAGTGCAGTGGCGAGATCTCAGCTCACCGCAACCTCCACCTCCCCAGTTCAAGCAATTCTCCTGCCTCAGCCTCCCGAGTAGCTGGGACTGCAGGTGCTAATTGCCACCACACCCGGCTAATTTTTTGTAGTTTTAGTAGAGACAGGGTTTCACCGTGTTAGCCAGGATGGTCTCGATCTCCTGACTTCGTGATCCGCCCACCTTGGCCTCCCAAAGTGCTGGGATTACAGGCGTGAGCCATCGCACCGGGCGCGAGAATAAACTTTCAAAATACCCATTTGTAGAGATTTTTAACTGATAGAATTTTAGATTTTTAATTGATAGAATTCACTGAGTGATTTAATTGATTAGATTTAATTGATAGAATTCACTGATGGGCAGGACTTTCAGATCACTCAGACGACATAATTAATTTCTTAGGAGTTCTCTATGCTCTACCTGCAATTCTTGCAAATTCTGTTTCACCTCACAATTTATACTCATAGATGTACACTCTAAAATGTGGTCCTGTGCTGGATGGTGTAGTGCCCAAGTGGAAAAGCATATATGTGAAGGTGCTGCCCTGAGTAGCCCTTTAGCCTTTTTAGATGAAACATGAACTTACAGTAGAACATTTCCCACACAGAGACCCAAATAAAATTCTATAACTCTTTATTTCAGAACCAGTGGTTGGAGGAGGTGGCATATTGGCTCTTCTCACATAAATATCTATAACAGCGGTGCCTGTCCTGGGCTTGTGGATTTGCCATATTTCAGGTTGTCATCAATTATATGCACAACAAGATGGTACCGCCTCTGCACTTCAGTTTGAGATTCAAAATTGAAAGGATTCTTCACAATTAATTTTGGAGTATTTGAACCTCGAGTTGGGTCAAATCCAAAATGATGGTTCTCGTTTCCTTTAAAAGGGATAATTGAAAAGTTAGAATTATTTTAAGGTATATTGAAAGGTTTTCTCAAACTACCTTAAATTGCTATTAAAACACAGTAGGCATAATTTTTTTTAAAATTTCCATTGTACCCTGAGTTTTATATCTATACATGGCTTATAAAAAAATTGAGATCAAATGAGCAACAAATTCAGTTGGTTAGGAAAAAAAGTTAAAGATTAAGATCATGAATCTGATCCCATATATGGCCAGCAAGCTTCAAATTATTATCCAATTACTTTGTCTAATTGATTCTCCTTTCCTTCTACTCAGATCAATTCGATTTCCATCTTCAACTTAGTCTAGTTCAATATAAAATGGGCCGGTCAGATCATAAAGATCTATTGAACCCCTTCTAATTTTAAGTTATCTCCATAGCCCTGGAGACAATGTTGATGCACATGGTCCCGACCTTCATGGAGCTTATCACCCAGCAAGAGAATAAGACATCAAACTAGTCTTTAAAATCAATTGGCAATGTGCTTACTGATTTCCAAGCTTCTACTCCTACAGATAAATGACAGCAGGTCTGACCTCCATAATTTAAATAGGTCTCCACGTTATGCTGTCTCATGACACCCAGTAGTTTTCCTTTATAGAACTTATCACAGTTTGTAATTTTATAATTGCTGGTGTTACTACTAGTTTAATAAACAATGAGTGCCATAAATATCTGTCTCGTATACTTCTATGTACCCATTTCCCAGCACAGTGCCTGATACATAGTTGGTCCCAACATATGCCTTTCATAAAAAATAAGATAGCTTAAGTTGATAGGGATCTGTGCAAATCCAAAAATAACACAATTTGAAAACATGTATCCTATTGAATCTGTACGAATAGCATGGAATGGAAAGGTGGCTGTTGTTATCCAGCACCCTGGACAGCAGACTTCATTCCTTGCAACTTAACCTTCAGCATTTCCCATCCAGGTCCAAAGTCTGTTGTCAAAGCGTCTGTAAAATTACTGATACTTCCATTATAGGAAGAATTAGATTTGATATGTGAAAGTAAAAAGCATTCCTTGAGGAAACAATGCTATAGATATTAAATAATTTAACCCTTATAAACATAATCATTTCTGAGGTTATATATGCTGTCTAACAGGGCAAAACTAATGTCAATTTGACATACGCTCATGATGAAAAGAAATAGCAAAATTATGCACCAGAAACCATCTCAAAACGCATTTCAAAATCTTGTGAATCTCTGTCGTGGCAGTTCAGGGTGAAGCCATTGACGTTTGTCCCTAGAGCAACATTGTCAAAAATGACTGTCTTATACAGAGAGGGTGTGCAGACAGGTGCTTCATCATTCTCGTTTTCAATGTCAACAGTGACCTGCCAGCCATGAGGGAAGAAGAAACATCAAATCCACACCATGTGACTATTTATACACAATATCAGAAATAAGCATATGGGTAGAGATGGATCATTTGGAATTATTAAATAAAAAGTCTAGAGACTTGGATTTGAAAAAAATGTTCCTGCAGATTGGAATTCTGGCTGTCAGTCAACTAGTCAGTGGTTTATTATTCCTGGGTTAACTGTGACATTCAATGTAGCCATTAGGGAGGACTTTGGGCTCATTAGACAAGCTTGTGGAAAGCTCACAGTTTATGTAAATGATGAGAAAAGGAAAGCTGAAGAATGACACCTCTAAAAATTATAAACCCTTGAACTCTTTAAATATCTATGCTTAATGGCATAGATAAATTTGCTTCCTCTTTCTCAAAAGAGCTTCCTCAGTACTACTGTCTCAAACTCAGTATTTTATTGGTAACAATATGATTACTTCAAAGTATGCTCTGACTTTAATTTAGGGACTGTTATCAACCTTTTCTTAATTAAAATACCATAAACCAGGAAACTATGATTTACATAGAAAAGATCAAAATATCAAGAATTTTAAATGTCAGTGATCGAATGTCAGTCAGCCTAGAAAGGTTATCTACCCCCCTCTTAGATGACTAATAACTTTCTCAACAACACTTGCAGAAGAATCCCTGGTGCGCCCATATTTGCAAGTATTATCTTTTAAAAATGTTTTATGTAATGTTTTAAAAACACATGTAAATTCTTAAGGAATGGTTCATTCTTTAATACTACTTCTATAGACTGAATACAGCTATGTGTCTCATTAAATATGTGAGACATTTTTACATAATAATTAAATGGATTTTAAGGAGATTTCTGGAGTAGTCCAATGCTATTTCCATTATATCACAGAAAGATATCAGAAATCTTTATTAAAATCCTGGGCCTGACACTTATTGGTGTCTTTATTTGGCACAAGTGATTTATCTTTGCTTTCTTCATCTGCAAAAAGCAGATCTCAATCTCAACCTTCTCAGGACTGTCAGAAGGATCAGTTCATTCATTCAGTGAATATTTATTGAACACTTAATATGTGCCAAGCACTGATCTAGACACCACAGAAGCTACAGTGGAAAATCAAAAACAAAGACCCTGATCTATTATAATTTATTCTAATGAGGAAAGCAAAGCAATAACTATATTGACAAATAAATATATTAGGCAATATCATAGAGTAAACTGATGCTATTTGGGTTAAGGAGATAGAGAACAGCTGATGGAAGTATTTTAAGAGGGAATTCTTTCTTTGACTTACTCACCTATTCCCTTTCTCTCATATTTGTTACACGTCCTTAAGCATGTATGTATCCTCATAGAATATGTAGCTTTTAGTTACATAATTTTGACTTGCATAAATGATCTGGCGCTATAGACCTTTTGTGTTTCCTGCTTTTCTCACCCAGGGCCACATATGTGCTATCCATGTTTTTGTTTGTATAACTTATTTGCTATTTCTGCAGTCTGTATTCCATAGTATGCATCTACCACATTTACTTGCTCATTTCCCTAATAATGAACACACATGGATTGCTTCAAATGCCCACCATTACACACAATGTAAAAGGCCCTTATAAACAAATTTCATTTGGGCAGAGATATGATTAAAGTGAGAATGTGAGCCAATGGAAGATAAGCATTACAGTCTTTGGTAGTGGTTCTGAGGTAAAATGTGGTTGGTGTGTTGGAAAAACAGCAAATGTTTCATGTGGCTGGATTGAAGTAAGTAAGAGGGAGAGAGCTAGGAGGTAAAGACAAAATGGTAGCCAGGGCCCAGATCATACAGGGCGCTGCAGACTTTGGAAATGACATTGGAGCTTAGCTAAGCATGATGGGAAGCTAATGGAGAATATTGAGGAAGAGGATGATTTATCTTTGTAAAAGGTCACTCTGGCTGTGGTGTGAAGAGTAAGTTGTGAAGGGCACAAGTGGGAATGGAGGTTCTAATCAAGAAGCTGCTACACTAGACCAGGTGAGGTATGGTGAAGGCACAGTTGGGGTATTAGCAGTAGACAAGTAAGAAGTGGAAGGACTTAGGGTACATTTTGAAATTAGAGATGACAGAAATTGCTGTTGGATTGGAGAAATAATCTAGGGTATGTGACAGTGATTAAGTGCTCAGGCTTAATCCTTCTCCTTCTTTCAGATGGGTAATGTTGGATAAGTTACCTAACTTTGAAGCCTAGGAAATAAAATTGTTTCGTATGTTAAAAGTAGCATCAGTAGCTACCCAATGAGATGAGATTGAATTCTAAATAAGATAATCAAGGGCATTTCATAGCACTTGACTTTTATTAGGTTCTCAATAATGAGTGGGTGATGATGATAGTGATGATGATGATGATGGATTCCTAAACTTTTGAGCTTAAAGCCCTATCTCCCTTTTCTGAATTTGAAAGTAACATATATATATATATATATAATTTGACATATATATATATAATAATAAAATTTGGCACTCGCTATATACTAGTTAACTTCTCACATGTTAAAATTTTGAAGCTTTCTGATCATATATGGTACCTTATACTTCTTTGTAACCTAGGATGTTGTACATAGAGTAAACATTCAATAAATATTCATTAAAGAAAGAACGAATGAACAAGCTCCTGCTTTGTTTTTGGGCAAAACAGAGTCACTTGAAGATTTGAGGGTTGTTGAATTATTATTAAATCTGCTTTCCCCTCTTCTCGTTTGTAGTAAGTAAATGATAATTCTAAGTGGTATCATACTATACTATTTGAGAGTCCTTAAATGTCTACAGGAAATACTGCCACAGGTACCTAGGTCTAAAGATCACTTTCATGGGTATCACACTGAGACAAACAAGCCACGTAATCCCTTCCTCATGACTGTAACTCAGTCCATGTGAAAGTCATTCTAACTACGATATGAATGGTCTGATGTTTTCATCACAATGACACACTCAGGAAACCTAATAACCATATAAGCAGCAAGCCAGGGGACTCTGTACAGTAGGAGGAAATGTGCAGTGAGTCATTAGGCCAGATGGAGACCTCGTAATTATTTAAGCCTACTGTTTCTTCTCCAATGACAAAACCTTATTGTCATTAATAACACGCACCACATCATCAGTACAGCAGCATTCACTCTTGATTTCCTTCAAGAGTCCTTTGACATTGCTTACATAACTTAGAGGGCCATACTTTGCCCCACTTTGATGCCAAAAGAATGCACCTTGGTTAACTACCTTCATTACAAACATCACCTCTCAACAAGAGACAGCCTGTATTTAAGTCCAGTTCTACAAATCTTATAATTAGGGAATTAAGGGAAGTTTTCTAAACTCTGTGCCTCAGTTTCCTCACCTGTAGGGTGAAAATGATTATAGTATATTATTACCTACCTAAAAAGTTTAAGGTGAGGATGTACTATGTCAATATATATAATGTGTCTAGAACTGAACACATGGTAAGTACTAGATGAATATTTGACATTATTATAAGTTTATTATTTTCATCAGAATGAGAGGCATTAGCAGGTTCTTCATTTTCAACCAAGCCTCAAACTTTTAAAGTTAGCATGTGCAAGTTATAGAATGTTTAGGCAGTAAGAGAAAGTTATGACCATTCTCCACTGCTGTAACTGTTTGACCAGTCTGATTTTAATAAATTAGAATTTAATAGAGCATCTCTATAATGTCAACACCTGGGTCTCTCTACTTACCATAGTCATTGCTGTATGAGGGTGAAATCTGTCACAGTCCACAGCTTCCACGGTGAGGTTATATTGCTTCACAGACTCATAGTCTGGCTGTGTGGTAAGTTCGATCATTCCAGAGAGAGGATGAATCCAGAATCTTTGTATAACCTGGGTGTCTCCATTGGCTATTTTGTATGTCACACAGTTTGGTGGGTGGTCTTCATCAATGGCAATCACTCTTCCAACTTTGTAGAATGCTTCCAATAACATTTTATAAGGCTCATTCTCATCATGCAGACACATTGCTTTAAAAAACTTAACATGTCTTTGTTTACCAAATAGTATCATAGTTTCTCAAAGGATCAGCCTCTATTCTTTTGGATAACGAAATATGTTTGAAGACCTTCAACTCTACATAATGGAAGACAAATTGAGAGAAAGTCCTCTATCACTTTAAACCATTTGCCTTGAGTCAAATAATGTGAGTTAACAGTAAGTTTACAATAATAATGATTAGCTTACATGCACTGCATGAATATTTTCTACTAGGCATTATGCTAAGATTAGCATCAGATAATGGTTCACAGCACAGACTCAAACCAGACTTCCTAGGCTTCAAGTTTCAGCTCTGTCATTTATTAGTGCAACTCATTGGAAGGTTCTACAACCTCTCCAGGCCTCATATTCTTTGTCCGCAAACTAGGAATAATATATGCCATACAAAGTTGTTGTGAGGATTGAATGAGTTAAAATGTATAAAGTACTTTGAATAGTACCTGGTATATAAGTAAATACTAAGTAAAAAATAGCTATTATTTAATTGAATTATCTCATTGAATCTTCTCAACAGGCTTATGACATATCTACTATTACTGTCCTCATTTATAGATAAGTAAATTAGGTCTAGTGGTATTAAGTAACTTGCTCACCGTCACAGAGCTAATAGTGGTAGAATCAGGACTTAAATCGGTACTTGATGATTCCACAGCCCATATTTTAAAAATCACTTTCTGTCATTCCAGTGTGCAATACCCCCAAATAATCTCTTAGAAGAGAAATGGGTATGATCTATTGGCTGCATAATAAATATACTCAAATTGTTATTATTATTATTATTATTATTATCATTATTTTGAGACAGGGTCTCACTCCATCACCCAAGCAGGAGTGCAGGAGTGCAACCATGGCTTACTACAACCTCAGCCTCCTGGCTCAAGTGGCCCTCCTGCCTCAGCCTCCTGAGTAACTGGGACTACAGGTGCATGCCACCACACCAAGGTAATTAAAAAAAAAAAATTTATAGATATGAGGTCCCACTATGTTTCCCAGACTGGTCTCAAACTCCTGGGCTCAAGCAATCTTTGCACCTTGGCCTCACAAAGTACTGGGATTACAGGCATGAACCACTGCACCCGGTCTAGACCCAAATTTTTTATCCTTCCTATGTTCATGCTTTTTGCCATTTAACCTCATAGTGCCCCTCCCATTCTGACTTGGGGCCCAGCCTGCAACTTGTTTTCGCCAATGGGATATTAGCAAATCCGGTGCAAGCAGAAACCTGAAAGGTACTTGCATGATCAGGCTTACCTTTCTTGTGCACTTTTTTTCTTTTTTCTTTTTTCTTTTTTTTTTTAGATAAAGTCTGGCTCTGTCGCCCAGGCTGGAGTGCAGTAGCATGATCTCGGCTCTCAGCTCACTGCAACCTCTGCTTCCTGGGTTCAAGTGATTCTCCTGTCTAAGCCTCTCAAGAAGCTGGGGTTACAGGTGCCCACCACCATGCCTGGCTAATTTTGTTTTTGCTTTTGTTTTTGTTTTTTTGACAGTCTTGCTCTGTCCCCCAGGTTGGAGTGCAGTGGCGCAATCTCGGCTCACTGTAACCTCCACCTTCTGAGTTCAAGCGATTCTTCTGCCTCAGCCTCCTGAGTAGCTGGGATTACAGGTGTCCACCACCACGCCCAGCTAATTTTGGTATTTTTGGTAGAGACAGGGTTTCACCATGTTGGCCAGGCTGGTCTCGAACTCCTGACCTCAGATGATTCGCCTGCCTTGGCCTCTCAAAATGCTGGGATTACAGGTGTGAGCCACCGTGCCTGGCCTCTTTCCAGTTCCTCCTTTTTCCTGAAAACAAGCTCAGGCTAGCCTGCTGGAAGATGAGAAAGGAACCAAACCTTCCCAGTCACCCCAGCCAAAGCCAGAATAGATCAGCTGAAAGCTAGCCAACTCTCACAATTTTGAGCAAGCCCAGTCATGACCAGACAGACAAGCCAGCCACTTCTTAGACTCATGGGCTAAATAAATGTTTATTGTTGTATTACACTAGTATTTTGTCGGTCTTATTACATAGCATACTTATAGTAGTAGGTAACTAGTACCACAAGTTTACCCTTCAGTCATTTTTGCCTGAACTGTAAACTCCAGGGCAAACACCTTATCGCTACCATTTACTGAAATAACACTATACGATGGCTAGCTCACCAACACATGTACAGGACATTTTGGTTGCTAATAACCAAGAATAAAAAATTAAGATAAAGAAATCATTTCATTGTTGTTCCCATCACTTTCAGCCTAATAGGGTTTCTTTCTCTGTTTGTATCCTCCTTTTACCAAGGTTCCCTATCAGTCTCTAATAAAATGTTATTTTTCAATTGCTATTATTTTTTAATAGATACAGAGTCTCACCATATTGGTCAGGCTGGTCTTGAACTCCTGGCCTCAAGTGATCTGCCTGCCTCAGCCTTCCAAAGTGCTGGGATTACAGGAGTGAGCCATCATGTCCTGCCTAATAATGTGTTATTAAGCAGGCAATGAACATGTCTCATAATACCAAAAACAGAGAAACCATACTCATGAAAAAAAATGTGTTTTATTATGGCAAATCCAGAATATAAAGAGTCCAAACTTGCTCACATGAAATAATTAGTATTAAGAGAAAAGTGTCACAATGGATACAAGACCACATAAAATAGATTACATGTGAAACTGCCATCTCTATCAGACAGTCGCAAAGATGGTGTCATTTTCACATTTAACACCTGAATAAGTATAATAGGAAGCTTATTGTTCTATAAGTATAAAATTAACCTTTCAATAAAAACTAAAAGCTATATTGACCATCTTTAGCTGAAGTTTAAAATAGAGTAATTATGAAACTCTGCAACTCTGCCAAATACCTCATCAAAAACTATTGGAAATGAAATATATTTTGCCTTGTGACTTGCAACCCAGTGTGATTTAATTACCATGTATTCTCTTCTAAATAATTTCTGATAAAGAAATCTTTTGCCTATTCCTAACCCCTCTAGAAGTTTTGCGAATTTATCACTTACCATTAGAAAAAATTTACTATAAATATTATAAATTTCCGTAATTTGGGGGGGAAAAAACCTCATGTAGTTCTCAAATATACTCAAATTTTCTGCGCTAATCCACACAGCATGAAAAAGACTTCCACATTAATGGATTTTTTTAAATGTCCTCAAAGTCTATAGGCTAAATGTTTGATATTACTAGGAGAGTTCATTTTCTGAGTAGTTTTACTTTCCAATTTCCTCCTTTAAAGCAAATTGCCACTGACTGTGAAGATTTTATTTCTTCTGATGGACATCTCAAAAACCAACTCTCACCTAAATTTACTCAGTTTGTGTACTCTGGTGGGGAGGATGAAGGGAGATTTAAAAAAAAAAAGAAAGAAAGAAAGAGAAAAGTTCTGGCACATTCTACATTGTAAGCACTCAATAAATGATAGTGATTATTATTTGCAATGGTATTGTGGCTATTTTAATATGTGTCATGTAGTTAACATACTAAAACTATCAGCTAATCCTCCTCTTAACTCAAAATAATTATTGTAATCTTTCTTTTACAGATGAGAACTCAAAGACACAAACAGATTATGTGACTTGCTTTGATTCATTTAACTAGCAGTAAGAGAGTCAGCTTTGAATCTAGATCTACATGACTCTAGGTCTCGTAGTTTTTTGCTATATCAGTGTGCTCCCTTTTAAAGACCTAGAAGTCCTCTGTCTCGGAAAGCAAGTCACTAGACAACTATTTGGAGACTAATACACATAGGGATGACCCACTTATCTCTTTATATGAATTCCCAGAACTTGTTTTCAGATCTCTGTTGGTCTCAGTCACCAAATCCATCCAAGAAAACCAGCCTGTAATAATAAACAGAGAACTGGACCAGGAATTTGGAAGTTTTCATTTAGCTACAATATCTGCTACTTATTATCTGTGTAACTTTGAGTAAACTCATTTCTTTCTCCACTCCAATTTTCTTATAGTGAAAAAAAAGAGGTTGAATCCTTCAGCCATTCCAAATCAACAATATTATGACTGAAAATTCTCAATCCTTCTTCTTAGCCATCAATAAAGCATTAAATTATGCCTAAGAAAACATGTAAGTGTTCAATACATTTAGAGTGTTTTACCTTTAAACATAAAATTAAATTTCAGGAAAACTTCAGTTAGTTGGAAAGAAACTGAGATGAAACACTTACTTCTCCTAAAATGGTATTTTTAAAAATGCCAGTCTCAAAAGGCAAAACTATGGAGACAGTAAAAGATCAGTGGTTGCTAGGGATTGGGGAAGGGAGAGATAAAAGGAAAACAGAATTTTTAGAATAGTGAAACTACTCTGTATAATCATAAAACGGTAGATACATGTCATTTTACATTTGTCCAAACCCATGGAATATATAATGCCAAGGGTGAACCCCAATGTAAACTGTTAACGTTGGGTGATAATCATGTGTCCATGTAGAGTCATCAATTGTAAAAATGCACCACTCTGGCAAGGGGTGTTGATAATGGGGGAAACTGTGCATGTCGGGGTGGGGGGCAAGGAGTGTATAGGACATCTCTGTAGTTTCTCCTCAATTTTCCTGTGAACCTAAAACCACTCTAAAAAACAGTCTCTTTTTTAAAAAATGCAAGTCTCTATTTTTAAATCTTGCCTGGTTCTGTTAATTTTGGGAGGTCATGGAATCCCTTTTGTAACTTGATGAAGGCTATGGAGCTTTTCCCCCAGAGATTCTCAAAGCCCATGTTCACACCCTCTGCTCCAGATCTATGATTTACAAGCCAGGAAATGATTAGATGATTGTGAACTATTCAACTTCTGACTCATCATCATGCTCTTTTAACTCTAGAACTCCCTGGAGCTAGAAGATTACACTATTGACCACTACAGAGAAATTGGAGAATATGAAGAAAGGAAAGAAGTTACTGTAATGAGGCTCTATCAATAAAAGACTACTCAAAAATCAATATTGAGTACTTCCAAAAGCCCATAGGTGGAATGGGGCGGGTGGGAGGGTGAGAGGGGACCAGAATCTTGTTTACAATAATTCAATTTACATGCAACTTTTCTGGATTGTCTGGTCACATAATGCAAAATCAGACTGTATTATATTCCAGAACCAGGATATAATAGGTGTGTATTTATTTCACAGAGAAGTTAAGAACTTCTCCAAAGCTGCACAGTGAGGAAAACAAAAAAAAAAATGAAATCCAAATACAGCCCAGATACTGTGGCTCATGCCTGTAATCCCAGCACTTTGGGAGGTGGAGGCAGGAGGATTGCTTGAACCCAGGATTTCAAGACCTGCCTGGCCGACATGGCAAAACCTCATCTCTACAAAAAATACAAAAATTAGCTGGGCATGTTGGTGTCCACCTGTAGTCCTAGCTACTTGGGAGCCTGAGATGGGATGATTGCTTGAACTTGAGGCTGCAGTAAAATGTGATTGCACCACTGCACCCCAGCCTAGGCAACACAGAAGAAAGAAAGAAAGAAAGAAAGAAAGAAAGAAAGAAAGAAAGAAAGAAAGAAAGAAAGAAAGAAAGAAAGAGAGAGAGGAAGGAAGGAAGGGAGAGAGAGAGAAAGGAAGGAAGGAAGGAAGGAAGGGAGAGAGAAAAGAGAGAAAGAAAGAAAGAAAGAAAAAAGAAAGAAAGAAGGAAGGAAGGAAGGAAGGAAGGAAGGAAGGAGGGAAGGAAGGAAGGAAGGAAGGG
>NW_016806193.1:904250-960030 GCF_001698545.2 Rhinopithecus bieti
AAGAAAGAAAGAAAGAAAGAAAGAAAGAAAGAAAGAAAGAAAGAAAGAAAGAAAGAAAGAAAGAAAGAAAGAAAGAGAGAGAGGAAGGAAGGAAGGAAGGAAGAAAGAGGAGGGAGGAAGGAAGGGGAGAGAGAGAAAGGAAGGGAGGAAGGAAGGAAGGAGGAAAGAGGGAAGAGAGAAAGAGAGAAACAAAGAAAGAAAGACGAAAAAGAAAGGGAGAGAAAGAGAGAGAAAAGAAAGAAAGAGAAGGAAAGAAAGAAAGAAAGAAAAGAAAGAAAGAAAGAAAGATAAGAGAAAGAAAGATAGAAAAGAGAAAGAAATTCAAATATGTGGGCTTTTACTTTTCCAGTCTTTCCTCAGAACATTTGTCTAACGTTTGATTTCCTAGTGTCTCCTCAACATTTATAGTTTTCTGGCAAGGAAATAAGCTGATTTGAAGTAGTGTGGTTTCCACCCAGTGATATGCTGGCAAATGTTTAACAACCAACTCTCTGAAAAAAATTGGTGTGTGTGTGTGTGTGCATGCACACACATATTCACATAAATATATGTTTGTTACAAATTCTACTGATACAAAAGATAGGGAGCATAAAATTTACAGTTAATAATGAGATATAAAATACTCTTTATTGTAAATTTCCGTATAGACAATTGCTTTTCACAGAATGCTTTCACTGATTTTTAACAAACTGTTCTATCCATTGCCACACTGATTGCAAATGACAAATGAGTAGCGCCAACATGAATGTTAGTTGCTATTTTCCTTTGTGTTAAAGAGTAAGGTGAAAGTGAAACCATGTCAGAACTTCACTAGTTCATCAATGATGGGAATGGCTTATTTGCTGAATTGGAAAACAGTTTTTGATTGCTAGAAGACTATTTCCACAATTTTTGTGCTACTCACAACTATAACCTCAGATACAACAGACTTTTACATTTAATCTGTATTATTAACATTTTCTGTATCAATTTCTTAAGACAAGATAATTTAAAAAATGAGTCAAGTTCTAATATGTAATGTTTGTTGATTTCTATGATATAAATGCTCTTACCATTTTCAATTTTAAATTATCAATAATTGTCGCTAACTTGGAAAGAGAAACGCAGTAGCATGCCATTCCATCTATGGAATTTTGCCATTCTATTTATGGAATTTCACCATTCAGTCCCAATAGATGTAAATAACCTCAAGGCAAAGATAATAGCAAAATGTAGTAACATAATTAAGAAGTACTGAGTTTTAGTATTTACTAACTTTTAACATAATTTTGTAACTAAGTTTATTAATTTATTTTTAATAATGACTATTACTAATAATCAGGTTATCAAATTCCTGCAAATTTAACAACTGGCTCTTGCAAGCCACTATTATTCTACTCTAGCACACAACTGGCTCCATCCATCCCTTGAAGTATTCAAGTCAAACCTGAAAGAGATGCTGAGGAAAGGATGTGTTCCTCTCTTAGATGACAGAAGATACAAGTAGGACCTCTGCTGTCTCTTCTAAATTTAACGTTCCTTGATCTATACTAACAAATGTGTCCTACTTAATATATAATTCATGGCTGAAATAGAACTCGGACCAAGATCTTGACTCTGGACCTAAAATCATCACCCCAGACGTTCACAGGATTGAATTGCGTGGACAACGACCACATGGTTTCTACCTTCTTTGCATTTAGATCTAATTAAGAGGCAAGGGGGAAGATAAATGGAATAAAATTAGTATTGTGTAATTTTTTTATTACAAACATTCTACATCATCAAATTTTAAGGAAGTCTTTGGGGAGCCATCAAGATGACACACTGAAGGTGTTACCAACGAAAAGTGCCTTGTTCTTGAGTGTCTGGGTTCTCATAATGCTCTCTTATTTGCTTGCATTTTGTAAATGTACATGCTTTTTTCCACTGGTCACTCATTTGAAATGTGGTAGGTGTTTCCTTCTGCACGCTTCAACACCATAGACTTGGGGAATCTCTTACCTCCTGATGTTTCCGGAACAGAGAATGAATAGTGTGCAGCTTTAAATACAGGGCTGAAGTCATTGGCAGGAGCAACCTTCACAATGATGGTCACAGTTACTGTGAAATTGAACACTGAATAAATGCTTTGTAGTTGTAGTTTTATTCCACAAACAAGCTCCCCGTGCCCCCAGGAACAGGTTTAGCATGGAATTTTGAAACTGCAATGGGATTCTCTCTGCTCCCAAGTAACCCCTGCTCCCAGACTCTGTGTTCTCAAGGAATCCAAATAAATTTTGGTGCTTGCCAAAGCAATTTAGTGAAAAATATATAATGTATTGCATGGTATATTTTATTTTGTATGGTAGAAATATGCATGTATTTATATACATCATTTTAAATATATAATTATATATTTCACACAAGATCGTTTATTGTATTTTTCATGGGTACAATCTCCTCCATTAGAGAGTTTGTTGGAGTGTCACTCTCAACCCAGCATGTGACATTCTCAATTCTGCTTTTAATATATATCCTAGAAAGTGGAAGGGAAAGAGCCTCAGAAAATCATGGTCAAGGCTTAGCCTTGAACACATACAGCTGTTCCTAAGTATATACAGAGGTTGGTTCCAAGGCCCTGGCATATAACAAAATGTGTACATGCTCAAGTCCTGCAGTCAGCTCTGCAGAACCTGTGGATACAAAAGGTCGGCACTCTAATACATGCAGGTTTCTCACACTGAATACTGTATTTTGGATCTGCATTTGGTTGAAAAAATAATCTGTACATAAATGGACCTTCACAGTTCAAACCCATGTTATTCATGGTTCACCTGTACCCTGAGGCCTTGAACTAGCTTAATTTCTCCAAGGCTCAGTTTTCTCATCAAAGAAAAAAAAGGAATAACATCAGTTTCAATCTCCTACATCACAGTGTGGGTATGAAGACAAAATGAGATCATGCCCAAGAAGGTATATTTAAACTATAAAAGATTAAGTAAAAGCAGCGATTACATTTTATTCATCTCAGCCAAATGTTTGTATATTGTGTGTTACCAAAATGAACTCTATATTTCAGAAAACAAGCTTAAACTACCATTACAGAGTCGTCAAAAAGAAGGAACCTGATGTCCCAACATAAAAGCAAGAAACTTGCAAACAGGGAAAAATTTTAATAGAGGTAAAATAATAATTAACATTTACTATAAAAGGTACTGACTTGCCATTGGCATTATTGTCCTCATTTAGGCAATAAAGCTGAGGTTCACAGAGTTCAGTTCTTAGACAAAAATCACAAAACTCATAAGTCACTGGATGGGTATTAAACCAAGCTATGTCCACCAGCATCTCCCAAAATATCTTCTTTGAGATGCTAATGTGTCAAATGTAGAATTCTAATTAAACAGAGGTAAAAGGTTTCTTTTTGGCAAGACTTCTTCAGGTTTCTAATGTATCATTATGTATTATAAATCTCCAGGTATGCCTTGCTCCTCAAACTTATTTGACCAAAGAATTCTTCTTTAGTGGATTATCTTGTGGAATTCATGTTCTGAAGAATGCTGGTATTGCCTCTACTGAAAATCTATGCCATGTGTGTCAAACAAACAAAAAAATTTAATCTAGGATTCATAGAACCTTTACTTCAGGGAATCTGTGACATTCACTGTATTTTGGTATGTGTTGTTGTGTGCATTTTTCAAGGGATAGGATCCACAGCTCTTATCAGAATCTCAAAGATGTTCATGCCCCGCAAGATTAAGAAGCGCCATTCTACAAAGATAGGTGATTTACACTAAAGCCTCTATATTTCCTACAACGAATGTCACTCATGTGTTGCAAGAGCAGGTGCCATTTACAGCTCTGCCATACAATGATTTTTGTTGCATCCATAAACACTCAAAGCTATATTAATTAGCTGACTTATAAAAATATACTGAACCACTTGTGCAGTGTTACAAGTATCCTTTATTCACATCCTTTGAATGTGTTGGGTGTGAAGGGACTAGAGAGAATGGGGATTTATTACAGTGAGAAATGTCTTTCCTCTTCCGTATCGGGGAAAGGCTCAAATCTGGTGAGAGGGGAAGACTCGTTTTTGATTAGAAAATCAATATGAGTAGCTGCAAGAAAAAGTATCCATCCTGAAAGGCTAACTGGGCTACAGTATAGGCTTCCTGCATCAGAGCACAAGCTAGGAACAGAGAAACCACAACAAGAACACTTCCGGGCATAGTGTCATGCTTAAGTCCCTGTCCCTTATGCATCACCTTTCCATGTGGTTGGGTCATTTAAGTATACAAATCACCTTTGTAGACTTAGCCTCATTAGAACTCTCTTATCAGTGACTCAAGAGGGATTTAATGAGCCCTAGATTTGTTGATTACAGTTCAGCATTAAGTTCCCTTTGGTTGCAAATGTATAGATATATACCATCATTCCACTCTTATCCATCCATGACAGGCAAAGCACTCTTCCTCATTGCTCCCGGATGCAATCTCAGGATCCTTCTCAATGATCCAGGCAATTACCACCAATGATTCAGACTCCTCACAAGAGAAGAAACTCAAATGCCACCCCTATTCTAGGCTCTCCTTTACTGAGAACTGACATTCTACTACTAAATTTATGTTTGCAACCCAAACACCCACATTGTCTTGAATATCTTTGATGACAACCACCTGCTCGATTACTTATTACCATATTTTCCAGATACAATAGATGCTTGGCATTAATAACAAATGTGTCTAGAATTTTGAGAATCCCTATTTTCATAAACATCTCTATAGCCAGCTAACTCTTAAAATGGTAATACGTAGGTGAATATGTAAATAACTCTTTGGGGCACTTGTATGTTCTGATGTGTATAACAATAAGCAAAGGGAAGCAGGTGTCAGGTGCTTAACTAAGCTGGGCCACTGTCTAAGTACTCTGCTCTAGATCTATAGCACACAATTTAAATATGTACCAAAGAGTAGCTTACAATTAGCAAAACTATGACTGCTAAATCCACAAATGCCAAGAATTTTATGATCATACAATCTGGGTGGACTTAATCTCACTGTACCAAAGACTCAGTCTAACACAGGCTGACCCAAAATGGTGGGATGGTTATGAAAAGACCAAATGGCAGAGAAGGATAATCATGCCCTGCACCTCCATGAAGGGCCTGAGCTGTGGAACTTGACAAGTAACTCATGATTTGCATTAATATGGCTCTATATATGTCCTATAAAATAATTCAAATAAAATACTTTTAAAACATCCTATTACCTATATGTTCACACTACATGTTGCCCAATATCTGGTTCTTTTCAAATAAGAAGTGTCTGGCATTACTACCACAAAGGCATTCAAGTATAAAGCATAACAGTTAGGTCTACACATCCCTTGCCCCTTCTACCTCCAAGGATCTCTAGCCGAAGTGGTATTTAAGAATTGTGTATTCCTTAACACATTGTTAAGAAGCAAAAGAGACTTCCCAGATCTAATGAAAACTTCCAATATGAGTCTGCATAATTCTCCCCTTCCTCCTTTGCCTAACTTCACAAAACTGCCTCAAACATGATGGATCTTTACATTTTAAAATCTAAATTGAATAGTCTAAAGTATAGATAGTTACTGCTCTTTGAAAAGTTTATCCAGATTACCTGATGGGAAGGATGTAGGTCATCAAATACTAAAATCATTATTTCATAAGTATGTCCAGCTGCAATTATCTCTGGGTCTTCATAGTCCAACTCTTTAGTAACCTTATAAAACAAGATTTATTTCATCAAAATGACCAAATTTTAAAATGTACATGTTTTCTGTTTTGTTTTTTTGAGATGGGGGTCTCACTATGTTGCTCAGGCTATTCTGAACCTCCTGGGCTAAACAAGCCTTCCACCTCTGTCTCCCAAGTAGCTGGGATTACAGGCATGTGCCACTGCACACCCAGTTAAATGTACGTGTTTCAAGTAATACATCATTCTGGAAAAGGCAAGCATATCGCCATTTTCGTTTCACAGGGATGCTCTCAGAATGTGCCCAAGATTGACAAAGACTGACATACAAAAGTAGGCATTTTGGTGAAACAAAGGCACATCTTAGATTTCCTTCCAGTGTAGATTACTGTTGGACAAAGCATTGTGGCAAAGCAGAATAAAATATGGCTTGTATCTTGTCTTTATTGCATGTTAATGGTGTGACCTTAGGCAAAATATTTTAAAAGAGAAAATATTTTGTTTCTTTCCAAACTTCAGTGTGAGAAAAAAGAGAAAATATTTTGAATGTACTCTGTAAGTGATAAAGCACTATAAAAAATGTAAGTTATTCTTATTATGATGTTTCCTCACCGATTAAAAAATACCTATTAAGTACTAATTATGTTCAAGGTACAGTTGTAGGCACTATCAATATAGCAGTAAACAAGATAGTCCCCTATCAGAGATTTGAAAACAGTCTTAATTTAGTAGCATGGGCATGAATCTCAGGTGGCATAAACTGGAACGGATCAATATGACACCAAGCACCCAGGTGTTCAGGAACGACTACATTTTTAAAATTTTAAAAACTGACTCATTTGTCCATACATTCAAGTGTATTGAGTACCCACTATGCACCAAGCAGGTGTTGACACACAAAAATAAACCACTTAGAAATGTGGAAAGCTTACGATCTAATAAGACCAACAATGAAGTAGGCATTTACAAAAAAGTCTCATACGTGATTTGATAGGGAATGTACAACTTATAACGCAAGCCCTTATCAGGGAGAACTAAGCCAGTTATGGCATTAAATGAAGCTTTTAGGAATAAGTAACATTTAATATCTGTGGAACAATTATGCAAACATAAAAATAAATCAGAGGTGGGTAATGATGGAGATAGTTATTCAAATATGAAGTGAACATATGAAGACCCAAATATTAGCATCATGTTTATAAAACCTCCATCTTCATCCAAACTTCATTTTAAAAGGTGACAATTTGGCATTGCATTTCAAAATGAACATCAACCCAGGAAATCTCTTGGCCCAGTGCCTAAGCTTCCAAAATTCACAATACATGTAAAAATCCAGCTTGTAGCTTATGGCATTTGTCACAAAAATCTGGGGTTAGGGCCAGAGAAGTGGAAAGGTTACCAATGGTCTCAGCCATATCTTCTGGCTAAGTGTGGGGAGGGTGATTGGTGATATTTCGGTTATGAAACCTAACAAGGATTAGCACTTTGAAATAAAGACCTATGGAAATTAGAAGTTAGAAGAAGGGATTTCTTCCAAGATAGAATCCCATCTTGGGAAGCAAAAAGAAAACTTACTGTGTCCATCATCTGCTGATGGAAAGTGTATAATCTCCAGAGGGTGTAGAGAAGAGGAGCTGATCAACTGCTCCCAAAGCCAGGAGAATGAACCATTGTCACACACATAGTCACACAGACTTATCTCCAAGGAAATCGGGGTGCTTTGTACCCTTTGATTCATTTCCCCAGTTAATCAGGACACAAATTACTTTGTGCTTATTATAAGAAGGAGAAACTGATGGCAGGCAGCAAGATAGTAAAGTACATGTCCAAATGCCTTCCAGCAAGGGAGGATCGCTTGAGGCCAGGAGTTCAGGACCACCCTAGGCACACAGCAAGATCCTGTCTCTACAAAAAAAAATAAAAATCAGTTGGGTGTGGTGGCAACACCTGTAGTCCTAGGTACTAGGGAGGCTGAGGCAGGAGAATCACTTGAGTGTAGGAGTTCAAGGCTGTGTGAGCTATGATCACACCACTGTACTCCAGCCTGGGTAACAGAGCAAGACTTCATTTCTAAAAAAATATTTTTTAAGACAACAGAGGAGCCCAGAATTACGCTGTGCTGTGTCAGAGTTCCTCTTGCTGAATCTACCAGCACCATCTTAACTGTGGCCATAAAATGACTCCATCTCTCTGTAGTTACAGCAACTGGTTCTCACCTGGATGACATTTTCAGCATTTGGCACTTGCTCAAAGAGTTGTCCAGAACCAACTGGGCCTGAGCTAGGAGCATAATGGATTGTATCAGGAGGCTCATCAAGGTCATGACACAAGAGTTTTGCAACTACTGTATCTTTCATGATTTCCTCCTTGAGTGTGTGCCTGTTTAATTTTTTAAGAAGAAAAATTCCTTTAGATGGATATTATTTTTAAATGTAATGCATTTTCCATAAATATCCACTAGTTTGGGTAATGCATGTATGTAGATGCCCTGTGTATCCTGGAGCAGACAGATCCACTTTGGAGTACCAGCTAAGAAGCTATTTCCCAAAAGGTTCTATGAATTTGGTAAGATTGTTTACGTTTTCTGGGAGCGTGTATTTTCTGAACCCAGCTGGGCACTTGTTTGGGATGGGCAGTTGATCAAGGACATCACCTCAGTGGAGAAGTCTTGAGCGGGAATCAGATAATTTTCTGGGATTGTTCCAACCTGGAACATCTGGGTGGTGTGGTCAAGAGAGATAATCCTTACCATTCTATAGGCACAGTGGATTTATTTTCATCTCAATATGTTTACCCATTTCTTCATCAGGATCTCTCTGCCACAAATGCTCACTCTTAAGCCTTCAGTCTCTAAATCCTACTCATCCTTCAAAGACTAACAGTTGTCATTCCTCAAGAAGCTCCTCTGATTATTCTCTGATTATTCCAAGTCTCCTGTGTTCTTCCCCTTAACAATTAAAGCATAGCACCTAGAACTTGAAGTCATTGCATATTTTTATCAACTGTTGCTTTACATGTATTCATCTTATCACTGTGACAAGATACAATCTTCTTACAGCAAAAGACCATAACAAGTACTCATTCTGTCACCACTGGGGGCTATAGCACTGGGTGCAGTATATGGTAGGTGTTTGGTTAATTAAATATGAATCTCCTGGGGGAAGAAGGAGAAAAGGTAGAAGAAGAGGAAGAAGAGGAAGAAGAAGAAGAAGAAGAAGAAGAAGAAGAAGAAGAAGAAGAAGAAGAAGAAGAAGAAGAAGAAGAAGAAGAGGAGGAGGAGGAGGAGGAGGAGGAGGAGGAGGAAGGGGAAGGGGAAGGGGAAGGGGAAGAGGAAGAAGAAGGAGGAGGAGGAGGAGGAAAGTGGGAAGCAGAAAGGATAACATTTACTGAGTGTATGCCAAGCCCAACTAAACAAATTCCAAGCATTGATTGTATTTGATCCTTATGACAACAATATGAGGTAGGTGCAATAATCATCTCCATTTGGAAGGTAGAGTAATTGGGACCCAAACAAGACCACATGGGTGGTAGTTAGCAAGACTAGATTTTGCTTTTCATTAGGCAATCAGGAATAAAACCTAGGAAACATGGAACCGCTGTCCTATGTGTAAATAAGAAACAGAGGGGAATTAAGGGGGAAGAAGAGTGACAGAGATGTAGGTTTGGAGACTGAGTTTCTGATAATAAAAATATTCATACTAACGGTAATACAAACCCACCATCCCTTATCCAAACTCCAAAATCCGAAGCTCTGAAACTAAGAATTTTTTCATAACTTACTTGGCGTCAAAAATTAGCCTGACCCTACCTGAAATTTTCGACTTCAAAACCTTACCTGAACTGTCAGATCTTTATTTGTCCCATTTATTTTGAGTATTCACTATAAATTTGAATATGGGGTATATCGGGTATTACTCTTACTGGGGAAATTGCATAGTATATGATATACACATCCTATTACATTTCTAAAATCAGATAAAAATATCTTCATCCTGAAACATATTCAGATAATGGGTTATGTAACTGTAATAAATCTCATTTACAAAACTCATGTGATATGTGAGCACTGTGTTCAGAATGTCACATAAAGTATCCCATTTTTTTCTTCACAACAATCCTGCAGGGTAAGTATTATTATTATCCAATTTTCTAAAGAAAAAGCTGAAAACCCAAAGGCTTAAGTAAGTTACCAAAGATCACTCAGCTGAAAAATGATAGAACCAGGACTCCAAGCTAGGTGTATGGTTCCAAAATTCAAGCTTTTACCACTTACTGCCAGATCCTGGAAACCCAACTTGCAGTAATAAATAGTGATATAGTTTGGATATTTGGCCCCTCCAAATGTCATTTTGAAATATTATTCCTAATGTTGGGAGATGGGGCCTGGTGGGAGGTGTTTGAATCATAGGGTGGAACCCTCACGAATTGTGGGATTGGTACCACCCTTCTAGAGTCAGTTCTCACTCTGGTAGTTCATAGGAAAGCTAGTTGTTTAAAAGAGTGTTACACCTTCACCCCTCTCTTGTTCCCTCTCTTGCTATGTGATGTATCGTCTCTCCTTTTGCCTTCATCTATGAATAAAAGCTTCCTAGGCCTCACTCAAAGCCAAGCAGATGCTGACACCATGCTTTTTGGACAGCCTGCAGAACCATGAGCTTATTAAACCTCTTTTCTTTATATATTACCCAGTCTCAGGTATTCTCTTACAGCAAGACAAAATGGACTAACACAGATAGTCCCAACAGGTTATTTCTGAGGACCATCACCTGGGGTTGAACAAGAGTCAATGTGATGATTAACCACATGTCCAGTTGGGCCAATAAATATGGTTATCTCTCTGCTCTCTACCCACTCCAAATTCTTGCCCCTGCCCACCCATCTCAACTTACCTAATGAGGTACCGATCACAGAAAGGTGAGTTATCATTAATGCCATGGATATAGGCAGTTACTAGAATTGCTGCACACCACTGGTCACAGTCACAAGCCTTAATGGAGAAGGACTGGACACTTGCAAATCCTGTTCTCTCCATGTCAAGACATGTAACAGTAACCACAGTCCCATGCTCTGTAACAAAATAGCACATCTTCTACAAACTGGTCCATGCTGTCATTTTCAAAATTACTTTATTACATACATAGCAATGGAAAAGATAAGGTGAAAATTATGCCCCATTCATTAGAATTAGGAAATTGATTCAGGCCAGGCATGGTGGCTCATGCCTGTAATCCTAGCACTTTGGAAGGTCCAGGTGGGGAGATCACTTGATGCCAGGAGCTTGAGGCAAGCTCTGGCAGCATAGTGAGACAGATCTCTTCAAAAATAAAAATTACAAGTTAGCCATGTGTAGGTGGGAGGGTTGCTTGTACCCAGTTCAAGGCTACAGTGTGCTGTGATCACACAACTGTACTGTAGCCTGAACTGCAGAGCAAGACACTGTCTCATAAAATAAATAAATAAAATAACAGAAAAAGAAACTGATTCAAAATATAGGCACAATTTTAATTGTTTATCACCAAAATACACTAATTAATCATATTATGTTAGCTGATCACAAAACAAAATTGTTTTGGCTTAGGGGAACAGAGAAGACTTTTTAGAAGAGGAGGCCCTTATTTGGGGACTTGACATATGTAGGATAAGAAAATGGTGGTGAATGGGGAGATCATTCCCAGTAGAGAGTATCATAAATGAAAACATGAACCATAACTCACTGTGCTTCTTTCCACACATCCATCCACTTATCCACTCAACAAACATTTACTGAGTGCCAATTATGTGCCAGGAACTGTGCTAAGTTCTGTATATGCTACAATGAAGTGCAATCTCTGCATTTATCAAATTTATAATCTGGGCTTGGAGACAAACACTAAGCAAGTGTAGAAAATCACAATACAAAATTCGAACAGACATATTATTAAGAAAATGAAAACTGTAATGTGATTTTTTAAAATAAGGTCTAATAGTCAGATCCTGAAAAACACAAGAGCAGACCTCCCAAGGCAGGCAGCCTAGTTGTTTGGTTTCAGTATAATGGACCAAGGTGGCCAAGGAACAGGATGAGGTTGGAGAAAGATACAAGGGCCAGAGAAAATACCTTGGGAGTGAGGTAAGAAGTTTAGATTGCATTCCAAATGCAAAGGAAAATCCAAGGAGGATTTTACACAGGGGAGGAATATGATCCAGTTTGACTTAAAAAAATTATTCTAGCTGCTCATGGAGATTATTGGAGGCAGTAAGGGTGAACGAAGAAGCCCAGTTAAGACAAATGAGCATTAATTTAGGTAAGAGGGAATGGTGGCTATCATGACTGGGGGCTCCTCTAGAGACAGAATCTGAAATGGGGATTTGAGTGAAAGTAGTTTATGTGGGCGGTGATCAGAGCTATGTGGCATAAGGAAAGTGAGACAGGGAAGGAAAAATCCCAATAAAAAGTACATCATCAAACAAGTCATTACTGTGGGAAGCTAGAATTTAATAAACCTAGGATCCCCGGAAGCCAGTGTAGAATGCACATTTAAAATTGTCCCCCACCAGAGGCAAAGAACTAGAGTGCACCAATTCCCTTTATTCATTGACTGATAACTCCTAGCAGGCAGTAGTTCTCCAACACTTCTTGGGGGATGAGGGCAAGGCAGAGCAGCTATCAGATCCCAGTAATACCTGGAGCAAAGAAATGTATATACTAGCAGGTGGAAATCTGGTGCTGCACTGAATTGTTAAGGCTTGAGGTGGTATGAGTAGGATATTGACAGCATTGGCTACAATGGCTTAAACCAGCCTATGTGCTAAGATGACCACCTTCCTTACTCAGCCCTAGAGGAAGCTTTAAATACCACACAATCTGACCCTCCCCTGGTCTCAGCCACAGCTGACTGGATGAGGAATGAATGAGTGACTCTAGAAAGTCCAATCCAATTCTCTCTCTCAAAAAATTTGGACCTGAAGTACAGAGTAGAGTTAGTTAGATCTGAGAAGATGTGCTAGAAGGGTATGTTCAGTGAAGGGCTAGGACTGCTGCTTTGTAGCAGATGAACAGCCACGTGTTAGCTCATGAGTGAACAAAGACTTGGGTCTCACAGAGAGTTATTCAACAGATGTTTATGAAGCATCTACTATGTGCTTCATGTTGAGGTTCTTAAAACAAAGAAGACTGATATGTAACTCCAAGAAACTCAGTCTGTGGAGGAAATATAAAGATCAACAGAAGACGGCAATAGCATATGATAGGATATATAATTTGTCAAGAACATTTCTCAACCTACCTTTGTCAACTGCAAAGTAATCATTCCGTGGATCTAGTTCAAAGATTAAATCCCCCAGGTTATCTTCATCTGTTGCCTGGCATACTCCAATCATTTTCCTAATTGGAATTTCTTCATCTAGTGTGATGTCAACTTTATTGTGCCAAGTTGAGTTTATGGAAGTCACACTAGAGACAGCATTTTCAATATTTAGTAAACTTGTTTTAAAAGGAAAAATTATGAGAGAGGCATTTGCTTGCTGTGTATTCTTTTCTTCACCTTATGGTGGCAAAAGAGTAGGAGGTCGGAGATTGCAATGATAAGAGCGGAATTTGTGACCATGAGCTTAACAAGCAACCCATTTATTGAGCACTTACCTACAGTTTAGACAAACTCCTAAGCATTTTTTAAGTGTTGCTGCATTTCCTTGCAGCAACTCTAGGAAGTAGGGACCATTTTTTGTCCCCATTTTACAGACATGGAAATGGAAATTGTAAGACCTTAGGTAACTTTCAGAAGTAAATATCAAGGTGGCTGAGAGAGGATTTGACCCTGGGCCTATCTGGCTCTAGAGAGCCTGTATGCTTAATCACTGTGCTCTTATCCTTCTGTAAGAACCAGCTTCTTACTGGTTCTTATACTGAATCATTGTTGACCCTCAATATGGTTTTATAAACTCCTTGATGATAATATTTGCCAGAATCTCCCTTGAGGATAGAGATAATCCAACATAAGTCAGACACTAAGAACATATTGCTCTAATAACACTTTATACTATTGCAATTTCAATACACTTTATACTCTAAAATTATTTTGTTTTCAGTTTTAAGAAAACCCTTTTAAAAAATCTTACATCTTAAAGTGGTTATTTACATCTTACTCGCTTATTTTCCCTTCTCAAAAAAAAAAAAAACAAAAAAAACAAAAAAACAAAGCAAAACATTAAAAATTTATTACATGAATTTGTAAAACATTTTCAAATTCAATTTTTCAAGCTCAAACTAAAAATATTATGTTTTATGGATCTTACCTGCAGGTAAGTATGGGCGCTCTTATTGTTTACATTGATGAGAAAATCTTTAGATTTCCAGTTGTGAACAGTCCTCCAGAATCAACCACTTTAATAACCAGTGAAAAACTGAAAATGAAGCCACAAGAAAGACAGCTGAGATTTTATAGAAACTAACAGGCTTTCACAGAAGTAGAATCTGCTTAGTTACAACAATCAGTTAAAACAATCAATTCATCTAGTTAAAATGTCAATCAAGCCAGTTATTTTAACAGTTAGAAATGGCTAAGATTTTGTTAAGGACAATATCAGTCAAGTCAGTTGAAAGGACAGGCAGGAACTTAGAAAAGTCTGCTAATCTCCATACACAATGAAAAGGCAAGGGGAAGTCCTTAGCATGTTATAGCAAACAGAGCTTATGGCTATGGGTTCTTACCTTCCAAACACTGATGTTTCAATTTTGGAAACAGACAAATGCACAGGAGAAGGTGTTAAGAACACTTCAAAACAATTTAATGACTGTGGGGGGATATTAGGACAGTTAGATGACTAATGGGATTTTATTTTAACAGAGATGTGTAGGGGTTTGAGGCATAAGAGTGCTCAAAATGATGAAACTGAATGTATCCTAATGGAAAGATGAATGTTCACATCCATAAAGTATGATCTTGGGTGGCCAACTCTCCCAATTTGCCCAGGACTGTCCAGGTCCAGAGATTTAGCACTGTAAATCTCCCATCCCAGAAAACTCCTCTGTTCCAGCCAAAGAGAGAGTTGGTTATCCCTTCAGAAAAATAAAAAAAAATACTTGAAATGTACTATTAAGACCAAACTGACTGTTTTTCTTCCATTTGTAATAAAACTAAACCAGTTTTCAATATCCCTCTTCTTTCATAATTTTTCCTACAAGAAGAAGAAGATTATCTACGAGATACCGTTGACAAAAACCACAAGTCAATCTCTTTTAAGAATAAAAGCACTTAAAAAATAATTCTGGGCTGGGTGCGGTGGCTCACACCTGTAATCCCAGCACTTTGGGAGGCTGAGGCAGGCAGATTGTAAGGTCAGGAGATTGAGACCATCCTGGCTAATACAGTGAAACCCCGTCTCTAATAAAAATTACACACACTCACACACACACACACAAAGTTAGCCGGGCGTGGTGGTGGGCACCTGTAGTCCCAGCTACTCAGGAGGCTGAGGCAGGAGAATGGCATGAACCTGGGAGGTGGAGCTTGCAGTGAGCCGAGATTGTGCCACCACACTCCAGCCTGGGCAACAGAGTGAGACTCCATCTCAAACAAACAAACAAACAAACAAATAAATAAATAAATAAATAAATAAATAAATAAATAAATAAAAATTCTGGGAAGCCTTAACTACAAGAATAGAAGGAATAAGATGTGGACGAGATCTGCAGCATTAAAGAATTCAAGTTACCTGTGGTCTAGCTGAATGCTGGAGGGTTGATGACAGCAAGGAAGGAAGAAAGCAATGAGCCTTTCTAACACTTTCATCAGGATTTGAACAAGTGATTTCATGGCCCCTATATCTTTTTTGAAAGGAGAGAATGGAGACAATTGATAAAAATCAATGAGGCATTTCCAAATTTCCTTGACTCTCACTTAAAGGTCTGCTCAGTGACCCTAAAAGCTCTGCAGCTAAGAAGAAAATTAAGGAATAGCATACTCTCTGTAAAACTTCAATGAGGTCCCATTGCAAAGCTTTAGCCAAATACTTATTTATTCGAATTCTGCAAACGGGTTAAGTTGTCCCATGTTAGCTCCTCTGATTTAAATCATACTGAGAAAAAGGAAAGATTTACTTTTCACTTATCAAGAAAAAGTTAGTTTGTTAAAAACTCATTAACAACTTTTACTCCCATTGTTAACAAATCTGGGGATTTATAAATACCTTGCTGGTGTATAATCATTCTTCCATGAGGTACACCAGGCCAAAAAGAAAAGAAAAACAAAACTGTGACGGCTATAATTCATTATTCTCAGAGCATTTATGAAATAAGATAATTTAAATAATTGTTTGTCATGGGGCATAGCAGTGGGATTAAAGGAAAATGGATAAAGATTCTGGCAATTTCTACTAAAAAATTATATAAAGATAATGCATACAGCTGACTTTAAGAAGTTGGCAGAAGAAAGCATATCCCTTTTTTTGGCCAGGCATGGTGGCTCACGCCTGTAATCCCAGCATTTTGGGAGGCTGAGGCAGCTGTATTACCTGAGGTCAGGAATTTGAGACCACCCTGGCCAACATGGTGAAACCCCATCTCTACTAAAAATACAAAAATTAATCGGGCGTGGTGGCACATGCCTGTAATCTCCCAGCTACTCAGGAGGCTGAGGCAGGTGAATCACTTGAATCCAGGAAGTAGAAGTTGCAGTGAGCCAAATTTGCACCACTGCACTCTAACCTGGGTGACAGAGTGAGACTCCATCTCAAAAAAAAAAGTGAAAATGCTAGAAAGACTCATTGCTTTCTTCCTTCCTCGCTGTCATCAACCCTCCAGCATTCAGCTAGACCCCACATAACTTGAATTCTTTAATGCTGCAGATCTCGTCCAGTTTTGAACTCCTAATCTGTTTCACTGAGAGGTAATCTCATATGCTGTGTGGGCCCCTAGTCTCCGATGGACTTCTCTTCTTCTTTTTTTTTTTTTTTTTTTTTTTTTTTTTTTTTTTTTTTTTTTTTGAGACAGAGTCTTGCTCTGTCACCCAGGCTGGAGTGCAGTGCAGTGGCGCGATCTCGGCTCACTGCAAGCTCTGCCTCCTGGGTTCATGCCATTCTCCTGCCTCAGCCTCCCGAGTAGCTGGGACTACAGGCGCCCACCACTATGCCCAGCTAATTTTTTGTATTTTTAGAAGAGATGGGGTTTCACCATGCTAGCCAGGATGGTCTTGATCTCCTGACCTCGTGATCCACCCACCTCGGCCTCCCAAAGTGCTGGGATTACAGGCGTGAGCCACCATGTCCAGCCTCCACTGGACTTCTCTTCTAAAGATGCTAACACTTAGGATGTATGCCATCCTCAGCTTTCATAATAGAAAAGAATCTCTTATCAGATTCAGGAGCAATTTGATTGGAAGGGTTTAAAGGTCCATTTCCTTTTCCTATGAAGCACATAGGAACTTGATGCAGAACATATTACTGAAAAGGGTGTTCACAAAAATCACTATAAAATAAAAATAATAACTTGAACCAGTGGCTACTCACTTGGCAGATGTAATGTCAGTGCATTAACTTTTTAAAGATACTGTATTACACTGTGAATGAATTCTGTGTCACAGGTATCCAGAGAGGAGTGCTCACCTACTTCCACAGCAGGATGCAAATGCCACCCCCAAAATAATCATGGCTTCACTCTGAAAACAGGATGATGCAGAGAGGAGCCCCAACAGCCAAGTCTAGCATCAACCAGCCACCATGCAACTATAGGTTAAGTAATGATTTCATTAAAAAAAACACACACACATCAAGAGCATCTTAATTTTGGGAGCACATCAAGGCCAGAGGAGGGAAAATATTCATGAAAAGAGAAATACGAACCATAGAACTGGCATTTCGAATGAAAACCCAGTAGCAGTATTTACCTTCTAGATCCACTTTCAAAATCAAAAACTGCTGCTGTGGAAATTGTTCCGATGCTGTTGATTGTAAAGCCAGAGCCCTCCGGGAAAATGAAGTACTGTTTATTGGACAGTAAAGAGAAAGCAAAATATTGCAGATACATCAACTACTTCCCTGGCAAGGTTCCACACATCTCTAAAAACCAGGCCTGAAATCTCTTTGTGCTCTGAGCCCATTCCCACTCCCCTGACCCCCAGCCATATATGATAGACTCTCAGTAAATGGTTGTAACTGATGATGAGGATGATGATGATGATGATGATGATGATGAAATTACATCTGTTCAACCAATTTCAAGTTTCAATTCTTTCAAGTTTCTATTCCTTTTCAAGAATAGAAAAGTGAATTTTCCTATTCTTTTATGTTCAGTATGTTATCTGAACATTTCTCACAACACTTCCCCAATGCTAAAATTAAATAAAAGGAGTTTACATTTAGAGAAACATGCTGACTGTTTAATAAGAACTCAGGCATAACTTTGTTTGTTTGTATGTTGATGGAAAGGATGGGCTTTTGTGGGGAGGGAGGTCATGGAGCTGAAGAAGGAAAAAAATATGAAATACTGAGACGTCTGTTCATCTGAATTTGTATGTGTAGGCACAGGCAATATTTTATCAAGTTGTTTTCTTAACCTCTCATTGATTATAATTTATACTACCTTCCAGTTGTTCTCTTAAGTGCTTCAAATACGTTGTCTTTTAATTCTCACAATAACTCTATGTCATAGGTACTAATACTATCCCTATCTCACAGACGGGAAACACTGAGGCCTAGAAAACTCAAGTGACTTGCCCCTAGTTTGAGAGCTGAGTCTTTAGTCACTTTACATCGTGCCTCTCTGTTCTCTACATTGTATCCCTAAGACAAACTTCTCGAGAAAGACAACAGTGGAAGTCAGGGTCTCTAATCTAGGTGAGAATCAAATGACCAGAAAATCCAGGGCAAAATCCATAAGAGGATTAATATCAAGAGTTCATTACCCTGAGTGCTATTTACTTAATAATTATGTAGACACAGAGATCATTTAATAGAGAAGATTAAGCCCAGAAGAATTGCAAAGCAACCTCAAAATCTTTTGGAGGAATGAGTGACCATTTAATTTATCAGCTTTCTGATGAATCATTATGTTCTGATTCATTTTAATTCATACCTTCCATTCCCATACATATAAATAAGATGGACTTGATTTCTGTTCTTTCTGTAGAGCAGTGTAGAATATTAGCATTCAGGAACACAGGCAAATCCACCATATATTTACTTTTATGTCAAACACAGGAATTATAATGCTTGTTTCATGGAGAAAGGATTGAAAGGAGGTTGTGGTTAAATTACCTGAGAGCACTCACACACGCTGGGTCTGGTTATATATAAATATATATGATTTTTAAAAGATGCTTGCATTTGTGTTTGTAGCCATTCCAAAATTTGCAGTTCCAAATTCAATTTCAGTGTCACAAAGTTGTCAACAATTGTTTGAGAAGCAATGTGCATTGGGAAGCTACATCTTCATGAGGTTTAATTTTCATAAAATTCAATACCCTTTTAAAAAAAAAATTTGATGACACTGATATGAACAACTCCCGCCGTCTTTTAGGGAAGGTCTGGAGATGGTGGTTGCTAGGCAGCCAGGGCCATCATTGGGAAAGCCACCTAAATGAAAGATTCCCCGAGCAGGAAATCAGTCCTAGGAATGAGAAATTAACTGTCTGTGGGCCAGGCAACTAAGATTCTTTTTCTATTTGTTTTTTCCCCTCCCATTGTATCTGTAATGATGCCATCAACTGGTGAAGAAATATTTGAGCTATAAAATAACAACAGCAACACAACTCCCAGGTTCTGAAGCATGAGAACAGATTACAGGTGAGAATGTGTGTCAAAAGGAGCCATCAGTTTTTTCTGGATGGACTTATCCACAGAAGCCACTTTATTCCCTTCTCTGAAAGCCTTGTTCATGACTATTTGCTTTTAAAGAATCTTGGGAAGTGGAAATGTCAGTGCCCAAACTTCAGGTCAAACACAATGAGAAGAGTTAGAGCCCCTCCGACAGCTCGCAAGCTGGGTGCTTCAAGAGCAGGGACATAGGAACCATGGCTGGATTCTTCTGGGTTCTTAGCATCATTGATAATAAAAATAACAATGGTGATAGCTGTCAGTTACTCTGATCCTGTGCTCAGATTTTTCCTTAATGAATTCATTTAATCTTTGAGATAATGCTAGCCCATTTTACAGGTGAGGAAGCTGAGGCTTGTAAATGTTAAGGAAGTGGCCCACGAACACATAACTAGTGAGTGGTTAGGCTGAAATTCAAACCCAAGTCTTTCTGACTCCACAGCCATTGTGTTATTCTGCTGGTCTCATGGAAGACTACGTTCCTGGGAGAAATACAACATGTCTTTCTATGTTAAAACTTGTAAATTAACCGGGTGTGGTAGCACACACCTGTAATCCCAGCTACTAGGGAGGCCAAAGCAGGAGAATTGCTTGAACCCTGGGGGCAGAGGTTGCAATGAGCCAAGATCGCGCCACCGTACTCCAGCCTGGGCGACAGAGAAAGACTCTGTCTCAAAAAAAAAAAAAAAAAGGAAGTACAATGGGACATATGCTTGCCCTTGAAAGCTTGAGACTTCACATGAAATCCTTTTTCCTTTCCTCCAGAGTATATTAGATCCCGCTCATACATCCACTTTATAAGTAGGAAAGGTTTTTTACCTATACACTTGCACTGGACTATTAGAGCCATTATCCTTCCTAGCACAAATCCTTATTAATCACTCTAATACATTGTCCTTATAGCTAGCTATAAAGCTAGACACCTCTATGCAAGTCGCTGTAGTATCTTTGCTTTCTGAACCCAGACCCAGCCTCAGAATCCTTCTCAACACTCCTGAGAGCCTCTATGCATCAATAAGAGAGGGTATGCAAGTGGAATAGGATTTGCCATCCTTGACCTAGCCAGATGTTCTCAGTGGACTTACCCAGGTGTTTACTGTTTCCCTGGTGGCAGCTAAGACATCCGAAAACAAATATTTGTAAAATATGCAGAATTATTGAACCATAATTCCTGGTGTAGGCAGGCCCAGGAATGTGAATTTCTAACAGGCTGACCAAAGTAATGTTTATGTACTCTAAATCTGGTTCTTTTAAAGCGATTTTCAACCTTGGTTATACAATAGAACCACCTGGAGAGCTTTAAATGGGACAATGTCCAGAACACACCTGAGACCAGTGAAATCAGAATCTCGGGGGTATAACCTGGGAACGAATATTTGTTAAACGGTGTATAATTTCACCATGCAGCCAAGTCTAGGATCTTGCTCTAGCACATCTACTTTTTTTTTTTTTTGGCATCTCAATCCAGTAATCTATTTCAGACCTACATCTTTCATGGATGTGAGTAGAACGGTATTTATCATTCTTTCACATGTTCCCATTAGACAGATTAACTCTGCGTGATTTAACACATTGGTTTATATAGGTTCTCTTGCAGCTCCGGGGCCTTCGTTTTTGGTATGTATCTTAAGATTTCCCCAGAAACAGACCCTAAAATGAAAATTTGTGTGCAAGTTATTTAGTAAGTGCTTCAGAAAAACTGTGGAAGAGGGATTGAGATGGCAAGGAGGCCAAGCAAAAGAGTGATTGCAAAATACCACAGATGCAGCTTTAGCTTGGCCCTGTAGGCAAGCTCAGTAGTGCACGTTCTGCCTCAGAGTTGTCCCCACACAAGGAAAAGAGATGGGGCTTTCATATTCATTCAGTGGTTAAGGGTTACTCCAGGGAGATGTAAAATCCCAGGCACTTTTTGTTTTTTCAACCTGCAAGAAACACCCAAAGGCAGCCCTCTCTTCTGGCTGATGGAAGAGCAGAAGCACATTGAAATTGGTGGGGAATGGGGTGCACCACACAAAAATGGCAAAAAGGTATCCAAAGGGATATGGGAAGAGCATGGATATTGTCCACCACAGTCTCTAAAATTTCCTTTGTTGTAGAAGGCTGAAATAATTGTTTGGCTGAATCATACTAGAAAGCAGAGTTAGTTACCACATTAAGAAATCAATCACCTTATATGTGAGTAGCATTTAATTCTGTCCCTCCCATATTCTTTGACAAGTCTGATAGCAAGTAGGCTTCATTTCATCTCTGAATTGATTGGTAAGGGCTACCCAGAGCATTGTACTGAGAGAAAAGGTGAGCTCAGGATCAATTAGTGATGCCTACCATGAGCAAATGAGAAGGCAATCAATACTGTCAGTGAACACTGATGCCTCAGGTACCATCAGAATGCCTAGGGAGCTTTTAAACAATACTGATGCCTGGGCCCATCCCCACAGATTCTGACTTAATTGGTCTGAGAGGGTGCCCTGGCATTTGTGTTTTATTAAAATCATCCCACTTGGTTCTATTGTTGCAGTCAAGACAAAGAACCACAGTAACATG
This sequence comes from Rhinopithecus bieti, assembly GCF_001698545.2. Taxonomy (NCBI): domain Eukaryota; kingdom Metazoa; phylum Chordata; class Mammalia; order Primates; family Cercopithecidae; genus Rhinopithecus; species Rhinopithecus bieti. Next base: position 926,267 of record NW_016806193.1, read on the forward strand.
CACTATGAATTGCCATGCTATTTCCCAGTTGTTCCAGGAAATATTTTCAGGAATACTTTAAAACAATGAAATAAATCCTCCTAAAACAAATATTTTATTATAATTCCTTCCTTAGTCTCATAAAATTTCTTTTCAAATGTGAACATCAGGACATTTTTGTTTGTTTTGTCTTGGGCCTTCAACAAAGTGTTGACCTTAAACATGCTGACACTAAATCTTCATCTTGCATGAAAAGACTTAAATTATTGATTTCTTTTCATATATCCTCAAATAATTACACTCAGAGACAAACATACTTCTGTAAAACAATCATCTTTACCTACAGAAAACATTGCCAGAATGTATACATTTGCAGTGTGTAACACAGAAAATAATAACTCATTGTGCAATTGTTCAGACTTTATTGCTTGCAGCAAAATGATTTAGCAATGGCATGACTACTGGCTAAGGTATGTTACAAACTTGCATGCCATCTTGTGGAGGATGTTGCAAGTTGTGCAACTATGAAGTAAACAACTGCCCTAAAAATATTTGTTAAAACTATGATTGTGGTTTTCTCCAAATACCTGACTTTCATGTGGAGAATTAAAGATGTTTTCTAGATAATTAAAGCTCTTCTTGAAATCACTTTTCCAAAATTATATAGCTACTTCAAGCCAAATTGTTTTTTAGCTTGAATCACCCAGATAATTGTCTCCATTCTCATTTATTTGGCCGCTCTCTGCCTAAACTAAATGATATTTCATCATATAAGAAAATTATCTAACATCATATCATGTGACTCAAACCTTTCCCCCCTTTCTCTTGGTGTCACAAAAAGATAAAATTTTAAGATGACGTTAGGGTAGAAGACCAGGACAGTGGGAGCAACCCAGAAATTAATCTCTCAAGTGATTCTGCAAACATTTCCTGAGAGTCTACTATGAATTAAGAAAAACAAGGCCCACTGCCTGTTTATGTGAAGGAAGAACACAGATAACACAATTTTATAAGAGCATTGATATGTCTACAGGACCACAAACCAATTAGGTAAAAGCAAACCATTCCCTTGCTATGTAAATTGGCATCAAGTAGCCCAAAGAGTTAGTTTTTCTACTAGGTGCAAAAGGTTTACATCCTACATATGCAAAAGGTTTACATCCTACATACGCAAAAGGTTTACATCCCTACGTAATCTCATCTTTTTAATAAATATGAGAAGAGATTTGTGTGCATCGGCACCACCCAAGTGATGTGGTATTACGTGAACAGTAAAACTGTTCATGTAATGAACAGTTTGTCCTGTTTTGTTGGCTGTTTGCTCTGAACAGGTTAACTATTGACAAATCTTCATTTTATTTCTGTGAATAGACTTAAATTATGGATTCATGTGTAGTGACTCTTTGAATGGGTTCCCATCCCTTTCACATCCTCTCCTTCTTGACACTGACCACAGTGGGTTTTAAGAAAACCCCAAAGAGCTGTTTCTGTTCCCAAAAAGATAGCCACCCTTATTGTCCTTCAAGGGCAATGACTATATCAACCAATTAAATGTCCTAAGAGACTAGTCTTAAGCATAAATTATAATCAGTGAGGACTATTCACCTCTTACCACCTTTAAGCAACCACTGGGACATATCCATCATACCTCACATACTTCAGTCATCCCAGGAAGTTCAGTCCTTCTCACCAGGACAACCACTTATCCCACTGACATCATCAAACCCTTTCAATGTGTCCCCAAAATTCAGTCTCTCATCAGCAATCTCCCCTACATCCTCCACCTCTTCTCTGAATGTTCCCTTTCCCTTTCACATTTCTCTGGACAATTCCCTCTCCTTCTCTTGGAGGCAGCAAATTCATGCTTTTTCCCCTTCTTCAGGTCTCCAGCACTCCCCACAGCCCCCTCCCTCTCCTCACTCTCTGCTGCTGGCCTCATTTCTTATTTCACGGAGTGGAAACAATCAGAAGAAAATATCCACTGCCACTATTTAAAATCCTTGATTATCGTTTTAAAATTGCAAACTATTCCTCTATAGAGTTCCTTATCCTTTTCACTGCTTTATTTTGCTCCATCACACTTGGCAGCATCTGATATACCAAAATATATGGGCAATCTTCCTACCACTAGAATATCAGCTCCATGAGAGCAGAGATTTTTGTCTGTTTCCTTCACTGTTAAAGCCCCACTTCTTAGAACATTGCTTGGGACAAATAAGCACTCAATAAATAATTTTTGGTCTGATATAGTGGCTCACACCTGTAATCCCAGCATTTACAGAGGCCAAACAGGACAATCGCTTGAGCCCAGGAGTTTGACACCAGCCTGGGAAACATAGCAGGACACTGTTTCTACAAAAATTTAAAAAATTAGCCAGTGGTGGCGACATGCACCTGTAGTCCCAGCTACTTAGGAAGCTGAGATGGGAGGATCACCTGAGCCTGGGAGGTTGAGGCTTCAATGAGCTATGATCATGTCACTGCATTCCAGCCTGGGCAAGAGAGCGAGACTCTGTCTCAAATACACACACACACACACACACACACACACACACACACACAATTGTTGTAAGGGCAACAGAATGAACATGCAATTACCCTACTTGCCTTTTTGAATATGTCCCCTGATACCCCATCTTCTTCCCTGGTTCTATAAACAAACTGTGCTTCTGACAGCAGGCCCTCCACTCGTGCCTGGATGCCATCACTTCAACAACTGTTGTCACTAACTCCTGCATTATTCATTTTCTCCTCTCTATTGGATTATCCCTATCCACATAGAGCATGCTATAATATTTCTCATCATTCCAAAGTAAAAATTTCCCTTGATTCCAAAATCTCCTTTACGTACTATCCTATTTCCCTGCTCTGCTTTTTAGGAAAATTCTTTGAAAGTTGTCTCTGCTCACTATTGCTACTTACCTCATCTATCATTCTCTTGAAACTTCTCCAATTAGACTTTCATTCTCACTTCACCAAATGAACCTACTTATCAAGGTCACCAAAGATCTCCATTCATTCACTCATTAAACACCTCCTATGTGCCAGGTACTTGTCTGAGTTCTAGCAATTAGCATTTTGCCACTTCAGTGATTGGTCATCTCAGTTCTCATCTCCCTCAACATCTCAGCTGCACTTGACCAATCTCTCCTTGAAATACATCGTCCTGAGGCAGGAAAATAGGGTCTGGAGGAAGGCAACCTAAGGCTGTTTCACGACGACTTCCTATAACTAAATTGAAAGGAAATCTCTAACTTTCCACACCTAAGTAACGAAAGGATCAGAGGCTTCACCCTTTGCAAACACCCTCACCTTTTCTGCACTGCAGATGGAAAATTGCCTGTCTGCAATCAATCAGCCTGATTGCGGGTCCAGTCTTCCTTTGCAACTTTTTAACTTCACTCCAGCCTCTGAATGGTTGCTGTCCACAACAACCAGACTCATTGCGGGCAGCGCCTTTGTTTGCATAGAAGTATAACTTTGTAACTTCACCCTAGCCTCTTGTTGGTTACTTTTTGCAACCAATCAGATGTTTGCACAGGAATGTGACCTTTGTAACTTCACTTCAGCCTCTGGTTGGTTGCTTTCTGCAACAAATCAGACTGATTGCGGACTACCATTTTTGTTTACATGAGGTAAGCAGGACGTGGCCAATGGGAAACTTCTAGGGAGTATTTGAACCCAAGAGGATCCTGTATCCTTGCCCTCGAGCTGCTGCTCAGGTCTGCTCCCACACTGTGGAGTGTAGTTTTGTTTTCAATTAATCCCTGCTTTGTTCTTTCTTTGCCTCATTCATTCTTTGCTTTGCTGGGCGTTTTGTCCAATTCTTTGTTCAAAATGCCAAGAACCTGGACAACTTGCAGTCACGACCCTCTACCAGTGACAGCCCTATACTTCTGGGAGACACTCCACTCTCCTGATTTTCCTTTTACCTTACTGGTCCTGTTCAATCTCATTTGCTCAATCCTCCTCTTCCTTCTAATCGCCCGAGGTAATCTCATTTGGTTCCAGGCTGTAAACACTGTGTACAAACTGGTAATTCCACATTGACACTCCAGCCCCCATGTCTTTGATGAACTACATATTTTTAAACCTAGTTGCCTACTCTTTCTGGATGTCTAATTGGCTTCTCAATCTAAACATGGTCGAAACAAAGCACACAATTTTCCTCCTCAATCTCATTTCTCTTTAATGAGTTGCTCAGGCCAAAAACCTAGAAACTATCTTGATCCCTCTCTTTCCATTATATCCCACACCCAATTTGTCAAGTCTGTCAACATTACCTCCAAAATATATGCAAACTGTCAACCTGTTTAGGAGGAAAGGGTAACCATGTTTGCAACTTACTTTGAAGTGCACAAATATAATAAGAGGAATTCATATATGGACACAAAAACGGATAATGGTGTGATAATGCAGAGACAGTAAAATATTAATGATAGAATCTAGTGGTGGGTATATGGTTGTTCACTCTCAGTTTTCAGCTCTTTCACCTTTTGGTATATTTAAAATTTTCTATAATGAAATGTTGGGAAAAATATGTAAAATGCAATAACTTCTCACCACCCCAACTGCCCGCATCATCTCTCACCTGGACTGTGGCAGTCACCTCTAAATGGTCTCCCTGCTTCCAGTCTTGCCTCTTGACAGTCAACTTTTTCACACAGAAGATAGTTTGATCTTTTAAAAATGTTATTAATATGATTTATTCCCCTACCAGAACTTTCCAACGGGATTAATCCCACATTAGTCAAAAGAAGATCCAGAGTCCTTACCAATGTTTGAAAAGACCCACAAAATCTGATGCTGGCTACATCTCCAATGTCGTCTTTCTAATTCTCCCACGCACTCTTTGCTCTTCAGTCAAATTGGTATCTTTGTGGTGCCTTCCAAATAAATGCTAAGCCTGTTTCTTCCTCGGGGCCTTTGTCAGCCGCATTCTACTCCAAGATATATGCAATACACAATTTTGACTAATCTAAGTGTAGCTTCAAATAACACTATATGTCTTTATAGTGTTGTTATCTTATAAGAGAGTTCTTATTTCCAGCTTTTCCTCTTGTCACTTATGATGTTGCTGCCATTCATTTCACTTATGCACGTGATATAATCACCCAATACACTGTTACTATTAAAGTGATCTTTTAGATCAACTAAAAAGAGAAATACATGTACTTTACCTTCATTTATTCCTTCTATATCCTTCTTTATGCAGATCCAAGTTTCTGCGCCGTATAATTTGCTTTCTCCCTGGAACTTCCTTTAACATTTTTTGCAGGACAGGTGTCTGGTGGTCATGAATTTCCTCAGTTTTTGTTTGTCTGAGAAAGTCTTTATTTCTCCTTAGCTTTTTTTATTTATTTGAGGTACATTTGACCTCAATTTAAAATTGGATATATCTAAGGTATGGAATTTGATGACTTGATGTAATTTTATTGGATTTTTTTTTAAACATCAATAAAATTTCATTTTAAATACTTCATTCCACTCCCGTTTTGTTTGGTTTCTAATGAAAAGTCTGCTGTAATTCTTATCCTGTTCCTCTATAGGTAAGGTGTTTTTCCCTCTGGCATCTTTCAAGATTTTCTCTTTCTCTTTGGCTTCTGAGGCTTGAATATGGTATGTCTAGGGGTATGTGTGTGTATGTAGGTTTGTGTGCATACATAAAATCTGGTAGATGAATCCCAGATAATATAAGGCTCAGACAAAGTCTTTTCCTTTGTAGAGTAGGCCTTTGTCATGCAGAAAACTCTGGGATTATTTCACGATGATTCTCTTCTCCTCCCTCTCCCAGAGACACAAGGTGTTCTTTCTTGGATCTTTACTGTGAGAACCTAGTAGGGTTCATAACGGTAAAACTTACGAAAGTGTAGGACTACCCCCACAAGACTGTGACACACAGTTTCTCACTCTCCTGCTAGTCCACACTTAGCCTCCAGTAATTCATCAAAGCTACCAAGTAAATCTTCCCACCAGTCTATGGTTCCAGAAGCTTCTGTGCCAAATAAGCAGAGGTTGGCTATCAGTCTTCTGTTTACCTGTCACTCCAGATTTTGGAGTGGCAGTTTGCCCTGAGGTGTCCAAGAAAAGTTTTGATTTTCATTTTGTTCAGCTTTTCTTTGTTGTGAAGATGAGAAGCCCCACTTTTTCTACATCTCAGAACAAGTATCAGGGATTCTCAACATGTAGAGTAGTAATGGTGGTGAAGTATGAAAAGCCTTGGCCCTGGAATTTAGGTAGGTAGGTCTAGAAGTGGATATAATCCAGACTCATTACATTGTCATTTATTCAGCAATTACTATGGAATTTGATATTTCATCTTTCTAATAAGCCCAGAGATAGATCATATTAGATCAACCTTGCAGAGGGATCTAGCACAATCTTCCTACTCTGTGGATTCTAGTTAGGCATTGTATAAGATGTTAACAGGTGTTACATTTTTTAAGTGCAGTGGACAAATAATTGGGACAACTTTGATTAAACACACATCTCTCTATTAGACAACTCCACGGGGAATTTAATGTGCTGTGTATTGTTAATTCAGGGGAGATGTGTAGACATCATTTCCCAAAATAATTTTATTACAGGATCTTTTATTTTTCTCACAGAGCCTCTGGTAAAATGTGTGTTTTATGGAATACTTTGGGAACTGTTGGTATGATAGGAAACATGCAAGATTTAGAGCAAGATGGACATGAATTTGAATTGCAACTCCACTACTTATTGTTGAGGCAAATTACTTCATTTAGCAATATATTAGGTAATACTATAGCAACAATAGCATCTACTTCAGGGATTAACATGGGGATTCAATGATATAAAGTATGTGCCTATCACATAATAACCACTTAATAGTTATTAATATCATTTTTACTACCATCATCATCATCAGGCCCCAAAACAGTGGCAACCTCTTCCTAATATTAGAACCTGTTTTTCTCTGAATCAATTTATAAAGACTCAGACAAATGAATATTGTTATCCAGTAATGAGTACATGAATAGCATCTGGCCTGATCTACTGTGTCAGAATGATGTGTGTGGGAGTGTGTCTAAATGTAAGTTTCCACAGCCTATGTCACCACTGAAATGTCATTCCATGATTGGTGAAATTCTGAGAGAACATTGCATAGGCCTTCCAAATATGGCCCAGTAACAAATTCTCTTCTGTGAAAAGTGTAAGGCCGGAACAAGAAACATTTAATCTCTATAAGCAAGCATTTAGAAGTCCTTTATTTCAAATGAATTACTTGCATTAATTGTCTAGTAAGTCATTTTGATTGTACATGGAGTCACAACTAAACCTTATTGGACTGTGATGTGTTTTACGCCCTATAATGTCAACATTTTCGGTGGGTGAGATGCCATGGAGAATACCAAGAAAGCAATTGTGTTATGATATCTGATTCCTGTGTGGCTGGAGCTGCTCAGTGCTGCAATCCATCCTATAATCTTGAACATGTTGATTTGGAGCAATATGCATGATTAGGTGGTTTAATTGCATGTTATAAAGAAAGCTGTAACATTTCCAGTCCCTTCCTGGATGTGCTATTGGGAGAAGGAGTAGACAAATGCGTGTGGGGAATCTTGCATAATTATTCAAGAATACTCAATACTCTTTAAAACCTTGTGGACAATGCCTCAAATATTAGTGGTCATCTATTGCTTAAAGAAAATTTTGTATGACTCAAGTTGCCTTGAGCAAGTATCCAATAGTATTACCAAAAGTTGTAAGTATTGAGTGTACAGCATCAACACGTACAATTCTGTAATTTTTAGCCAGTCTGGGAAAGCAATACAACACTAAAAATGAAAGACACATATTCTTTTCTATCAATTCATTAGCTAAAATATTATAGTTTAACAATACCATAACCATTCCATATGGCATCAAAAATTAAGACATTATTGTAAAGCCTATCAATTGCAAAATGTTGATTTTAAACGGTAGTTTAAAAACTACTTTCGTGTTCATATAAATGTAATCAAATATTATGTTTAATTATAATGAGAGAAAGCAATATGAGACAAGACAAAGCAGAAATCGTTTTCCCAAATTTACAGTTGAAACAGCAAAGCAGAAGTGTTAAGTGATTTGCAGTAGTAGAGTAAGAACTTAAACCCAAGCCTCTTGGTACCAAGCCCATAGTTTCCTCTCCATCTAGGGCATTATAAAACCTGAGGACAAGACCTAGAGTTTTGAAATACAAATTAATTCTGCCAGAAAGCTGGATTCTTTCGCTACCTGTATACAGCCAAGATTCCTAAGAACAAAATGAAACATCATGACATCTGTTGCTAAAGTTACCTAAGGATTAGGTTGGGTCGGCGTGCACAGGATGGAATGTACTAGAAGGGAAGAAATTACCCGGACAACCCAGACCTTAATCATTTTCACCTAAAGTATCCTGATAATTGAGGCAAAGGTATGTTTGAAACCTAAATTGTGGGTATAATTGACTTGATTGTCTCCATGGCTTTACATTTAAATTCAATCACACCTAAAACCACTAGGCACTGTTACTCTCTGTCCCAAAGCATAAATTACCTCCAAAACAGCATCCTCTGGGTCGTTGGCTGCTGCTCGGTAAATGACTGTGCCTGGGGCAGTATCTTCCAGGATATAAATCTCAGGAACTGCCAGAAAATGTACAACAGATGTGCTTGAATGACCATCACCACCATAAGCCCGAAACCCCTCATCCAATCTGAATTTCAGATAAAACTTAAGGCATTGTGCTTGCTTAGCACAATGTTTTTATAGCACTACTCCCATTAAACCTATAATGATAATAATAATAATATACCATTTGTCAAGTGTCTCTTATGTGTCAAGTATAGAGCAATGAGATTTATACATTTAAACAGGAACAATGTTGAACCTTTTTTGAGTGCTTATTAATTACTAAGCACTTAACATCACTGGTGACTTTATTATCATTTCCATTTTACTAAGGTTTAGAAAGATTGAATAACTGGCTCAAGGTCACATAGCTAATACGTTAATATTGCCTAATTATTTTATTAAAGTTTGTCTTATCCTTAATTTTGCTCTCTTCCCATATGTTTTTAAAACAGTGAGGAATACAAACTTGCAAACTTGCCAGTTTGCAAGTTTTTCCAAGGAACAGGAACCTTGAGGAAGTAAGAGATCCTTGAGTGTGTGAGGGGAAGAACCACCCGGGGAAACTGCTGCACCATTGTGCCAAGAAGGCAGGATTTGTGGATAGCCAAGGGGTCCATGGGCCTGCTTAGGGGGTAACCAGGACCTGCTCATCTGATGAGCAAATGCGCGTCAAGTGTCCACAAGCACTCTGGCACCAAGCTCACAGTTTTAGAAGTCAGAAGAGCATAATTTCACCTTGGATCTTCCCAGGAGGAGTTTACCGTCTGCCCTGGGGAAGGGAAAAAAGGGAGACACTTGTTGAGCACCTACTGTGTACCTGGCACTTTAAAACCCTGAGCCTCATCAAGATGGGATTAATATCTCAATTTAATCAATGGGGAAACTGAGGCTTAGATAGGACAAGTAGTTCTCTCCAGTTAGTGGTGACTCCAATATCTGAGCCTCAATTTTTTTCATAGTAGAGAACATGTAGGCATTAAATATTTGACTACATAGAAAGAGACAGAGATGAGGAAGAAAGTGAAAGAGATACATACGTGATGAAAAAAATAAAAACAAAAAAACAGAGAGCAAGAAGAAGCAAAAAAGCCATGATCCCTGTCCTTGGTGAAGCTTCTAGCTTAATGATATAAACACATCATTAATTAAATAATCACACAAATAAGAGAATAATTTTAGTACACAATCATCAAACAAATAAATGAATAATTCTCAACACTGAGACAGTTATTTCACCTTTCTAAGTCTGTTGTCTATGTAATAGAACTAAGAGTAGAACTTACCTCTAGTGCTGTGAGCATTAAATAAAGTAGTCAAGTTAAAGCTCTTAGGACAGTGCCTAGTCTTCACTAGTGCCCAGTGTCAGCCATTTATCATTTCTATTGTTACTGTCATTCTTATCACTATTGTAGCCATGATGTTTTGAGAGTACAAGGGGCACAGGGCACAGCATCTATGTAGACATATCCACTAGAGCCCTCTTTCCCCGAGAAGAGCCTCTGTACCTTGGTCACCCTGGGCAAGAGATCCAGTGAAGGTGGGCGGTTCATTCACATCTGCAATCTGGATTAAAATGGTCTGTGATGCTGTTGCCCCTTGGTTATCTTTGGCATAGATTATCAGGGAATAGAGTGTCACTATCTCAAACTCCAGCTTGGGTACTCCAGTGGTGAATAACTAGATTTTTTAAAAATGAAGAATAATGGAGTGAATGACTGGCTTCATCAGGATGTAGATGGAATATTTTAGGTCTATAATCTCTATTATCAGTCAGTACATTTTAAAGACACAAAACTCTTATACTTAAAAAGTACGGTGATCTGATTTTTTAAAAAACTTCCATGAGCCGAGAATTCACTTACGTTATATCCAATGGTTTCTCCTTCATTTTTCCATCTTTCCACGATTCTTCCTAATAACAAAGTTAACCATTTATTGAACCCCTTCCTCACTTTGTCAAGGATTATCCTGAGTGTTTTACAAACATTTCATTCCATCCTTGAAATTGCAAGTGGATGCATTTTACAGTTGGAGAAGCTGAGACTTGCAGAGTTAAGCTTCTTGGCCAAGTTTTCACGGATAGAAATACAACGAATCTGGATTCCCCTGACTTCAGGTTCATGCTCTTCGTCATGAGTCTAAGCTGCTTAGCACTCAAAATGGATGAAAGGGCCAGATAAGAGCTCCTCTTTTCCCTCCCCTATTCAGTCACCCACATCACCCCTTTCCTGGGTCCTTTGTGGTTTTCACGTGTTTTTTGAACTGCTGTGTGCAGGGTCCTCTTGAGGTTGAATATCAAGAGGACTGGGTTTCAGTTTCACCTCTAGAATGAAATGGCCCTAAGACTTTGGCCATGATCTTCGATGTCTCTGGATTAGATGTCTTCATCCTTACATGAAAGTCTTGTAAGTTCTGTTGCTAATGTCCTTCCCATGTCTGTCATGATGCAGCTAGGTTAGGGAATGCTTGTTTCTAAAGCTTTCTTATTAGTTAAGTAACAGAAAGCAAAGATTTTATTGAATAGCAAACGCCACTGGAAGGGGTTAAATACTTGTCTTTGGGCATTCTGTGTCAAACCACGAACACTTTCTAAAATGATTACAGGTTTTAAGGCAATACTAATAGCTTATGTGTACTGAGCACTTACTATGTACCAACTCTAAGTGTTTAATATTGATTACATTATTTAACCCTTAGAAAAACATTGTGATTGATACTTTTATTATACCCATTTTACAAATGAAGAAACAGAGGCTTAAAGAGATCACTTAACAAGGAACAGAGAGGAAGGACAGGAATCCAGACTTTCCACCAAAATCCATGCTCTTAGCCACGCCGTACACTACCAATGTGGCCTCCTTCTCAGTAATAGAATCACCGAATCTCAGAAAAAAGAAGCATAATGTCACCCCACCAACATCATATTAACAAAAGCTAACATTTGTTGAGCACTTTCTTTGCACTAGGCATTGGTCTCAGCCCTTTAACTCACTTAATCATGAAAACAAACCTGTGAGAAAGGTAGTCTTACTACCATCCCCATTTCACAGATGAAGAAATTGAAGCTTAGATTATAAAATATATCCTAAAAAGCCATGCTGCAGGAAGAAGCAGAACCTGGACCTGACCCGGGTCAATCTGCCCCCAGAACCCTTGCACTTATCAGCATCAGCTGACTGCCACACCTGCTTGTTTTTCACACAATTACATGAAAAGTCAGTAATACATGGATATTTTATAGCTATACTCTGCTGAGCACTTACGGTAGACTGGACATTTTATCTCTTCAGTTCTCACAATCATCCCATAGAAATTAATGCTATTATAATCCCGATGCTACTGATGAGGAAATTGAGGCTCAGAAGTTAAATACTTTGCTCAAGGTAACACAGCTATTGAGTGACAGAGCTGAGATTTAAAGTTAAGTCTTTCTGACTCTAAATTTTTTTCTTTTCATCATAGCCCAATGCTTCCTGATAAGTTAATTTAATACCACAGCCTGGTGTTAAAATATACAAGGTTTTCCAGCTTTGCTTAAGCACAACCTTATCTTCAAGGAGCTCCCTTAACCAAGAAGTACAACCCTGGGCTCAAGCTGGCCCTTCAGGTGTGTTTGCCTCTGTCCTGGGAGCCCCAAGGGACGGCAAGTGTATCCATTTTGCTCCCTAGCATCTTTGCTCCCTAGTATCAGGCTTCCCATTCGTTTTCAACAAATATTTATTGAATCGATGCAAATGCCTATTCTTTACACTGGAAGAAAACAGGAAGATGGTTTAAGTCTCCATCTGGCAGATTACTCCCACCCAGGGAACAGGCAGGGTGCACACAGAAAGGGTAACTTGGGTTCATTTTTCCAACCTGCCTATGCAACCCCACTTATGTTGCTCAATGACAGGTAGCAATTTGAAGATTACATAACTGGAGTGTACCTTGTCTCATTTCCATTGATTTATCTATATAATCAGTTCACTTCAAGCTTTGCTATCGTTTCTGCAGAGACTAGGCCGGTGTTCATTTGGTGGTTGTTGGTTTTTGTTTGACTGCCTGACCAATCGCCCTTCCTAAGCTCAATCAGTCTTTTGCAAAACAAACAAGCATATATGCTGCAAGGAAAGAAGTTCAACAAAGGATAATGATATGCTGGGATATGCTAAACCCCAAATAGAACAGTATTTCCGTCCTTGTACTGCAATGTTGTAGAAACAGTTATTAACTCATTTCTTTAGCCTTTATCTGCAGATGTATTTGCATGTTATGAAACTGCTGCATAATTGAACTACTTCTAAAGCTTGTCTTTAATACAGTTATGATTATGTGGCCACATCTTTCTTAGTTTTTTATTACCTGTAATCTGGCTATAATAATGCTAAATATTGAAATATATTTATTACAGTAACAGCTACTGTGTATTGACTGCTTGCTATGGACAAAGCAGTAAGACAATACTTTCCATACATTATCTTTCAGAATCTTCTTGCTAATCCCTGAGTGAGGTGGTATTATTATAGTTAATCTCATTATATAGAAAAAATAATAAAGCACAGAAAGTCAAGTATATTACCCAAGGTCATGTTTCTACTGACTGAAGGAGCTGTGGTTGAAAATTAGTTTATCAGACCCCCAAATCAGTGCGTAGAGCAGCTGTGCTCACTACCTTCACACACAGAAACACACATACACACGCACACACACATACACAAAGCAAAACTACTGAACACTCTTTGCCATCATTCCACTGCTATTTAGACTTATAACAAAAATCTAATTAAGAACAAGCAGGAGGGCCGGGCGCCGTGGCTCAAGCCTGTAATCCCAGTACTTTGGGAGGCCGAGACGGGCAGATCACGAGGTCAGGAGCTCGAGACCATCCTGGCTAACACAGTGAAACCCCGTCTCTACTAAAAAAATACAAAAAACTAGCCGGGCAATGTGGTGGGCACCTATAGTCCCAGCTACTCAGGAGGCTGAGGCAGGAGAATGGCGTAAACCCAGGAGGCGGAACTTGCAGTGAGCTGAGATCCGGCCACGGCACTCCAGCCTGGGCGACGGAGCGAGACTCCGTCTCAAAAAAAAAAAAAAAGAACAAGCAGGAGAAAACATTTTACACCAAACTGAAGCTGGAAGCACATTTAAGTCTGACAATACCAAGGTTTGGCAAGGATATTCAAGAGCTCATAACAGACCTTTCCTGACCCTTTTAATTCTGTTCTCTTTACAATAGCAATTTAAGCTGTAAGCAAATCATGTCTCTTTCCTGCAAAACTCCTCAGTGGTTTCTTAGGTGTGGGAGGTGGATTTAATATCCCCAATTCTTTAATCTTTTCTATATTCATGTTTTTGCCATGTGCCTTTGCAATTCCTCCTAATAAAAACAGGGTATATTTCTTCAGCCCATGGCTTGGATATGTGACACTTGTTTTAGCCAATGATATGAGCAGATGTGGGTCTTGAAACGTACATGTGGGGTTGAGCATATCCTCTTGCTCTCCTCCTTTTGCCCGGAGAAGAATGTCCCTCTGCTAGCCAGTGTCCCAAGGAGAATGGGAAGGACAAGAGACAGACCTGAACTCAACCTGCAGACTGGAGCCAAACCAGGCGAGATCAGCTAAACAACATGTTGCTCTCAAAGACTTTATTACTCCAGCACAGAAAGCAGCATAAGCTTCATGTTCACATTGGTTCCCTTGCTCTCATGTGCCATGGGGACCATGTAGAGGAGCCCAGCTGAATGCTGTGCATGCTGTGGGTTTGTATCAAGGTTTGAGAAACTCCGACCTTAGGGAATCCGGAGCTCTTATAACAGCAGACCCCAACCTTTTTGGCACCAGGGACTGGTTTCATGGAAGACAATTTCCACAGAGCAGGGTTGGGTGGGAATGGTTTCGGGATAATTCAGATCATTACATTTACTGTGCACTTTATTTCTATTATTATTACCTTATAATATATAATAAAATTATTATACAACTCACCATAATGTAGAATCAGTGGGAGTCCTAAACTTGTTTTCCTGCAACTAGATGGTCCCATCTGGCCGCGATGGGAGACAATGACAGATCATCAGGCATTAGGTTCTCATAAGGAGCACAAAACCTAGATCCCTCGAATGAGCAGTTCACAGTAGGGTTCACACTCCTATGAGAATCTAATGCCGCCTCTGATCTGGCAGGAGGTGGAGCTCAGGAGGTACTGAGACTGATGGGGAACAGCTGTAAATACAGACGAAGCTTCACTTGCTTGCCTGCCACCCACCTTCTGTTGTGTGGCCCAGTTCCTAACAAGCCATGGACTGGTACGAGTTTGTGGCCTGGGGGTTGGGGACCCCTTTCTTATAATGAACAATCAGCCTGCCTAAACTTTGATCCAGAGGGAAAAATTAGCTATATTATATCTAGCTGGGTATGATACAGCCATCTAGGTAAACAAAACTTCCTAACATGACTCACAGACACTGCAGGCTCTGCCTTCCCCATCTCCTTTGCAGTATAATCTCCCATCATGCTTTCCCTTTGGCTCCTGTCACATTGATCCTTCAGTCCTGTCTTTCTAATATGCTCCTTCTTGCTACAGGGACTTCGCACATGCTCTCTCTCTGCCTGGAATGTTCTTCTCTTCTTCTTTATCTATTCAATTCCTATGCATTCTGCAGATTGCTTTTCATGTAGCTCTTCCTCAGGGAAGACTGACTAGTTAAAATGTCCCCTTTAGGGGCTCCCACAGACCTGTGAGTCTGCCTTTCTTGGCTGTTATTGCATTTACAATTTTATGTTAGGTTGGTGCAAATGTAATTGCCATTGAAAGTAATGGCAAAAACCGCAATTACATTTGCACTAACCTAATACTTTTGGGTACGTTCACTTGATTAGTATGTCTCCCTATGAACAAGTCAATTCCATGAGGGCAAGGAATTCCCTGTGTCTCAGTAGATTCTTAATAATTACTTGTGAAATAAATGGATCTTGATGTCCCCAAGGAGTTTTAGAGTGTCTGACATATAACAGGGTTCCAAAGAGTGGTCACTAAATTAATAACATACAGTAGAAGGTAACAAAAAAGAGAATGATATTTCATCTTAAAGCCCTTGTGGTATCAAGTGATAATAGTGTTTGCCAACATACTTACTTCCCAAAGATGTGTGGATCTACGAGACAGCACAAATGGATGGACTGCAGGATTTGCATTAATAATAACAGGATCTCCAACCAGAGAAGCATGAGGTGAGACAGACACAGTGATTTTGGCAACCTGTGTATGTTCAGAGGCATTTTCCAGAAGAGGGCTGGCATTCTCAATGACAAAATTTGGAAAAGCTAGAACATCTTAGAGGAAACACAAAAGTTGGCTTTTTAATGAGGATTTCTACATGGCTTCCTAACCTATTTTGTGTTTTAAAACCACAAAGGAAAAGTGCAATAAATACTTCCCTTTTTTCTTTTTTTTATTAAATGCTTTTTTATTAAATTAGAAGTTATAAATGTCTCAAAAATCAGTTGAGTTGGCTTGGTAGGGTCATCGAGAGCTGAGAAACGTTTCAGAACTTATCCTACAAGTTACCATACTGCAGTTTCACAGAGGCTGGCAGAAGACACAAGACTTCTGGGTCAGAGACAAAGGATTTTATTATCATGGCTCAGCAACCAGCATAAGCTTCATGTTCACATCCTTTCTCTTTGTTCCTCAGGCCCCATGAGGGCAAAAACAAATGGCCTAACTAGATGCTACACATGCTTTGGGTCTGCATTTGTATTACAGTTGAGAAATCCTTAACTTACAAACCCACATGTTATAAAATGAGCAGTAAGCCTGCCTGACTTTGACCTGGAGGGAGAAAATACCTTTATTATACCGGATGCCAAACAAACCATCCTCTGCTTCAGAGGAAAATAGTATCTCTATCACTACTTAAACACGTTTGAAACAAATTGTCCAGAACAAAGGCAGCCAGTGCCTCTGCTCACAAGATGTACAGAAGTGCAAGAGACCCATGGAGAACTGTCTCCCAGCAAGGGCTGGTCTTTTTTCTTTTGTTTTGTTTTTGTTTTTTTTATACTTTAAAAAATATGTGTAGCAGCTGCTCAGTGCCCCACCCCCATTTCCTCCATACTCACCTCTGCAAGTGAAATGCTACTTCTACAACTGCCTGGAGAGCAGCTTCTCCTGCACAAAGGATAAGCCAGAGTGCCAGAGAGTGAAGGCCCCTGGAAGCTGTCCTCACGCAATGGCCAAGAGGGATATGGTGAATGGTGATCAAATACCTCAGCTTCCTCACTCTTCAGCGTGGATAAGTAACACTGAGCTGTGCTTCCACACTGGATTCCTGAGTGCCCCAATGAAATTGAGCTCTGGTTGCCCCTGGTGCTAACACGCTTGTTAACACACCCTTTATTCATTGCCTACCATTTGTTGTCTGGCTTCCTTACCCCACTCCGGGTGTTTCCTGGGATCAGCTCCCAAGTTAATTGCAGTACTTGCACTGGAACCCTTCCCTTAGTGCTGGCTTTCAAGAGAATCTGAACTAAGGCAATGTGATATAATAATGTTTCGCAACGTACAACAAAACATAAAGAATATGGCACTGGCCACTCCAGTAAGAGAAGAGTATCAGGGAAATCGGATATCATTAGTTAATTAAGATAAATACTGAAGTTTAGAAAGGTCTTCTGTCCTGTCATATCTGATCCTTGTTCATGTCTCTGGCCTCATCTCTCCATATGTCCATTTTCATATGCTCTGTTTCAATTATCCCGAGCTTCTTTCCACTTCTCTAGTCCACCTCTAAACAATTATATATATTTTTTCTACAGCAATTTTTTTTTTTTTTTTTTTTTTGGTTGGAGACGGAGTCTCGCTCTGTCGCCCAGGCTGGAGTCCAGTGGCGCGATCTCAGCTCACTGAAAGCTCCGCCTCCCGGGTTTACGCCATTCTCCTGCCTCAGCCTCCCGAGTGAGTAGCTGGGACTACAGGCGCCCGCCACCTCGCCCGGCTAGTTTTGTTTTTTGTATTTTTCAGTAGAGACGGGGTTTCACCGTGTTAGCCAGGATGGTCTCGATCTCCTGACCTCGTGATCCGCCCGTCTCGGCCTCCCAAAGTGCTGGGATTACAGGCTTGAGCCACGGCGCCCGGCCAGCATTTTTAACTTACTAACATTTCACTCATTCTTCAGTTGGCCCGTAGACATCACTTTCTTCAGAAAGCCTTTCCTGGCCTGCCTGACTCTGCTTCAATATTCCTTCTCAGTGTCTGTGTGTCACCCCATCATAACATTTGACACATTATATTTTAATTGCCTTTAGTTTGGGTGATTCCTCAGGGAACCATTACTCTAACTGCAAAAAATGTGTTTATTTTGATAACTGAATAAGAATACCTTATCTTTTTTTTTTTTTTTTTTTTTTTTGAGATGGAGTCTTGCTCTGTGGCTCAGGCTGGAGTGCAGTGGCGCGATCTTGGCTCACTGCAAGCTCCGCCTCCCAGGTTCACGCCATTCTCCTGCCTCAGCCTCCCCAATAGCTGGGACTACAGGAGCCCGCCACCACGCCTGGCTAATTTTTTGTATTTTTAGTAGAGACGGGGTTTCACCGTATTAACCAGGATGATCTTGATCTCCTGACCTCATGATCCACCTGCCTTGGCCTCCCTAAGTGCTGGGATTATAGGCGTGAGCCACCGCACCCGGCCCCTCATACATATTTTTTGAATGAATAATAAATAATATTAATGATCATTTGTAGGACATTCTTTCACACATATTTTTTTCATTTAATCCTCACAACAACCCTGGGGTGAGGGTACTATTATTCTTGCTTACATTTTCCACATGAGAATGCTGAGACACAGAAACACCAAGTGGTCTTATGTTATACAGCTAAGCGATGGCAGAGTTGGGATTTGAACCCAAAACTTGACTTGCTGGAGCCAAATCTCACGTTCTCAAATGACTGAGATGTCTTCATGATTCAGGATGAACTTCTCTTGGGTAAAAATTAGAAAAAGCAAAAGTTGGCTGGGCAAGTGACTCATACCCATAATCCCAGCACTTTGGGAGGCCGAGGCCAGTGAATCACCTCAGGTCTGGGAGTTCGAGAACAGCCTGGTCAACATGGTGAAACCCTGTCTCTATTAAAAACACAAAAATTAGTCAGGCATGGTGGTGGGCACCTGTAATTCCAGCTACTCAAGAGGCTGAGACAGGAGAATCACTTGAACCCGGGAGGCAGAGGTTGCAGTGAGCCCAGATTGCCCCATTGCACTCCAGCCTGGACAACAAGAGTGAAACTTCATCTCAAAAGAAAAAGAAAGAAAGAAAGAAAGAAAGAAAGAAAGAAAGAAAGAAAGAAAAGAAAGAAAAGAAAGAAAAGAAAGAAAAGAAAGAAAAGAAAGAAAAGAAAGAAAAAGAAAGAAAAGAAAGAAAAGAAGAAAGAAAAGAAAGAAAAGAAAGAAAAGAAAGAAAGGAAGAAAGGAAAGAGAAAGAAAGAAAGAGTGAAAGAAATAGTGAAAGTTTTCAGAATCAAAATTTGAGAAGGTTCTCATGCAACTGAACAATAGCTCGGGGGAAGAAGGAGGAGAATGACATAATGAATGAACTTTCTGATCAAGCAGATTTCGGCTCAGATCCTAATTCTGAGTCTCACTGGACACATGACCACTTGGACAAGCCACTCATCTTCTCTGAGGCTAGAAGACAACTGCCACTCAATAAGAAGCCTCTGGCTGGACCAGTTAGGAAGCTGCTCATGTTATTTAAAAGATAAGTGATACAGATTATTGGCCACTATGATTTATCATTCATTCTCACAGAAAATGTAGAGTTTCTTTGTACATAAATTCATTATGTTTTATTAGATGGGATGTGTGAACTGGGGGTTAAAATAGATCCCTAAATGATGTTATTCCATACAACTTCTGTCTAACCCTGTGATGTCATGAAATTACTCAATGTTTGAAGTCACAATGCATTTGGAAACAAAAAGTCATTATATGTCCTACTGTGCTGGCTTACTTTGTATTTTTCTCTCTTTTCTTCTTTCTCTCTCTTTTATTTGTTCTCTGCTCCCCTTAATTTCAGCTGAGCTTTTTCTTTACAGTGAAGGTTTTAGCAAAGGTAACTAAGGCTCGACTCTCAGAACATCTTTGGAAAAAGCAAATAATTTTTTTAAAGTACCCTGAATTCAGGTCCTATTGCCTCTTCATTCCCGAATTAAAACTTCTCTTCCAATTTAGTTGGTCAAGCTTTTATTGAATGGTAAGTTTGGTCCTTAGGCATTAGGTATAACTTAAAAAATTCACAAGGATGAATAGGGCCTCCTACCTGCCCCTTCACTCCCTGCCCAGGTACACTCAGCCCAGGAGGAAATGTGATGTATCCAGGAAACAGCAGTGAGGCAGACACTCTCAGTGCCCCACCCACCCACATCCCTTTTACTCTTACCCTTTCAGTGCACACTGGCCCAATTCCATCTGTTGGTACCTGTGGTGTTCTCTGGCACTGAAGTGCTGGAGAATTAATGTGCTTTTTTTTTTTTTTTTTTTTTTTTTTTTTTGTTCTCCATCAAAGGAGCCTTTCCTGTCCAAAACCTCATGAATCTATTTCATGAAGGTGACTGCAAGCCTCTCAATGAAGGTGGCTGCAAGCCTCTCTCCAGTCATGTATATTTTCACCATCCTCTTTCCTGAATCAAAAAATTATCTTCTACTTCCAAAGGTGTGCTTTAGGATACATACAACCTTTCTGTTTAAACAATGGTCTGAAAATTTCTGAACTATAAGATTTGATAACTAGATATTTTCTGTTTTTGCTCATTGACTTCCCTCTGGAAGTCACATTGCAAAACCTTATTCAGAACGTTTACTCCATGGCCGAAATTTGCATTCTATTAGGGGTATATGACTATGTTGGAGGTGGGGGACTATGGTTATTTAGCAAAGTAATGATGCTTGGGGGGGTGAGATAGAATAATCCTCCCCTTACCACTCTATGTCAAGATACGTACTTCCTAATCCCCAGAACCTGGGAATGTGTTAATTTTATTTATTTATTTATTTATTTTTTAATTTGATAAAGTCTTGCTCTGTCACCCAGGCTGGAGTACAGTGGCGCGATCTCGGCTCACTGTAACCTCCACCTCCCAGATTCAAATGATTCTCCTGTCAGCCTCTCAAGTAGCTGGGATTACAGGTGCCCACCACCACGTCCGGCTAATTTTTGTGTTTTTAGTAGAGATGTTGCCCAGGCTGGTCTCAAACTCCTGACCTTAGGTAATCCACTCACCTTGGCCTCCCAAAGTGCGGGGATTACAGGCGTGAGCCACTGTGCCCAGCCAGAATGTGTTAATTTACATCACAAAGGGAACACAAGTGTGAATAAATTAGGAGTCTTGAGATGGGGAACTACACTGGGTGATCTGGATTGACCCAGGGTGATCACAAGGGTCCTTAAAAGTAAGAAGAGAGTCAGAAGGAGAAGTGAAGCATGGTCAGAAAGATGCAACATTGCTGGCTTTTAGGATAGACAAAGGGGGTTGGGTTATAAGCCAAGGAATGCAAGCAGCCTAAAGAAGCTGAAACAGGCAAGGAAACAGATTCAGCCTCCAGTCTCCAGAAGGAAGCACAGCCTTGCCAACACTTTGAGTTCTGCCCCATAAGACCCATGTCAGAACTTTTAACTACAGAACTGTAAGACAAATTTACGCTGTTTTAAAGGCATCATCAAGTTTGGGATAATCTGTTGCAGCGTGAAAAGAAAATTAATACAGGGGTTATTTCAATTATGTAAGAAAATATCAATAAGCACATCTTACATGATTGAGCTGCCCATAGTGAATGTGCCAGTGTACTAAACCTGAAATCAGTTAGCATCACTCCTTTTCTCAAAATCCTCTAAGAGCTTCTCATCTCACACAGAGCAAAAGGCTAAACTCCTACAATGGCCTCCAGATCCCACATGCTAGGCCCTTTGTTATCTGTCTGGCCTCATATTCTACCACTCTTGCCCTCCCTCCTTCTGTTCTAGCCACACAGGCCTTTCTGTTCCTTGCACATATCAAGCAGTCTGTGCCACAGAGACTTTGCTCTGACCATTCTCCTCATCCAAGGTGCATGTTCCCTGGATCTCTCTATGACTCATTTACTCATTTCCTGTAGGTCTCTGCTATTAGTTGGCATAAACATAATTGCTGTTTTTGCCATTAAAAGTAATGGCAGGCCAGGCGCAGTGGCTCCTGCCTGTAATCCCAGCACTTTGGGAGGCCGAGGCAGGTGGATCACTTGAGGTCAGTAGTTCAAGATCAGCCTGGCCAACATGGTGAAATCACGTCTCTACTAAAAATACAAAAAATTAGCCAGGCATGGTGTCAGGTTCCCAGTTACTTGGAAGGCTGAGACAGGAGAATCATTTGAACCCAGGATGTGGAGTTTGCAGTGAGCCGAGATCCCACCACTGCGCTCCAAACTGGGCGACAGAGCAAGACTCCATCTCAAAAAAAAAAAAAGTAATGGTAAAACCTCAATTACATTTGTGCCAACCTAACATAATGTCACTATAGCAGAGAAGTCTTCTCATGCCAAATAAAAACATTTCCCATCCCTGCAGACACTTCCTATCTCTTCAAATTTCACGTTATTTGTTAATATTTTTTGCCCCTCCCTATCCCCTCCCACTTAAAATACAAGTGTCATGAAATTGGGAACTTTCATCTGTTCCTCACTGTATGCGCAGTACCAAGAACAGTGTCTGTCCATAGTAGGCATTTAATAGGTATTTGTGGAATGATTAGGTGAATAAATGAATACGAAAAATTATCCTTTTTTGCTAACTGAAGAAGATCAATCCTATTGACCTATGGGTCAAGACCTTATTATTTTGTCACAAGGAATGCACTTGAAAACTTGCTACTACATGTCATCTTGTTGGTTCGGATTCTCTATTCAATTCCACAGGTTGGGCCATGTCAATGACGGCTTATATCGGTATTCGATGGCGTCTTGTTGCCATTGCATTAAAGAGTGAATTGATTTTAGGTTTTTCTTCAATATATTTGCATGTGCTGAGAAACTTGGGAATAATTTGGTTTTCCACTAAAGGTATATTCTGAAAAACAATCTCAATTCCTTAACATATGATAATCTCTAGAAAAGGGGATCATAATTTTCCGAGAATATCAACCCATCCACCAAACTGGTTTTGTTTTGTTTGAGACGGGGTCTCAATCTCTCACCCAGGCTGGAGTGCAGTGATGTGATCTCGGGTCACTGCAACCTCCACCTACCAAGTTCAAGATATTCTTGTGCCTCAGCCTCCCGAGTAACTGGAATTACAGACGTGCGCACCACACCTAGCTAATTTTTGTATTTTCAGCAGAGATGAGATTTTGCCATGTTTCCCAGGTTTGTCTCAAACTTCTAACCTCAAGTGATCCGCCTGCCTTGGCCTCCCAAAGTGCTGAGATTGCAGGTGTGAGCCACCACACTCAGCCCAAACTGTTAAGTAAGTAGAGCTGGCATTTTATTATGCATTTCCTGTCAAAATAGTTACTTAAAAAAAAAAACTATTCACTTTCTGAAATTAAGTCAATAAGTAAAAATAATAAGAATAGAGCCAGGCATGGCCAGGTGCGGTGACTCACACCTGTAATCCCAGCACTTTGGGAGGCTGAGGCGGGCAGATCACAAGGTCAGCAGATCGAGACCATCCTGGCTAACATGGTGAAACCCCGTCTCTACTAAAAATACAAAACAATTAGCTGTGCGTGATGGCGGGCGCCTGTAATGCCAGCTACTCGGGAGGTTGACGCAGGAGAATGGCGTGAACCCGGGAGGCGGAGCTTGCAGTGAGCCGAGATGGCGCCACTGCACTCCAGCCTGGGCGACAAAGCAAGACTCCGTCTCGAAATTAAAAAAAAAAGAATAGAGCCAGGCACACTGGCCCACACCTGTAGTCCCAACTACTTGGGAGTCTGAGATGGGAAGATCACTTGAGCCTCAGTTCAACTTGGCAGGTATATAGCAAGACCCCTTCTCTAGAATAAAATAAAAAGAATAAAAATGATCGTAGGCTTATAGCTGTATCACAGAGACAAATTGTGAAAAAATATGGAATGCTATGTGAAAATGCTGGCATAGAAATGATGGAAACTGAGAGGCTGCCTCTTCATACTCAAGGACAAGAGGAGATTAAAAAAAAAATTCATCTCCAGAAAGACAGAGCCAATAGAAAAAATATATAAAATAAAATTAATTTAAAATTAAAAAGAAAAAACTAGTTGAACTCTGTTCATGGACATTGTAAAATAATGCCTGACGGCTGGTGTAGAGCACTGGGAGCAGTAGGTACTGTGGTAAACTGAGAGCTTGTTCTCACCCAACTGGGCTGCCACTCCTCTGCCTATATGGGAATGTGGGCCGAGTTGCCAGTGACTCTTAATTTTTTATGAGGATCCTGAAATGGACATCCTATAGGCCAGGGGTGTCCAATCTTTTGGCTTCCCTAAGCCACAGTGGAAGAAGAATTGTCTTGTGCCACGCATAAAATGCACTAACACAAATGATGGCTGATGAGCTAAAAAAAATTTTTTTGATCACCAAAAAAACTCATAATGTTTTAAGAAAGTTTATGAATTTGCGTTGGGCCACATCCAAAGCCGTCCTGGGTCGCATGTGGTCCACGGGCCACACGCTGGACAAAGTTGCTAGAGGCCAAACATGTCTGAGCATTTCCAGTATGTGACTCCAGATTCAAGGTAACAATCTTTACCCAAATACACAAAAAAGTCAAAATATAACAAACTAAGTTGAAATAAAATATTTCTTACATTTCATTAGATCTTTCAGTCTTTAAGATACCCATCGTTTATTCTTATAAGAGTGAACATATTTTACTTGATTTTTTTGTTGTGAATAATACAGTTTGGCTCTTTTCCAATTCTAGAAGTGGTTGATTCTAAAGCAAATGGTTGAATTCATCAGTTGAGTTATTTTATGAATCAATTCATCCCATAATGAGAGAAAAAAATATTTAAATCATTGTCTTGCTATGCATTCAAAATTTTTGTGATTCATTTCTAAACTTTTGGGTTCAATTTTTTAGTATAAATGTAATTTATATTCTTTTCCTAAGTCAAACAGTAAAGTCTATAAAGTAAAAAAATTTAAATCTCCTACATATTTCTCCCCACCTCTGCTGCTCTACCACTTTCACTTGTAATCTCCAGGAATAATCAGTTAAATCTTTGTTATACATTATTTCAGAATTTTCTATGCCTGTTGGCATGTGAATATAGATAGGTGTTTTTTAAAAGATCTTCTTGTGTTTATAGTTTTAGCACATCCTGCCTCCACAGTACACCACAGATTACCTCCTTACCTGCGCGTCAGAACCAACCTTCTTCTTTTAATGGCTCCAATATCCATAGTATGCATGAAGCACCATTTATTTAATCCTCCATTGGTAGACATATGGGTTGCCTCTAGCTTTTGTTATTACAAATACACCTACATATATCCTTATATTATTGTGTTCTTGTGTAGGATACCTTTCCAGAGGTGGAATGCTGGCTCTGAGGCTTGAGATTTCAGATGTTGGCGGGTATTTCCAAATTGCTCTCCAAAGAGCTTACTCCTATTGATATCAACAGCATCTGAGAGGACATTTTGATTCACATGTTGACTTTCCAGTGTGGTACAACCCAGAGCACTGGACAATTTTAAAGACCAACACTGAGAAGTTAGAGAGTAAATGCCAACTGATAGACTACCAAATAATTATTTCAAAGCTATTTATGAGTCATAAGTTAGAAATACTAACCTGGGGCAGCAACCAACACAAAAAACAAATGAAAAAAGGCATGATTTAACTTGAAAGCCTGTTGGCTCTTCGAAGACACTTTACTCCAGCTGTATCTTTGCTGACTTCTGGGGAGTTCACCCCTTGGTAAAGAGTCTTCCCAGGAGAAACACTGTGTCGCCAGGCACCCTGTATATACTTCCTGTGACACAGTTCTTGCTGAGTGATCTGTAACATGATACCTCCTTCTCTCAAAAGGGCAAAAGCTTCAGCAAGAGGATTTGCTTGAGCCAGGTGGAAAAGCCCCCAGTTGCTATTTCCCCACATGCAAAGGTCTCCCAAATCCCGGTAAAGCTGGGGCAGCCAGAATTAGTGAGGACTCTTTAGGAAACTCATGTATTTTCCAAAGGATTATGCTTAATAATGACTCCAGGTCACTAAAGTGACATTGTCTTGCTCTAGTCTATGTATTTACTTCACCCAGACTCGGAATAGAAACCCAGAATCTCAGCTTACCAAGTTTGCAGAGGGCTTACAAGTTGCTAGGCAAGGTTAGCACGCAACCAGATAGTGAGAAGATGCAAAAGCAGTCTAATAATGGGCCAATAGCCAACTGAATGCTTGTGAATATGTTCAAGTTAAAGCTTAGGGGAAAATCAGCTTTAGGAGCACTGACGAGAGAGACCTGGCTCAACAGAGAGTTAACATGAAAGCATCTCTGGAGGCAGCAAATTGGTGACCCGCAGGTTAAATATGGCCTGCAGATCACATTTTTAAATGTGTGAGGCTTCTTAAAGATTTGAAGTTCAATAGAATTGGATTGGTCCAGTACTCTACAGTTTACCACAATTCCAACCCCTCCCTTTTACACCCCACCCACTGCTTCTCACATTTCCCTGCTTGGCTCCTGCGGGTATTCATGTTTGCAATCTCTGACTTAGAGGTTTCAATCAATTGCTATCTCAATAGGAGTCAACTGTTGTCATGGTTACCTGATAGGATTATGCAATCTCAGACATGTTCAATGGAAGAATAATGTTGAGAACAAGGGAGATTGTGTTTTGACCTGGTTTTTTCCTGTTACAGCTGGCTTTTTGGCTTTTCAGAGGGACCTTTACAAATGTCCAGGGAATGATCACACAGGGATAGCTCCAAGCCATGTCCTGTGAAGGGTAGTTGATAAGGAGAGTTGACTGATGGGGGACTCCTGAATGGGTGCCCTTCTCTTTAGTTCCACTGTTCCCCCTTTAGCTAAACCACTGGACTACAGCAACAACTTAACACCCCAACTTAGTATCTCCTTCTCTCTACTCATCCCCTATAGTTGACTGTTCTTGCATTACTATAAAGAAATACCTGAGACTGGGTAATTTACTAGAAAAAAATGTTTAATTGGCTCATGGTTCTGCAGGCTGTACAGGAAGCATGGCACCAGCATCTATTTTTGGGATGCCTCTGGAAGCTCATAATCCTGGCTGAAGGCAAAGTGGGAGCTTGCACATCACTAGGTGAAAGCAGGGGCAAGAGAGAGGGCGGGGAGTGCCACGCACTTTTAAACAACCGGATCTTGCAAGAATGCACTTGATATCATGAGGACAGTAACAGGGGATGGTACAAAACCATGGGTGAGAAACTGCCCCATGATCCAATCACTTCCCACCAGGCCCCACCTTCAACACTGGCAATTACATTTCAACGTGAGGTTTGGGCAGCGACACATATCCAAACTGTATCTCCCCCATATCCTAGTTCATTTCAATATTTAACTTCTTACGTATTAACCTGGATCTGCACACTTCTGGTACTCCTCACCCCCATCTGTTGACGGCCTGGACTAAGTGCCTACCTAATGACTTTTCAACACTCACTTTTTCCTCCCCAATGTATTCTCTAAGCTGCACACAGCAACCTTTTAAAAACATATGCATAACTATGCCTTCCCCATGTCACCTATGTTCCCACCACACTGGTCTTCTTCCTGCCCTCAAACATGCTGGTTTGCACCTGCCTGTGAACCTTTGCTCATGTAGTTTTTTGCCTTGGAAATACCTCTCCCAGATCTCAACATACTTTGTCTCTTTTTCAACATTAAATGTCTCACTTCAAACACCACCTCCTTAAGTGATCTTTATTGATCATTTTGGAGGAGTGCCCACTCCCAGTCACTTTCTACCATGTTTTTCTACTTTTTTTTTTTTTTTTTTTTTTTTAAGACGGAGTCTCGCTCTGTCGCCAGGCCGGAGTGCAGTGGCCTGATCTCAGCTCACTGTAACCTCTGCCTCCTGGGTTCAAGCAATTCTCTTCCCTCATCCTCCTGAGTAGCTGGAACTACAGGCGTGCACCACCATGCGCAGCTAATTTTTGTATTTTTAGGAGAGACAGGGTTTCACCATGTTGGCCAGGATGGTCTTGATCTCTTGACCTCATGATCTGCCCGCCTCGGCCTCCCAAAGTGCCGGGATTACAGGCATGAGCCACCGCGCCTGGCCTGTTTTTCTTTTTATTTATTTATTTTTTATTCTCTTTTCTTCTTCTTCTTTTTTATTTTGTTTTGTTTTCTGTTTTCTCATAGCGTTTTTTATCAGTACCTGAAAAAATTTTCCATTGGGTAACGTATTTGGTGTCTGTGTCCTCCACTAGAATTGTAATTCCTGGGCAAGGATTCCAGTCATTTTCTTCACAACTGAATCCCATTTCCCCGAACAAATATATGAAGAAGTTCCCTAAAAAACCATCCATAAGCCTATAATCCCAGCACTTTGGGAGGCTGAGGCAGGTGGATCACCTGAGCTCAGGAGTTCAAGACCAGCCTAGACAACATGGTGAAACCTTGTTTCTACTAAAAATACAAAAAATTAGCTGGACATGGTGGCACGTGCCTGTAACCCCAGCTACTCAGGAGGCTGAGGCACAAGAATTGCTTGAACCCATGAAGCAGAGGTTGCAGTGAGCTGAGACGGTGCCACTGCACTCCAACCTGGGTGACAGAGTAAGGTGCTGTTTCAAAAAAACAAAACAAAAAACCAAAAAAACCTCAACAACTCCCCATTGCTCTGAAGAGCAAGACAAAAATCTTTAATCTGATTTATAGGACTCAAGAGGTTTGGCCCTCTCCAGCTTATCACACATCTACCTCTTTGCTCTAGCCACCCTAACTTTCTTCCACATTTGTCTTTCTTTTTTTTTTTTTAGACAGTCTTGCTCTGTCGCCCAGGCTGGAGTGCAGTGGCACAATCTTGACTCCCGAGTAGCTGGGACTACAGGCGCCTGCACACCCAGCTAACTTTTTTATATTTTTAGTAGAGACCGGGTTTATCTGCTGACCTTGTGATCCGCCCCCCCTTGGCCTCCCAAAGTGCTAGGATTACAGGCGTGAGCCACCGCACCTGGCCACTTTCTTCCACATTTTCAAAGACACTGGGCTTCTTCCACCTCCGCGCTTTGGCATATCCTATTTCATCTGCCTGGGTCACACAAATTTTCACACGATTGGCTCTTTTCTCCATTCAGCATTCGGGACCAATGACCTCACTGGGCAGGCTTTCCTAATGCCCCATCTGAAGTCACTCCTCATCCTCAGTCACTCTATCCCATCATCCTCTTCTACTTTCTTCATAACATTTACTACCAACTGAAATTAAAATGTTCATTTCCTTGTTTGTCACCTGCATCTCCCACAGCATATTAAGTTATATGAGTTCAGAGATTTTGTGTATGTTGTTCACTGCAGTATCCCTGGTGTCTAGGGTGGTGCCTGGCAACCAATAGGCATTCAAATATTTGTTGAATAACTGAATGACTCAAAGAACCTTGGGAGGTAGCAGTTATTATTCCTATTTTATGAACAAGAAAATGAAGGTCCAAAGAGGCTTTCATTACCTGCCCAAGGACACATAAGCTTGGAAGGGGTAGATCTAGAATGCAAATCCAGACACAGCTCAAAATTGATGTCTCTCTATACTCCAACTCTTTCCCCCCATCCCACTCTTCCTAGTTCTATCATTTGCTTCAGGACTCCTTTGGGAACCTACAAGTTTTGTCACAGATGCCACAGCAGCAAATGTTTCAGCCTATTACATACACACATACATGCAGACATGCACACACACAGACTTGCACATAGACACCTATGCACAAATAAAAAACAGCTCTCTTTCTTAGCATAAAACTCATCTCATTTATCTAGATAATTGATGAAATACAACAGAATTCAGACAGGAGTGCCAATAATTGCATGAAAAATATTGCCCTGTTGCTAAAGAAATTATTCATTTATTCAAGCACCTATTACTTATTGTGCTCTGAGGATGCCAACAGATGAGGAAAAACAGACCAGGGAGGAGCACATGTCCATTTGGCCAAGGCATATTAGATACACTCCAGCGCTTCTCAAATAAGGGACAGAGGAACATCTGCACCCACTCTCCTAAAATATGGATTCCTGGGTCTCATTCCCTGCTGCAGCAGAATTTCTATTTCACTTGAATTTTGCTGTAAAACTATGGCTTGGGCACTATGATTAGTCCCACTTTAGGGATGAGAAAACAAGTATGGATAGTTTAAAATGAATTGACCAAGGTCACATAGCTAAGCTAGAAATGAGAACTCAGGCATAATTCCCAAATCCACTCTCTTAGCCCCTCAACATTATACACTTCATTCTAGAGCATTTTAAAGCTCTTTCCCCCAGTACTGAAACATACAAGACCCTCACTACTCCAAGTGCCGTCCGGCATCATCAGCATCACCTGGGGGTTTGCTAAGAGTGCAAATTATTGGATCCCACCCCAGATGTACTGTATTGAAATCTGCATCTTAAAAAGACCTCCAGGAAATTTGTGTGCACTTGAAAGCTTGAGAAGTATGCTCCAGATTATTGATTAATGCAAACGCAGAAAGCAGATTAATTGTTGTAACTCCTAGAACCTTTCTAGAGGAGTTTTTCTTGTTAAGCATCTAGTTATTTGACTGAACAACTCAAAGCGCGAGAGGGTGACAAGAATAAAGCCTAGTGTCTGCTGCCACCTTGTGGTAAGAAATTCCATCCCAGGCAGAATTTGCTCTTTACCACGAAATAAATTGGGCAATGTTGGAAGGGAGGGGTGGATCAAGGTCTCCAATTCACCAATGTACTTTGAGAGACCACTACAAAATTCCAAGACGTAATGAAAACCACCTTTGGGGTACATTTTGAGATGTCCAAACACCAACTGGCCTTGTCATATGTGTCCCACAGGACACAGAGAACATTCACCAGCTGTAACTGAGAGATCTAACAGAAGCTCAACTTGTGTTAATCAACAGATCGTTCGTATTGCTATAGGTGCCTTCCCCTTCAGAGGTCAAATATGACTTCTGAATGTGGTGGTCAATTAGTGCATGGGTGTTTTTTTGTTGTTGTTGCTGTTGTTTTGTTTTTTTGCTATCCAAATGCCAGTGTTGATGCAATCAGATCATCATTTCTGCATTTGCCTTGTTCAAGAATCTGTGAAGTGCTCCACAAAGGTCCATGGAATTTCACACAGCTCAGTCAAATACATCATTGGTGACCTCTGTGAAGTTGTAAACAGGGCCAGTCCCACAAATAATGTCTCTGACACTTGGAAGGGAATAAGGGAAAGACTCTAAAAATTTCCTACATATTTTATTCCAAATAGCCCACACCTTGACAGTACATTCAGTCACTGGATGATTTTTTGCATTGAAGTCTGTAAGTTCAAGAACTAAAACAGTCCAAAACAGCTACTACAGGTGAAGTTGACAGCAATGGCCCGACCTCAGCTGTATCTACCAGAACCCTTTAAGATTGCCTACGGAAAAGTTGGACAGTGCCGAAGATTCCAGCAACTCAAGAAGAAAAATGGCCCATTCAAAAGGAAGGGGATAGAAAGGTAGGTAACAGAGATTCATTTCCTTTTCTGTCAAATGAGAGTCTTTGGGTTTGGCATAGTGGCATGTCCTTTTAAGCACTGCATTTAAAAATGAGGACTCTGGATGGATTGCTGGGGAGGGTACTGCATTGAATCAAGAAATCTAGTGCGACAATGTAAGCTTCATTTTATGATCAGAAAGGTCTTTATTGTAACAGGGAAAACCTTTTCTTAACACTTGAAATTGAATTTTAATGTGGCATAGGAGACTAAAATAAGTACTGATTCTATGTTGATATTTCAGCATCAGAATTTTAGACATCTCACGTCCCATGAAAATACTATTACTTTGAAAAGTCATTAGTGCATTTTTCAAAATAGGTCCACGATCAGTGCTTTTTTTTTCCTATCCCAGCAATTTGGGCTGCTGAAATATGTACTAATCACATTTCACTATGGACACATTGTTTAATGTAACATTAAAACTGCCTTAGACCTCCTATTTTTTGGCAGTGACAAAACCATACAGACAGGTGTGAAACATCCAAAATATAATGTATTTTAATTTGGAAAATCAGTGTGGTGATTTATTTCCCAATTTCTTTGTGCTTCTTTCTTACCACGTCAATGGGCTATAGTTCAGACATGTAGAAGTGAGGTGTTTTAACGAGTCCTGGAAGCATCAAAGACCAAGCTTAGGAACTTCCATGGACAAAAGAAAATACTGCAGAGATTTCCACTTTGAATGAAAAGTAGGAGCTCCGGGGGAAGCAATACAACCAAATAAATTCAGTACCAACACAAAATATTTAAAAACATAAGAAGGGGAGGGTTCTGCTCAGAAGTTGCAGCAGTTGTATTCCTAGGCTCTGGAGCTAAATCACCTTTGTTAATTACGTTTTTGATAGATTGGAGATGAGAGTGGGGAGGATGGGAATGGGAAACACCTTCTAGAGATTCTGAGACCACTTAGAACCGGGCTTTTAACATGGGTGGTCTTCGAAATTCCTGAATCTTCTGAAATTGTATTTGCGTTGTTCTGTGTCAGAGTACGTGTATGTGTGTACATGTTTATAGTAGTAGAATCACTTACAAATTAAATTATTATTAAAGGAGTCTCAGAGGGCTTTATGGGAGATTAATCCTAGCCCATAAGTTATCTTTGGGCAAATTAGGAAATGATGCTCCCTCCTCAGGACATTTTACTGCCGTCTGCCAGAAAATCATTATAATAACTATACGCAAGTCTAAGTACGAAATTGAATAGCACCCCCTAGAAGTTGTATATGTACAATTTGCAGAACCCTGCCCTTAGTCCCAGAAGGGAGGCTGCTAGCTTCTCCCTTATTTTGCCCTCTAGTGTGGGCTCTCTCCTTGCCTTTTACATTTTCTGCATTGTTCTGACCCACATGGTAATAAAAAGTATCATTTATTGAATGCATTTTAAGGTTCCAAACATATGAATTATTTCCCTTTATTTTCACAATTCTGAAAAGACTATGCCCATTTTCAAATGAGAAGATGAAAGCTTATAGAAGTTACCTAACATGCCCAAGGTCACAGAGTTGGGGATTGTCCTGAGTTGAACCAATACCATTGAACTCCAGTGTCTAGGCTCTCACTGAACTACTCCCCATGTATCATTACAGAAAAAGGCTGAATGATTTGGGTTCTGTTCAGAACAGTGTTTTCCTGGAGAGTAGTACATATGCTACTGATGGTACATGAGATATTTTAGGTAATATATGAAGAACATTGTTAATGGTTATAAATTTGTTTTAATCCATAATAGAAATATATGTTATATATTTAATATAATGCAGTAGCATAATATAAAACCTGGGATTTCACCCAGAGAAACGAAGACTTACGTTCATACAAAACCTGTACATAAATGCTTAGAGTAGCTTTATTCATAATAGCCCCAAACTGGAAACAACCCAAATATCCTTCAATTAGTGAGTAGTTAAACAAAGTGTGGTACATTCATATAATGGACTATTACTCACCAGTAAAAAGATATGAACAATTAATACACAAAACCTGGATGAATGCTCAGAGAATTATGCTGAGTGAAAAAAGCATATCTCAAAAAATTACATGATGTATATTTCCATTTACACAACATTCTTGAAAGAACAAGAATTACGCACACAGAAGACAGATTCGTGGATACCGGTTTTAGAAAGGGGGGACCATTGTTTTTGGTGTTTTAGACATGAAGTCCTTGCCCATGCCTCTGTCCTAAATGGTATTACCTAGGTTTTCTTCTAGGGTTTTATGGTTTTAGGTCTAACATTTAAGTCTCTAATCCATCTTGAATTAATTTTCGTATAAGGAGTAAGGAAAGGATCCAGTTTCAGCTTTCTACTTATGGCTAGCCATAAGTAGAAAGCAACGGCAACAAAAGCCAAAATTGACAAATGGGATCTAATTAAACTAAAGAGCTTCTGCACAGCAAAAGAAACTACCATCAGAGTGAACAGGCAACCTACAGAATGGGAGAAAATTTT